>NC_134827.1:25001267-25345916 GCF_004210375.1 Tachypleus tridentatus
GCTTCTGCTGGATTCAGGGTTTCCTGCAGACTAGTAGCAGACATTTTGAGAAATTTCAAAACTTTAAATCATCACACTGGAATGACAAATATGAAGAACCCCATGTCAATTAAGCTTTTGGAAAAACTTTGCAAACTACTAAAAAAAATAAGTCTAGTGCTGGTGAAACTCTGATTTCAAACAAGAAGATTCTGATGATGAATTGAAACAGACAGTTGGAAGAAAGTGACGACTTGCAGCTCCTTCAATGTGATTTATTCACAACAAAATAGGCAAGAGTTTTCCAAGCACTCAAAAAATCACAAAATTTGCAGTCACTCATCCCATCAACGTGCATGCATCACACCACTGTCTGGAGAGCTTTGAAACATGAAAAGTTTATTTCATAGTTAAAATTATTCAAATCTCACTCAGAAATGGTTAAAAATGTTGATGGTCAACATGTCTAGAAATAGTGACTAAAGGTTTATTCATTTATTAATTTTTTGGTTTGTTCATTTTTGGGGCAGGGGGGACATTATATTTTCAATATCCATTTATATACAGGATGCCACAGAAGTCTGAACCCATAGAGAATAATACACTATTTATTGATTTATTTATTATTCAAATTGCATGTTATTAAAAGCCACACACATATCAATTCTTAGGATTCAGACTTCTGGGACACCTTGTGTGAAGTATATATATAGTTGCATAGTTCCACAGAACATATTTAATCATACACTTGGTATTTGAACTAAAAGAAATTCACCTTTATGAAAGCAGTCTTCTTGTAGATCTTGAAAGGTGTGCCAATCAGCTTTAGTTTCTTGACAATTTGTGCAGACTTATCTAGGTCCAGAACAACACCAGTAGCTGCTATGCGGAAATCAACCTGGTTAAAAAGGAGAGGAAAAATAATATGTCCACATTTTAACCTCTCATCTAACTCAATGACAAAATTTTAACTGGTTCTTTTCAAGAGAGAAGCATTTCATCAAATGGCCAACCACTTCAAATGACACATTTTTTTTGAAAATTATATTTGTGAATCAATGATGTCTGTTAGAAAATACCTGGACAAATATTATAGCATCTACTGAAGAACAGAAATCTCTATTCAGCTTTTGTAAACTGTTTAAGCCTAACAACACAGTTACAATGTCTGCTTTCTAATTTCACTGACTTTGAAACTTAGAGTTTAACTAACAGGCAAATTTATTATACGTTAAGGAAATACGAACTATTAAAAATTAATAATCTTTACAGAACAAAGCCAAGTTATCATTTACTAACAAATATTTTAACACCAAACTCTACTAACCACAGGGAAATTAAAAAAGGCTTTTCTTTGTATTTTTACAAAAAGCTTTTCCAACTTCTAGATTTCATAAATTAAATAAAAATTCAACATTTACTTGTAGTATTTCACATTATTCTATATATACAATGGAAGTCATAATAAGACAAAATTCTGAAATTTATGTTGACTTTCATACAAAAAAACAAAACAACCAGGAATATTCGTTTAGATCAATTCTCACCCAATTACTAGTTACAATATGGGGTCTAGCTGTTTACTTTGATTGAAACAACCAACTCTCATTATTGAACATGAACTGTATGAAGTATGTGATCAAGTTTGGATATCTTTGTCCTTTTATGAAAAATACTTCAACAAAACTCTTTTTTTCCCATAGTCCTTAGAGTAAATGAGGTTTCTGTCACATCAAGCAACTTTTAATGCTTGGTCTTGTATTATTCATCATCTTATGCTATTCATGACACCAAACAAATAAAGACATGAAAAATAAACATAAAATGGAAATATTTATTAAACTAAAGAAATAATTTATTATAGTTAGTTAACTGAAATAATTGAGTGTTTTAAATATTTCACAGCAATAGTTTATTCAAGAATAATAAGCACATAAATATAATTATTTTATTTTCACATTTTACAATATTTGATTTTGTGTTACAACAAGCAAGGATAAAACATGTGTTTGCAGCTCTATAGGTTCACTAGTTATTAATTCACACAGTTTCAACCCTCTGATGAAAAGCACATATGCAGTTTTGTAATTATATGTCTATTCAATCCATTTCAAGCCAGTAACTGATAGCGGTGTTTAGAAACAAAATAAGAAGGATCCAAGCCTTTATTGATGCCAATGGGGATCACTTTCAACATTGTTTATAATTGTCATTCATATTTACCTCCTGTATTCTATATTGAAACATGTCTGTTAATAAATATATAAGTGCACAGTGACTTTCCAAACACCCTGTATTAATGCTCTAATAAAAGAAGGTGCATGCAGCTGCATAATTTCATTGGTTATTAATTCACAAATAACACATAGTATTAACTCTCTGATGACCAGATGTTCTCAGAAAACTTTACTGAAACTTTCTGATAAGTATTTCTAGTTGCTAATAAGGTCATTTAAATAACTTGGCACTACTTTTATGTGGATGAACACTTTATTTCATATAAAGGCTTATTTATAGAGTCTGAAAATAGGTAGTTACAATGGATTTAATGAATGGTGGTTGGGAGTTATATCAGTTAGTTTAGATAACTGGTTGGAATTCACTATACTAGTATAATTTTTCTACTCTGCTACTGATTAGTATTTATACAATAAAATAGGGGTCAGAATGCTAACTTCAGGAAGTAAGTTTATCTTGCTTATCCCTCAAGTGCTAGTACCTTATTTAGTATCTTTTTTTCTTACTTACTTTGTAGAACAGTCACCTTCCCACAACTGTCTGCAGGCAGTGAAGGTTGATATAGATGTGAGACATAGTGGGCTTGAGTATCCACATCTCACTCTCTTAATTTATTTTTATGAATTTCTTCATGTGATACTAGTGAATGCATGTGATACTTCCTTCTGATTTTGTTTTACTTGACTGTAGTGTATTAATCTTCTATGTATATATAATATTCTATTACATTAAAGGTTATTTTAAAATGTTACATTAACTCTATAATCATTCACGTTTCTTCAAACATCACAGAAATAAGTTATCTCAGCATCACTACAGTCATTTCCACATCACACAACAAATTCTACAAACAAAACCTCATATTTTATTACAAGAAACATTCTTATATTTGATACCAAAATAACTTTGATATACTTACAGTGACTTCACTGACAGACTGTAATGCTAGAAGTCCAGTACCTTGAGGTGTCACTGGACCTACCAGGATTGTAAAAAGAATATTTTCAAATACTTAATTTTAACTAAATACTAAAATCATGTACAAGGAAGGATACTTTATATGATTATAATTTAGAATATTATATAACACATTCAACAAAATCATGTTCTGAGCGTCCTCAGAGTGACAAGTTTTAACACACATTTAACGAAACAGAGTTGCCTAACAACCATAAAATATTTTTACATATATAGACCACATAAAGTAAACAACTTTTTTCATGGCACACAATACAGTGCTACACAGTAACATGAAACTGTTATTTTGTAAACAGTTTCTCATTACATTCTGTAAAGAATGTTTAAATAATGTGAAATCAATATATATCTGTAAAAACGGCTGGTATGGGTAGAGAAAAACTCTATGTAGAGGAGAGAACAATGTTTTGACCTTCTTCGGTCATTGTCAGGTTCACAAATACTAAATAAAGAAACAAACACAAAATTAAAGAAGCCTTACTTATAACAACAACTCAAGCCCAAAATAAACCAATACAAAGGAACACCTTTATACCTATATTAATAAGTACAATCAACCGTCTAAGCACACCCTCTACATTCCTTCACTCAATTACACAATCGCCTTTAAACATGTGGTCAGCTATCGGTCAGTTACCTCTTTCTTTCTTTGTGAAGCCGTTTTTACATATATATTTTTCTCTACAATTGGGTTTTCACATCATCACGAATGTAAAATCAATGTTCATTATTCCTTACAGATTTGTGTTTATAAGTTTAGATGACAGACATTACTGTCCAATGTTAAAATTCAAGGGTAATAAACTTATTAGAATCAAGAAAAAAAAAGCTTATATTATTGTGCAGAAATGTATTTATAATAATAAACTGTAAACTCTACTGGATTTGTAAGCATATTTTTCCAAATTATCTGTGCACCAAAATGCTTGTAGATCAATGACCATCTTCAGTATTATAGTAGTTACTTTTAATGTAAGTGCTGCCAATACTACAATTAATTATATTTATTACTTCTAGTCCATTATGCATTTTACATTAAAAACATTTATCTTTTGAGTGTTGCCATAAGCAAAAACTTACACTGTTAGTGAATGGTATACAAATGAGTTGGCAATTTCAGGGTCAATCTCTTCATGTTGAGTGAGAAATCCAGTAAGGATTTATTAGTAACAAGTGTATTTAGTCAAGTTAAGCTTATTTGGGATTAAGATGTTTCAAAATAATTAATTTTTTAACATTTGAAATGAGTGAAAATTTTATTTTCTTATGACAGAACGTGCATAAATTTAATTGGCAATTAATTAATTAAGTTTTATTTCTCCAATAAATCAAGTTCCTTATTTCTCATTCAGTGGAACAGTTACTTGTAAGTCTTAAAATAATACACTTGAAAGCCTGGAGCATATTACAACACCCACCCACCCACACACACACACACACACATACATAAAACATACAAAATTCTAATTGTCCTAACCACTCAGAGGCCAAAAAACAAACCCTCAAGTATTGCAGTATTCCTAAATAATTAAACTTTCATTTTGCCTTAGCTACTCTCACAGTGTGATATTTTAACAAATGATAATTAATTCTACAATAATGTGAGTTTACAACAACATTTTACAAAACTAGACTTTAAATATAACAAACAACTTACCCCAGAACGACATCATACAATGAAGGTGTTGGGGAGTGTACTTCAAAAGCCTGTTTCGACCATTGTGATCAACAACAGAGAAAAGTGGGATGGTCTGAAAACGTCTCCAACCAAGAGATATGATCAGAGGATCTCTAGTTTTGAGAATGCGTTTATACCACCTATGCTTCTTGAGACGGGCCTTAAATAAATATAAATTTTCATTTTACAAAGATTATTCTGCTTTAGCCGAACAACAAAGGAAAAAAAAAGAAGGTCATCCCGAAAGCTTCATATTTACACAGAAACCACTTCTTACTGCAGTTTGACAAAGGTTAAACTATTCATTCACACAATAGGTAAATTTGTTTTCAAATAGATATACTGTACCTAACATCAAGAGTGAACAGGTCTTTAACTACAACAAATATATAGAAAACTGCAAACCAGAAATTAAAAAAAAAAAGAGCAACATACTTCTGGTCTGATATAACAATTTAATAACACTTTTGTCAAAATGTTTATTCAAGAACCTCTCCCAGTTTATATAGTTTCTTCCTTTTTTTTGAGTTTGCTTTTTACCAAATAAAAGTTCCTAGGCCTTTTCTTAAGAAAAAGTACAGGAAATTATCACCCAAGTCAAATTAATTTTTTTTATTTTTTTATTATTTCTCTAGTTTATTTTTTTATTGTATACTTTTCTTATAAAAATTATAACATTAGCTTAATATATGTATTTAGAACTAGCCTAGATATCAAAAGCTAGCCAAATCTCCTAACAATTAGTGGTATTACAGCCAAAGGTATTGTTAACAGCGAGGATACTCAACTTATGAAACAATGCATTCTAATGTATATAAGATGTGTGCATTTATTTGGCTAAACTGACTGCCAGGTTCCTTTTCAATTTTTTTCCCGAGTACATAGTTTGCTGTGATAGGAATTTAATGTTTATAAGAATATTGAAGTAATTAATTAAACATGAATCACACAAGTTTCCACTGGCAATAATGAAAATGGAGTGTTTTTGTTTCTGTTTTTTTAATAATCAGTCTAAAAATAGCTACAATCAGCTAACAAAAATAATAATATAATTAGCTGAATATCAGAAGATCACTTCAAAAATCAAACACTATTCCATAATCAATTATTATATTAAAAATATCCACTATGATTTAAACCTACACATAGCATTTCAATGTTAAGATTAAAAATACTAAATTTTTATATAAAAACTTAAAAGATAAAAAACTTTCTTTACAATAAAAACAAAACTAGACTGAATTTATCCACAACAGATGTGGGCTACTACATGATACTGTAATTTATTTTTAAACAAATTTCATGTCTCAGCAAAAATATCAATCTAACTCTTTCTCAGGATTAGTCTATTGGAAATATGGATAAAACCCATGATCACATCATCAACTTTAATGTATTTCTACACAAAACTAAGCAAAGTTACATAAAATGTGAAATGTAAACATGATAGTCATGTCTCTGTTTCATTTACACCTTTACATGGTCACAGCAAATGTTACACAAGTATTTGTAAATGCTGTTCAAGTAGTCTTTCACACGGCCATTTTCACCCCATTCATCTGAAATGTTTACTTTTCAACAATCATATTAGCCCTCAGTAGCCTTTACTGTGCACAGCACAAGGTTTTTGTGTCTCGTATTCAAAAACTTTTATTAAATTATTGTTTGTTTATGTTATACCAATTAGCGTAGAATAAAATCTTAGCTAATAATATTTTAATATCAAAGTTTTAAGTTCTTTATTTTATAAGGCAATATTTTAAAAAAATCCTGCATTTCCCTTACTGTGACTCAAGTCACAAATTTCCTCCAGGTATTTTTTCATCTCTTAATTTATTCATCAACCCCAATAAACAACAAAATTAAACACAATTACTAACTAAAATTTTTCATAAGCACACATGAATCATAAATTTTATAGCCTTCAATTTTGTTTGGTTACAGGGGTTTCAGACCCCTCCTGCCACACCCACCTGTCACTTCCTCTATTTCTATATATTCCTTACAAAAAGACAAGAGTAGCTGCAAATAAAGAACCAGGTTGACTCATAAAGAATATATATAACAAATAAAATTAAAGAAAAGCATTACAACTTTAAGAAATTTAAACTGGCTGGTATTATAGAAGATTTAAAAGGTTATAGATCAAGAAATTTGGTCAAACAGGAAATTAGAACAGATTGGAAGTCAGCTAATGCCACTCCTATCTCCAACGAAGATAATACAAGTTGTCACAGATTTTATAGGCCTATTAGTCTTACATCAGTTGTGAATAACATTTTGAAAAGTCTGATAAAAAGATACTTTACAAAGTCATCTAACAAAGTTTAAAATTTTATCACACAGTCAACATGGTTTCACTGAGGGAAAATCTTGTCTTATAAATCTTTTGAAAATGTTACTGCATATGTAGATAAAAGTAAAGGTGTAGATTTGGTTCATCTGAATTTTCAAAAAGCATTTGGCAAAGTACCACATAAAAGGCTCGTAAAGAAACTTATCTCCAAAGGTGTGAGGGATAAGTTAACCAATAGAATAAAATAATGGCTTGATGGATGAAAGCAAAGGGATGTTACAAATGGTGTTTAGTAAAACTGGATTACTGTCACAAATGGGGTACCTCTGGGCTCAGTCTTAGGACCTTCTCTTTTTGATTTACATCATTGACATAGATGATGGGATGATCAATAAGTTACTGAAATTTGCTGATGACATCAAGATATTGGGTGTTGCTAACTGTAAAGAGGATGCTGTTTCTTAACAAAGGGATTTAAATCATTTATTGAGTCAGGGAAGTAAATGGCAGATGGGTTTTAATTAAAATAAATGCAAAATACTGCATGTGGATTATCATAATCTGAATTATAATTTGGATAAGAATACTCTTAACAGTGTCATGAAAGAAAAAAATTTTGATGTAATGATTGATCAGTTTTAAACCATCCAAGCAGTATGCCATTGCTAGTGGAAGGTTAAATATGATTTTATGTTGTATTTACAGAAGTACTGAATACAAGTCTAAAGAGGTAATAATGTCATTTTATAAATCAATGGTTAGTCCACATTTAGAGTACTGTGTTCAGTCTTGGGCTCCTTATCTTAGAAAAGATATTGAATTGTTGGAAATGGCTCAGAGGAAGGTTACTAAAACAGTACTTAGGATGGAGTGATTGTCAAATGAAGAGAGATTAAGGTCCTTAAAACTGTTTTTCTTGAAAAAAGAAGATTTAGAAAGGATTCAATTGAAGTGTTTAAATTTGTAAAAGGAATTGATAAAGTTCATGCATCAACATTTTTCATACTTAAGAGTGAGAATTATAAACCTAGAGAACACAAATGTAGATTTAAGCAAGGTAGTCACTGTCTTCAGTGAAAACAATTTTATTTTTCAAATAAGGTGGTTGACCTATGGAGTTGGTTGCTTTCAGATATAGTGGAGACAGTAAATTTAAATGAGATTAAAAGAATCCTTGAAATATATATGCATGATAAGGACTGGATTTAAATTTTTTAAAATAATTTTTAGTTTGGCTAAGATGATGGGACAGCTCAGGTGGAACAACAATTTTCTTGTTGTCCTTGAACACCATGTTGTGTTACAATATATTATAACAAGTCAAGATTTTTGTCTATCGTATGATGTATTATATTATGTTGTGTACTGAATAGATAAGCATCAATTTCACCTACATTACAACTTTGGTCCCACAGGAATCACAACAGCTAGCTAGCTTGGATGAATATGTAAAGGCTATTGTTGCATAGTTAGAAAGCCAGAAAAACTGTGATAGTTAGAGAAAACTGTCTCCTTTTTGCATGTTATTAGCCTACTGTTTTTGGTTTATTATTCAATTAAATAAAAAGATTTTTAATGCATTATTACTATTAGTATAAAAAGTAAGGTAAAATGCCATTAACAATCAACATAAAAAAAAATAATACTCGGGTGGTTTACTTCCCGTTTATCATGTTTACTCTTTATTTATTATTATAAATGTAAATAAATAAGCAGTAGCTTAATTGAGGTTAACTTAGGTAAAGTAAAGAATAATGAAAATACAATAAACGCATTCAAGAGGCACAGACAAGAGCAGTTTGGAGTAGCTTATGGGCAACATTATTCGATAGTGCAACATAAGCTGCACATTCCATATGTGATTTACAACTTATAATAGCATGAATAGCAGTTAGATACACTTGAAAGGGCAATAAAACAACAAAATCTAATTATAACTAGATGTATTCTGTTATAAGTTTAAATCAACTTACGATAAATGAATGCAGTTTCATATTGAAATGTTGAAACAGTGAGTAATTTAAATTTGATTCGAGAGGTGTTAACAATGTCAAACAACTGATCAATCTTGTCGAGAGTTAGGGTAAAGAAAATAACAGGTAAAATACGTTTTACTGAAAACAATCATTCAAAATGTATTTAGGAGGTTTTTGAGATTATATAAATGAAATTACAGGTTTTTGAGATGAAGTATTTTTAATCTTAACATGGATATCACTATACACATGGAGTAATCAAAACAAGTACTTGATATATTTAAAGGCAAATGTTTTTTTTTCCATTTATTAAAAATACTTTATGAAAAAAATGACTTTTTGTACATGAAAGGCTACAATGTTCACTGAAATACTGCCAAATTTTGTGAAAATACACACGCAATGTCAAAAATTAGTGGTATCAAATGTATAAAGATTTCATACAAATACAAGAAAGGTCGCATGGTCAGTCAACTTGACCGAGCTCATGTAGCAAGAGTTAATGTGAAAGAATTTTAAGAGTCTCTGTACTGTTTGAGACACTCACCTGAACAAAACCCATTCTATCTTCTCCATTAAGAAGGCTGCCAAGAATTGCAGGATACGTTGGGTCAAAGTTCAAAACAAACTCTGCTGGCATGTTCTCTACCTCAACACGTACGTACATTCCTGGCCGAAAACCTTCATACTGTACACGAACTTCATCATCCATCATCTCAAATTCAGATTTATTCAACTGAATAAGACAAAGTGATTTATTTTTAAATACAAGGTTTATTTTTTTCTTTATTTATGTTGAAAAACTTCATCTAAAATAAGCCAACAAAAGTTATTTAGAGCATGCAGTAAGTCAGTGGTTCCCAACCTTACACCACCAAGGACCCATTTATTATTAAATTTTTCCCAAAAGACCCATTTTTGTGTCCTTCCATGCATCATTTAATTAAAGAAAATAGCTCAAGAACCTCCACAGAATTACCTTCTCAGACACCAGATTGGAAACCACTACTGTAAACTTTGCATTTTTTACATTAGTTTTTTTTTACCCAAATAGATTTTATTCACCAACTCAAAATTCTATTGCTGAATTAAGAAAAACACTCAAAGAAAATAAACTCGTAGTAATTTTCTCCACATATTAAAAAAAACCTTCACAGTTGAAATTTATTCAACACAGGTATTTAATTTATAGAAAAAAAAATTTTATTACAAATATTGATTTTGAGCTGATTTTGAAAAACTTCCAAAAAAAAAAACAGAATCAGTATTGTTTATATTTTCCTGAACAAAATTTGGTACTCATAACCTTTGCAAAAAAATATTTGAACAAAATAGATCTAATTCATCCTTGAAACTTGAAAGAGGAAGTGTGATTTCATCATATTTTAGCCAGTCACCATTTCCCAACCTTGGCTGTATGGTATTATTGCCTCTATCCCAGTTTTAAGAAGTCACCCCAATACATTATAGAAGCTTTTTTTTTTTTTACAACTGTAAAAAGCTATAAGTTTTCTCAATAGAGATCTGGAAGAATGAAAGAGCTCAGCCAGATAATATGTTGCTCCTACTAGACTTTCTGTTTTGTGGTAAGAATTACTGCTTCAGTTGGTAAATAGTACAACAATAAAATCATAAAATATAAGACATGAAAAGGTTAACAGTCAAAAACCATTAAATAAAATAAGTAATTTCCTGGTTAATGTTATGTCAGTGGAAAAGAAAAAAAATGTTATTTATTTTATTTCTTGTTTCAACTCTTCATTTTACTGAACAGTTGGTTTCTCTACAATTAGTGTTGATATAAAGATTATCATAAAACATAAAGTTTTACAAAAACAAAACAAAAAAATATGTGTTCATTTATGTAATTCTAGATGTTATACAAAGGAAACTGCATAATTTGAAAGTGGGAAAACCTATTTATAATATTTTAGCAATTATAATAATATCAAAATGAATACAAGCTAAGATTATATGTAGTAGTACACTGTACAAATATTTACCAATTAATATTTATTTAATTATTGAAAATTGGTAAAAGTGTTGTAAAACTTTACCATAAAATGTTTTACCTGAGCTTGGTGACTTAGTTCATCTTTCAGGTCATCATAGTATGATTTTTCACCATTTTCATCATACTCAGAATTAAACAAAGCTTTCAGTTTTCGCTTTTTAGCCAGTCGTTTTTCTTCAAGACTTGTAGGTTTCTGACTTTCCTTTTCATCTTCTGGAATTTCTTCTGTTTTCACTTAATGAGAAATATGAGCCTCATGACTAATGTTATTAAAACTAATATGATACTTGTCATGAAATAGTTTACAGCTTTCACACTTCAGTGAAAATCAAGTAAACAATATATAAAAATATTTCTCATTTTACAATCTCCCATTAGTTCAGCTTGAAATAAAAAACACTAGTTTCAGACATTCATATTTTGTATATAACATATTTGTGTGCTTTATTATATATATGTTATTAAAGTTGTAACTATAATATAATGCATAGTTTTATTTTATTTATTCATAGGCTGTTCTCAAGTTTATTAACAAATGTGAACTAAGGATACAAGAAAAAAAGAAACCAAACAATTAACTTAACCTACTGGAATTGTCTGCTTCGCCATTAACCTCACCCGTTTCCAAATCTTCAAAATCACCATAAATGGTATCTATGTAGAGAAACAAATCTGAGTTACTGTTCTGGTAAATAAGTTTATCATAATCTAACATGTTTAGGTTAAAAATAAATCAGTCCTTCCTTGCCAAGACACTTTAAACAACAGATACAGGTTTATCGTTGCTTGATCAATCAAGTAAAATCATAAAAAGTGAAGCCTAATTTCCTTATTTGGTGTTACCCTTTAATTAAAGTTTCACTTTACAATTTAAAGAACTATTTTGTATACACTTTGACTGATTTGGTTTATAATTTTAATCTAGAAATAAATTATCTCCTTTGTAAGCACTAAAAACAAATTAGTTTTATCACTTCAACAGATTCACATTCTATTCACTAATTATTTAAAAGTAACACTTTTTACTCTTTAAAGTATATGATAAGATATTTTCAGGAAACAATAACTGTTATTATGTTTCTATAGAGGCCTTGCAGATTTGACACCAAGGGATGAGTTACTGAATTTTCAGTAAATCTTTTTGTTCTAATTTCCAGGTTCTGTAAATGAAATTCTTTTAGACTATTACTAACATTCTAAATAATTTACTCACTGTGTTCTTAAAAATAATGTATCTTTATTTAGAAGTAACAGTTTACTGACAGATTTTGCTGTCGACATGCTGTCACAACAAGAATCATATCATACTAAACCACTAAAAAAATTCTGTATTTTATCCTAATGCTTTAAGGAATATGAAAACATGTACTAAATCATATCTAAAAATGAGTTGTTATTAATTAAAAGTGCAGGACCTGAAAAAGAATTTAATCTGAATATCGTTAATAAAGATCTCATTAACTGGAAATTATTCTGCGTCTGGTCAAAATATTATTCTTAACATATTTATGGAAAAAATGAAATAAAAGATTTACTCTTATGTTCTAGGACCAACTAATCAATTATTTAATGTTTTCAAAAAAGAATAAATATTATATCCTATCTTGAAATCTATGAATATTATTAGGCTAATTTTAGGTAATGTCAAAGACAAAGAGGATACCACAGAATGTCAATATGATAGTATTTATATTAGTCAGACTAAAAAGAACAAAATTACACATTACAAGAACAAAGATTACATAAAAAAATTACAAAATCAGAAATTCAGCTATAATATAACATGTGCAAACACCACAGCAAAATATGATGGGATAAAATGATAATTCTAGCTCAACTGAACAAATTGATTGCTAAAAACATCCATGAAACTTTAATATCATAAAATAAAGTATAAAGTATTAAACAGATGAATGTCCATCTAGTTTAGTGTTAATATATGATGTGACTTCTTGTAAAGGGTCATTCAGCAAGTTATTTGAAATAGCGTAATATGTGACATCACGTGACGTGTTACAAATTTATAAAAAATTGTGCTAATACAATACTTATGAAGATGATATAGTATCACTGACTGTCTCAATAAATATAGTTTGTGTTGCCTAAAACTAGTTTAATTTATTTGACTTTAGGTTTTATACAAGTACTGATCACTCACACTTAATGTTTTTTTGTTCTTGTTTGTCACACAAGTTAATGTTGACACTGTGTAATTCCATCATTTAGAAAACAAAGTCCATTTTCAGACTTTAAACATTAACATATTCTCAGAGCTGAATATATTCACCATTTTCTAACAAAGTTTGTGCATCTTCGGAGGGCTTCCACTTTCCAGTTACGAAACAATCCCTAATTGAATTTTGTACCTAAGATTAAAAACCAAAAGTAAATGATAACTTTATCATGACACCCATGTTTTTACAAAAGTGCCTGATAAACCTTATTTTATAAATAAACTTCTAATATTAGCAGGTGAAAACTGTTTTTAAATCCTAATGGGTCAGTTTTCTAACGTTATACTTTCACAAACAAACAAACATGGTTTTCACTTCCGTACAATAACCTAAATTTGGCACCTTCATAAAACATAACCTAATCATAACATACCAGTCCTAATATCTAATTCTTCAACAATCTATTAGTTAAAAATAACTCTCCTATATTACAATAAATTGGATAATGAGCAATTAATTTTCCTACCACACATTTTTTGAAAAATAACTAATTTTTTTTTTAGATGTACACATAACATACTTCAAAGTAATAACAGCTGGAAAATAATTTGTTTTTCAGATGCAAATAAAATAATAATTTGAACTAATTAGCCACAAAAAAACTAAATAAGACAATAACTTCATAGGTAACATTTTTGATTTGCTGAAAAATAAAATGCAATCTCTTTGATGCATATCTTATTTTTAAGTACTGTATGATTATTATGTGAGAGTTTAGGTTTGAAAATGTCAAATTAACAAGTCTTATAAATAGTTAAAAGTAAGATATTATTATATATTTTAAATCAATTTCATCAGTTTCTGTTAAAACATTCTTATCAACGTTCACGAAACTTTCCGCCTTCACAGAATCATCTGCATCAGTCTTCTCAATCAGAGTTTGGATTTCACTAAAATCGTCATAACAAACAACTTTTTCAATCAATCTCTGCCATTATCAAGAATAAATCCACAGTTTCAAAAGAACTTTATTATGCATTTGATTGAATGACTTTAAAATGCAATTGTATCCAACATGTTAATTTTCATGGTCATTTTAGTTGCTCTCTTACAGTCATCTATGTTTGCAATAATATGCTGAAGCATCAGTTTTCAGTATTTCAATTTTATACACTGTATAATTCCATTATCTAGTGGCTGTAAAACTGAAGTTGTACATGGAGGTATAAAGACTAAACAAACATTTGAAAGTTAAACTTTTGTGTGACAAGTTGTATTATCTACGAAAAGTAGAATATTCCTATTTTATTGTTCCATTCTTTTGTTTAATTTGTTTAAAAATTCCTTGAATATAGCACTTGTCATCCATGCTTTATTATTTGCTTTCCATTTCACAGGAAGTTGATTCATAAGTTTTTGAAACAGCATGGATTTTCACTTTCACCTATTACCCATGGTAAATTGTCCCTAAATTTTAAAATTAGGGAAGAAAGGAATTTGTTTTTTTTGTGTGAGAATTATTTAAAGAATAGAATTTTGCACTTAAGAGACAAATATATTTCTACAAATTATAAATCTAATTTAACTGCAAAAATAATAATGGCAGAAACAAGAACATAATATGTTTAACCAATACTTACTGTAACAAAATGTCCGATAATTTATTAATATTTAAACAAATTATTTTTTCCGTCTTACTCAGGTTCTAATCCAACTTGTTGACAGATAAAGTAGGTGAAAAATAGTTTTCCGTCTGTGTTACGCAGGTTCCACCATATAGAGGGCATTTTATAAGAGAAATCTGTAGATAATGCTACAAATATTTGATGTTTCTGACTTGTACAGATTTCCACCCTATACAGTTTCCACCTCAGACAGACTTTACTGTATTAACATTATCATTCTGTACTTTATTACTTTGACATCAACCATGGTGTACCTGTTTTTTTGCTTTGATGGCATAATAATGAGTTAAATGAAAGTAATCAAATAATGAACCTGTCAATTAGAAAGTTTCACTAACTGCCCAGTCACTACTATTCCAAAAGTTCTATGGGCTGTTAAAACACAGTCTACATATAAAGAGAGCTAACAATGCTTGAAACAGTTTGGAATTAACATAAATATTTTTTATAATAATTGTAAAGAATAAATACAAGGAAAAAACATGTTATGGAGTAAGATCTTTAATAACAGAGAGGGGGAAGTTGCCAAAAATTGTTACTAAACATGGGATCAAAAAGTGAAATACAACTTTTGTTAAATTTTGTGTTTAAAAAGCAGGCATTCATTCATGAAAAATCAAATTAAAAAAAACTTTATTTAACTTAAGAAAAGTCTGACAAATTTGTTTATTACTCAAAATTAAAAAAACACACATGTTCAAAATCGTTTCAAGTATCCCCCTAATAAATGTTTATCAGTATCTTACACCACATTCTGTTATATTATTTTTATGTTTCTTTCATTGTACAGGGTGTTCAGAAAGTCACTGTGCACTTATATATTTATTAACAGACATGTTTCAATATAGAATACAGGAAGTAACTATGAATGGCAATTACAAACAATGTTGAAAGTGACCCCCGTTGGCATCAATACAGGCCTGGATCCTTCTTATATTGTTTCTAAACACTGCTATCCGTTGCTGGCTTGAAATAGACTGAATAAAACATGATTACAAAACTATACAGTGACTTTCCGAACACCCTGTAGTTTGTTTCACAGAACCACACTGCCTGTTAATATATTACAGTTGAATTTCAGTTTCTTTTACTTAATGAAATTTACTTGTTTAATTTCCTTCCACTATACATTTTACTTGCCTCTGGCTCTGTCCAATCATTGAGATGAGCAACAGTAAACTTAGAACAATCAACAGCATTAATGGAGAACTTATGACTTCTTTTTTCTCCTTGCTCACGAACAGCAACTCGAAACAAACCACCTAACTCTTCACCACTGCTACTGTCTTCCTCTTCTGCAACTATATATTTAATTAAACACAACAATCACTTTAAATTATAAAAGATCAGGACATTCTAGTGACTTATTTAATACTGCATTTAATCAAGTTTTGTATCATTCCTTAGAGAAAAATTATCATACATTTAACAGAAAAACATGTCTGCTTTAACCTAACCCTTCCCCTTAAAAGATACATAATTACTCTTAATACATAAACAAAAGAAACTGTTTAACCCTAAACCCAACTTACTTATAGAATGGTTCATCACATTTTACATATATAAGAATGGAAATTATAAAATTTAATGAAATGCATTAACCAACAGTATAAATTTCTAAAATATATAAACATTTTTTTTATATATATATATATATAAATATATTAGTAATATAAACTAAACACTTTTTTGCCAATTTCATTATATTTTCTTCTGAAGTTTCAATGTTAGCTTGTCCATACAGCTTATTATTTACAAAATACAAAACTATGATGAAATACAACAAAAAATATGTATTTATGCCCATTCTTGGAAACTAAAACAATTATTAAAAATAAAACTGTGTTAGTGGAAAAAATGTTTGAAACTACAGAAAGGCATACATACACTAAACAGCAGCATATAATATATACTTGCTTTAGATTCTGCCACTTGGTACAAAATTATTTCACATGTGATTAAATGATAAATTATAACTTCTACAAAGTAATGTCTTAGGTTGACAAACTATTACAAATAGAACAAACAAAATACAAGGGATAAATTGTGGTTAAAAGGCAAAATAACAACTTGATAAAAAAAACAACTGAAGTCTACCTGAAACCTAGTTATATATATATATATTTATCACAACTAAAACATCAATATATCAACAATAAAAGTTTCAATATAATTAATTTGTGGTAAATAACTTTCACAAACAAATTCACAATGTTGTAATAGAACAGCAGGTATATCATACATAATAAACAGAATATTTGTAGCTTCAAGGTCTTTAAAGCTTTTTTTTAAAATACCCATTGTCTTGTGTCTAAAACAATTTTGAAACTCTGGTAAAAATCTCCCTACACTGGTGAAATTAACTTTGACCAATAACTTGTATTTTGTATTTATGGCAAAAACTGTACTATCTGCTGCCATCCCTAATATTGAACTACTACCCAAATACACAATAACCTGTCAGCAGCACCCTTCCATTTACAATAAAGGATTCACTGTGACTCTTACAAAGCTCCCCACAGCTTAAAGTGTGAGAAATTCTTTGTTAAAATGCAGAGCTATATCACAGACCAACCAATTCATTCCCTTTCACCAGTAATGTTAGTAAAGTATTTCTTTCACCCTTTATAGACATTGTAATAAATTTAACAAATGTGAATAAACTTTCACCAATCACATATAACAAAACTTATTTACACCTTTCTACATGTTGTCTTCATGGTGTGGAAGAAACATGTTCTCAGATACTTTCATAACTTTTAGTACATAAATTTTTACATACTTTTACAAGAACCCTATGCATTTAATGCTTTTACTTTCAGAACATAAAACTTTTAACAGTAAACAGTGTACCCTTAAGGAATAGCAATATTCTTCTAACCAAATATCACAAGCATTTCTAATAGATTTAGAACTGTACAAAAGATCCCATATGAAATTTCCTTTGTTTACTACCATTTATTATCATGAACAAATAAGAATAATCTGCTTCAGGAAGGAAATAATTGACTCCTCCTTCATTAATTTATAATTGTCACACCCATCTTAGTTAAAAAAATTTTAGAATAAAGTTGTAAATAAAAATGATCTCTCACAGTATGTGATCAACCTCACTTTTAGCTGTTGCAATGTTATATACACAGTCACATTAACTCTCACACTACCATTTTTTACTTACTATAGTTTTTGTACAATAACTTCTCACACAGTAAGTGTATCTTAATGAAACTTCACAGGCTATCAGTAAACATTAGAAAAGCTTCATTTACAAATATCAAATTTTGCATCAAATTAAAAAATTTTTTTTTTAAATAATGATTTGCTCTTGCATTTTTTGTTTTTGAATGTTGACTATCCAACATACAAAGTAATTTTGATTTTAAGATTTAAAATACTTTTATAAATCAATAACGTTTTAAATTTCACATGGAAATATCTTTATAACCTCCAGATAATTATCAAATGTTTTTAAAGGAAAAAAACTTTACATTTTATCTGTTATTTCCATCATTGTACCATGCACAGTTTGTGTCGATTTGACCGACTTCATAACCACCATATAAATTAGGAAATAGATATAAATTATGCTTCTTCCTTTCTAATATAACTACAAAATATAACACGAAACATAAATATTTAATCTTAATACTTTAAATCTCATAGCATTATATATATTTAAATTGGTTTGACTAACATTACAGAAGTTGCAATGATGTAGCACACATGCACTCTCATGATACTGTATCCATTTGTATCCAGAAACAAATCATGAGATGAGAAAGAATTTTATGAATATTACTAAAACTACTAATATTTACTTAAATAGTAGGAATGACTTGTACTACTTACCAGTTCCATATACCAGTTTACGAAGATTTGTTGTGTCCTGCTGTCTTTTGTAAAATGAATCTGCTGCTTTTTGAACAAGATTTTCCTTCCATTTTACATGTCCTGTAAAAATCAAATCATCATTTTCATACAACCACATCACTTATTTATAGTTACAAGGCATCCTCAGTCCCTCTTATTCAACTAGAGTTCAAACATTTTATGTTTTAACACTAAAACAGAAATACTTGGTTAAACTAAAGCTCTGCACTACCATATTTCTACATACCACCATTATCAAGATATTTCTAAGTCATGTTTCTATTTCATTAGCTGTATCTTTCTTTTATGACACTAGTTTCTTTGGATATCATTAACGTTTAAAGAAAGAGAAGTGATCTCATTGTTTCGTAATATCAGAGGTGCAGGCTTCAAACAGTTGTCAGGACAGGACTTCCAAAAATCAATATGGTCTGAGAGTTTTGCATCACACTATACAACAGTACTTCTAAAAGGTATTAAAACATTCAACTAAGTTTAGACTTTTTTTTAGAACATCATAAAAATCTTTTAAATTTCTGATTGCCATTTAAACATAGAAATACAACTTTAATTAATGTTTCTAACGTTTTAATTTAATTGATAAAAAAAAGATCTTTGGATTTTATCCCAAACAATTTGAACATCTGTATCTCATACTGGTAACATTAGAATGGTTCCACTACAGAGGTAAGTATTCTTCTACAAAAATCACATATCTTTTTTTCCAATAACCTTATTTAAGGTTATCGAACTTCTTCCTTAACCTTTACCATGCCTGACCAGTTGATAACAGCATCACAGCCTCAACAACATATTCCAATAGTTAATAAACAGTTTTTCACTATTTTTCTATCTCTCTCTTTCTTTCTTTATTTTTCCTCCAAACATTTTCTTCCTTTTTCTTCTCATTCTGTGATCATAAGTTCTTCCCTAATTTTCAAAATCTCAAAATTATTACAATACCTTTTGAACATTATTTGGAAGAATATTAACCCATTCTAACACTGCTAAATTATGATAAAAACACAATAAGAGAGATAAACAAAATGTAACTATTTTCAACCTTTAAGTCATGCCACACCATAATCAAGGAAAGAAATGGAAAAAAAAAACACTTCTTTCATCATTTTCAGCAAGAAACTAGAATGTTTAGAATGTAAATTTGTACACTCTGTGCATATATATTTATATGCTATATTTTAAAAATTTACATAATGTAACCATTAAACATTCATTAGAAGTATGGAACTATTAAGAAGATACGTTGGTAAAATGTTGCCAAATTCCCTACTAAAAAACAGAATAATACATAAGGGTAGTCAAGTAATACCAATAAAAATATGAAACCTATCACCTTAAATGTTGTGATGTTCAAAACACTTTTTACAACAATTGAGAGAGAAAAATATATATGTAAAAACAGCTGGTTTGGGTTGAGAAAAGTTTTTATGCAGAGAAGCAAACAACGTTTCGACCTTCTTCGGTCATCGTCAGGTTCACAAAGAAAGAGGTAACTGGCCAATAGCTTACCACATGTTTGAAGGGGGTTGTGTAACTGGGTGTAGGAATGTAGAGGGCATGCTTAGATGTTTGATTATATTTATCAATATAGGTATAAAGGTGTTCCTTTGTATTAGTTTATTTTGGGCTTGAGTTGTTGTATAAGTAAGGCTTATTTACACAGCCCTCTTCAAACATGTGGTCAGCTATCGGTCAGTTACCTCTTTCTTTGCAAACCTGACAATGACCGAAGAAGGTCGAAACATTGTTCGCTCCTCTGCATAAAAAAATTTTATCAACCCAAACCAGCCATTTTTTACATATATATTTTTCTCTACAAGTGGGTTTACTCGTCATCACTGATAATTGAAGAGAAAATCTTAAACCAAAGAAACTGTATAAATTACCATTAAATAGCTTTAAAGATTATCAAATTAACATAAAAAGAATTAGATAGCAGAAAACCAAAGTATACCATGAGTTTTCATCTCGTAGTCAAGTTGACATGTAACAAACCAAAACCATAAAACTAAAAATAACAGACTTGAGATCTTGTTTTTAAAAAGTTAAGTGGTATTTTAACAAAATTACAGTGTGTAGTACAGGCTGTACTTACAACAGCATAAAAGGACTTTTTCAAAAACATAATATTTTATTATTTAACTTAATTTCCTTTATTTGTGTTCTTACTGTTTCAATACTTTCTTGCATTAAATTGTTTACAATGTCCAAAATTTGTTTTTGAGTTAACTTGTGTTTCTGTTTCTATACATTCTGTCCCAAACAAACTGGTTTGATTGAGTCTACATGGAACAGATTTTGTTATGTTTTTGTTGCAATTTTTACTTATGGTGAATTTTGACCAAATAGAGTTACAGAAAATTTTTTTCCCTTGAATATTAAATTCCTTACGCCTTTGCCCAATTTATACCTCAACCCTACAGTGCCAACTACTCTAAAATATCCAACTTTTCTGAACGAGTGCCTTGTATATATATACTAAGAAATATTATCACACTAGCTTTTGGATGCACAGGTCTTTTTTTATACCAGCTTTATAATCACTCAAAAAATTAATTAATTAATTAATGATAACGATATGAGAAACTGTTTAAAACAACAGACAAGATAAAATTAACAAATGCTTGACACCTTCACAGAAAGATTCGGATTCTTGGTTTCAGAAATTCTCTTTCACCAGCTGGTTCACTTGCTCTAGAAAATTCTACTTTTATTTGTATGTAATGACTTATATGTGAACAGATTAATGCTTTAAAACCAAAATGATAACCTTCAGAGAAGTAAATTTCACTTGTAGAAGAAAGAAAACTCCATGTGGCAGGTACAAATAATTCTCCAAAAGCCTTAATTAAGGTTCCTAAACATCTTTCCTAAATTTTCAACTGATAAAAAATGGACAACAGCACCACATGGCATGAATTTACCAACAACATTCAACAGTCAACATACAATTATTTCTATTTTCCCCTGTTTCTTTCCCAACTTTTGCCTTTTTCCCTTTTTGTTTTTCTCATTTTTAATAATACAAAATTCTTCATGAATTATTCTCATACCTTTTGGACACTTATTCACAAAGATGGTTATCCATCATGTTAAAACATATATAAACTAGAACATATTAAGTACATATTTTTATTACAATCTATATCCCAGCTACTTTACCTTTTTCTTCATCATCGTCAGGTTCACTATCTTTATTACAATCTATATCCCAGTTACTTTACCTTTTTCTTCATCATTGTCAGGTTCACTATCTTTATTACAATCTATATCCCAGTTACTTTACCTTTTTCTTCATCATCGTCAGGTTCACTATCTTTATTACAATCTATATCCCAGTTACTTTACCTTTTTTCTTTCGTCATCGCCAGGTTCACTATCTTTATTACAATCTATATCCCAGTTACTTTACCTTTTTTTTTCCTCATTGTCAGGTTCACTATCTTTATTACAATCTATATCCCAGTTACTTTACCTTTTTCTTCGTCATCGTCAGGTTCACTATCTTTATTACAATCTATATCCCAGTTACTTTACCTTTTTCTTCCTCATCGTCAGGTTCACTATCTTTATTACAATCTATATCCCAGTTACTTTACCTTTTTCTTCGTCATCGTCAGGTTCACTATCTTTATTACAATCTATATCCCAGTTACTTTACCTTTTTTTTTCCTCATTGTCAGGTTCACCATCTTTATTACAATCTATATCCCAGTTACTTTACCTTTTTCTTCCTCATCGTCAGGTTCACTATCTTTATTACAATCTATATCCCAGCTACTTTACCTTTTTCTTCCTCATCGTCAGGTTCACTATCCTCATCTTTTTCCTCAGCTTTGTCCACAACTGCATTAGTATTTTTCAAACTCTTCAATGGTTGAGATGAGTGACATGAAACAGTCACAGTATCTGTTCTATCATCGTCACATTCATCTTCATCACTGTCATCAAATGCTAATGCTTCTGTTGATTCATTCTAAAACAATCAGCATAGTGAAAAACTAGTTAGCAAATAACATTAAATTTGAATGTATGCAACAGCTACAAATTGCATTATCCCAGGAGAAACACATCTATTTAATCTCAAAAATCCATAAATAGTTATATATGATTAAAATCCTTACAAGTAAATCAGTACTATACAATTTCACTACTACTATTCAAAGACGAGTATCTCTTCAAAAGTTATGGGTTATCCCCGAAAGTAACAACGATTTTCAATGATGGAAAAACTAATTATTTTTCTTCATTACAAAAGACTTATCTACTTGAAGAATCTTATGGTGGATAATGTGAAAGGTGTATTTAGCTTTAAGGTATCAAAAGGATTAAAAAAATATTCAGATACAATGTCAAAACTTTCACATAATTAATTCATTAATAAAGCAATACACATGAACTTCCATTACTCAACTGGCCAAAGGGTAACAAAGAAAATGTGAAATAATAACACAGAAATATCATGCTATATTATAATTACTTGAATCTGGTACAAATTTCACTGCTGAACAAAGAAGCTACATGTATATATGCAAAAACGGCTCATTTGGGTTGAGAAAATATTTTACATAGGTCAAAACATTGTTCACTCTTCTATGTAAAATATTTTCTCAACCCAAATGAGCTGTTTTTGCTATATATTTCTCTACAAGTGGGTTTTCTCGACATCACTGAAGGAAGCTGCATGAACCAGGCCTAAACGACTAATAAACTGTATCTATTGGATGAATCTAATTACCTAATATTAGATAACAACTGAAGGGGATTAAAAAACTATTGGTGAATGAACAACGACAAATATTCCAGATAAACCCCTAACCCCTGAAACTTATGATATATATCTTATTTTTCATTCCTAAATTTTAGGTAGTTATTCTGGATCTAAAAGGTTAATATTACACAAGATTCATTACTTCTTTGTTAAACATTTGTAATAAGGTACACACAAAGCCATCAAAATGTTCAATAAACACATAACAAATATGAGAACTAACACAAGGAGGTAGAAAATAGAGCCTGTCATGACCACATTTGTTTGTTTTAATGCAAAGCTCTACACTAGGGGCTATCTATGCTGTGCCTGCAAAAGGAATCAAGCCCTAAATTTATGCATTATAAGAACTGAAGCCATCTCCCACAAATTTACAATTTATTTTGCTTTTTTATAACCTTTGTACAAGTATCTTTAACAAATAAAATTAATTTAATATTTAACCATAAAAAAAACGTGGCACTCAGCTAGCCACATTTACCACAATACAGCAAGTATTACAAAATATAACTTTCCACACTATATAATAATAAAAATACATTACACATAATAATTACTTTGCTTATTAAATAAATTCAGAGTTGTTTGGTTGGTCTATTAGGGGTTTATGGCACAAAGCAATGAGGCTCTCTGTACCAAACAAGGTGTAATAATACAGAAAGTAAAATGTTATACAAGGTAAAAATTAATCTTGTTAAAAAACAAATACAGTTCCAAAGGCAGGGAAAAAATTAAATGGAATTAAAAAGGTCAATGGCCCATAAATATTTTAAAAGCAAGTCTGACAGTGTCACCACATTCATTGAAACTGTCCAAAGTCAGGAGTAAGTCTACGGAAAAGACACGTCTAAAACGGTGCCATTGCTCAGAGTTGTAACAATTATATGACAGTAAAATGTAGACTACTGTGACTTTAATGTCACAAAGACTACACATTGGTCAATCAGTCCCAGATAACAGAAAATGATGCATCAAAAAACTGTAACCAATGCATAGCCTAGCCAGCAAAACTTCCTCCTTCCAATCTTACAGAAACAATACAGCCAAAGAACAACAGAAGATTTGATATGGTAAAACTTATTATGATGTTGTTAACTCTGAGTCAACTGCTAATTGGCACAAAGATGAGCTTTCAATATGGGACAAGCACAGCTATGAAGGCACCAGAGTAGACAGACTCAGCCACTGTGTCAGCAAGTTCATTTCTACAAATACTGACATGGCTTGGTGTCCAGAAAAACTGGATAGAAGAGGAAGATAAAGTTGTTATTGAATATCAACAAGAACAGCACCAGTAGAGAGCTAAGAGGGTCATTATAAATAGTACAAATGGTGTATTGCTTGCTTCTATGTGATCCAGGAAAAAGATATAATATACAACTTGGCAGTGAGCATAAAAACTGTAGTTGGTAATCTGTTAGCAACAACCAAGTCATAACAAACCATGACAGATCCCCATGAGTCACCTGATATTGAACCATCCTTATAAATGGAAATGGGAGAATGGTTCGAAAAATATTTAGCAAAGAATAGATAGAACTCCCAAACAGAAGTATCTATCTTCTGTAGATTACTCAAAGAAAGGTCACAGATGAGGATGGTAATAAACCATGGTGGGATAAGCTGACCAGTGGAGACAGCAACGCCATCCAAGGTCAAACCCAATTCAGCCAGATGGCTCGGATACAAATATCAAAAGGAACTATAACAGTCCGTCTATTCCAAAAGAGCACAGACCACTGAGGAAGAAGGATCCAGTCCCAAGTAGGATGCTGTAAGTAAGGTAAGTAAGGATCATAAGTAAGGATCAAAGTTTAATGGTATACTGCAAATGGCAGAGGTGAAGAGGAGGTTCATGAAACTCAGTGTGCAAACTCTGGACTGAAGAAGTGCAAGAAAACACCTGTGCAGAGTTGAAGCTCCACATAGTAAATGAGGTCCAGTATTTTCAAGGCCAAGGTCCTGTCAGAACCACAGGCCAGATCAGGAACTGGACCCAGTCAATCACTGCAGGAATAGTGGAGATAGAGAGAGAAGTAAATGATGACTTATCAACCCACTTATCCATAGAAGACAAAAAGACTATAAATGTTTGGAGAACAACTCTGTTGAAGGCACAGAAAGATATGTCTGCACTCCTACTGTAGCAGTGGAACATAACGCAGCAGCATATGTCCGAGATAGAATTGAGAACAATAACTTCCAAGCATTGAATAAGAAATATTACAAACAGTAAACAAACATTGTATTTTGTTTTCCTTCACCCACTTTGGGTATTATTGGTTGTAAGAGGAATGTGAACCAACACAACTGACACAATGAGAATCTGTTTGACACTCACAGGTATCATGGTCTTTGTCACCACAATGAGCACACATCAAAGAACCATAACTATATGCTTTCAAATTTCTGAACTGCTGACACTGTAATCATCTGAGAGGGTTAGGAATGTATGGCTGCACCTTACAGTTCAGGTAACCTGTCTTGACAGAGGCAGATGGATATGGTGATGTAAATGTCAAAATTAAGATATCAGTCAGCATCATAATTCCATCCTTATGAGTAAAGATATGGTAAACAACAGAAAAACTATGGCTCAAAAAACCAGTGAGGATCTATGACTCAGGAATGTTCTTTAAATCCCTCTCAATGATAACTCCTCAGGATAAATTCAAAGTAAAATGGGGAGTAACCGCTGAATATATTCCCAATGATCTTTGACCTGGAAAGGTGTAGATGTTTCCACTAAAATGTATTGACAGTGCAACTTTCTGTCTGTCTATAGCAAGCCCCTCAAATCTCTTTTGGATGAAAAGGGAAGCATTAGCCCCAACAATTTGTCTGGTGAAACATGAAGAGGTAAAAATTGTGAAATAGTTTCCGTTTGTGGTGATAATTTCATGACAGAGTCATCTATGCCTGGTTGTTTACTAGTTAGCCTTTTTTTTCAAAGATTGGAGAATCCATAATAAAAAAAGAGGAAGATTCAGAGCCCACTGATACCACCACCCACCATGCAAGCACTACACTGCATTGAGAACATTCAGCACCGACACTCAGTTGACTCTTTTAACCCAACAGGACCAGTTGACTGACATTAGGGGGAGACACCCCAAATATACCCATCTACAGGAATTCAAGACCAAAGTGGCATGTTGGAATTGGACTCCTGAACCACCAGGATCCTACCCTTGATGGGTCATCATGCACGGTATACACTTGGGTGGATGATCAGATCCCAGAAGAGGTAAACTGAAAATACAGAACATCCCCGAAGAGGTCCCCTAACTACATACAGGAATCCACACTGAGGGGGCAAATTAAAAACTACAGTACTATTCACTGCTATATTTTCAAAAAGAAACTCTTGTCAGTCTACCATATATTTGAGAAAAAAGCGTTGGTGCTAATTTTTAGCAATCAAATAACTCAAATGTCTATTCCTACTACATATAAAATACATTACTTCCTATAGTGATAAAATTACTATCCCCTTCTACTTATAAATAAAAAGGTGCAAACTGTAGAGTATATTATTTTTAAAATTAGAATGGCTTAAAAATTTGAACAGCTAACAAATAACTCACAGTTTTCAGTCTTTTACTATCAGGTTCCACAGTTGCATCAACTTCTTGACACTGTTCATCATCTTCAATTTCAGATTCATAGTCATCACTTTCTTCATCATCAACATCACTAACTTCATCATTTTTATCTACATTTTGATTATTTTCTTCCATAATTAACATATCTTCTGAAGTAACAAGATTATCTTCAAACACTACTTGTCTACGCACTCTGTCAGTTTGGACATCTTCGATTGGCTCTTCCAAAGGAAGTGCTACACTGTGAGAATAAAGTTATAACACGCTATATACAAAATTTCAATATATTAGAACACAGAGAGACAAATTATAAAATTAGACAAAATTTAAACAATATGCTGTATCTGACCATTAATATAAGAAAGTTAACAAATTTATACTGATTAGTGACATGTAAATAAACTGACTAATTTAGGTTTCTTATTATTACCATGTTTTGGTTCTTCCAACAGTCAGTTGAACATTTCAATCAACTGTCAAGGTAACTAAAATTAGAATCCTGATTACTTCAACTATCCAAGTAATTGAGAAATATTTTCTTTCCTAATTTCATACTATTTTAATGTTTGTCTGTTTGGCATTTGTTTGTTTTTGTTGTTTTTTTTATTTTGGAATGGGGTTATTTGCCCTGTCTTTATCATGGAAAAGCTATTAAGAGACTATTGTTAGTCTTGAGCTGCAGGCTAGATGGATGCCAACCTTTCTCTTTTTGACACTGTACTAATAGATTCGTCAAATGCAACTGACTAAAATAACCTTCAGTTAATCAATTAGCAAACATCAAAATGGTATGGGAGCATGAAAACATGTATAATGATAAGTGAATAAATATATTACTTATTACATTACATATTGAGTTCACACGTTCAGAAGATGAATCTATAACTTGTACTTTGGATTATAGCAACCTGGGGACAACCACACTATGTTGAATAAGTGGTAGACCATAGAAAGAGAGCACCACACAAGCTATAACTTGCTTTACTTTGTGTCTTGGAAGAACCACACCAGAATAAACTTGTTTAGCATTGTGTCTTGGAAAAACTACATCAGATATAACCTGTCTAATTTTGGTACTTACCTTGATAACTCGTCTGCAGTTAATGGCTTTGACTCACTAAATAACGTAAACTGGCTGGCAGCCATCTTTGAATCAATAGTTTGTTGTGTTTGAATCAATGATGCCACAAGTTCTTCTTCAGGCTGATTAGTGTCCTGTAGAAACACCCAAGTTAAAACAATGGTGAGTTGAAGAGATTAGAAGTCTCCTTTACTAAACTTAAGTTATCACAAGTGTAAAGTTATATGATGTATCATATAACCTTTATTTGCTTGGAGTATTTGTAACATGTTTCTAAAGAGAGTGCTGCATGGTTTTGAGATTCTAATAAATGTTAAAATATAAATATTTTAATGCGAGATATAACAAAAATCATACTGGATAATGTAATATTTAAAATCATGAAAAGAAGTTTTATAACTAACAGTTTATTAATAATTAATATTGTATAAAATATCATGCTGTTTAGAGAACAGAAATGTTAAAAACACACAGATACAAGAGTTGCTAAATACATGAAACTAAATGCACAAACAAAACGTGAAAACTCACTCAAGCATGCTAAATACGGGACACTCATGGAAATACAAGTTTTAAAAGTCCCACAATGAAGCAACTTTTCCAGAAATAAATAGTTTGGTAATATTTGTATAAATTGCTCTTTGTAAGACATGAAGTTTATTAAAGCTTATGACAACCTACAATGCACATGAAAAACTTAATTTTTCATACAATAATCATAAAATACATCAATAGTATGGTATCAATAGATTTATTTCACTTGCTCTAAATTTCTACATTGATGTTAAAGTGTTTTGAAATTTTATATAACTATAAAAAAAACTATGCATTTTGTATTATTATCAACATAAAATAGTTATTTTGCCAAATATAGCAAAAGATATGATACAGTGACTAGTCATCTTTTCACTATTACCAACTGAAACATTTTTTTATGAAAACAATAAGATCACAATTCCATTTCATTTTATTAAAAATATTCAGAACTTTCTTAATCTAAAAGACTGTCACCTTAATACAAGATTTGATTTTCATTAGATGGAAATTTTGAACACTGTGGAATTAACAATCACAGAGATTCAGAAACTCGTGCTACTATAGAACCTCAAAAAATGTTTCTCTACATGCACCAATTCTAATACAGAATAAAAAGTACCTCATGACTCTGAAGGTGGGAATGACTTCCCTTCAAATCAATATACACAGCATCTTTATCATACACGATCCCTCCAACTCCACTCATGGGAGCATATACAAGCCTTTCTTTTTCGTTAAGTGAACGACGTTTTTCTTTGTCTGGGAGTGGACAAGGGTCAGGTAGAAAAGTGACATCTTTCAGTGAAAAATCTCCACATCCTGAAAAATAACTTTTACTTCTTCGTTTTTATACAACTATATTACACCTTTATTGTAATCTAAGCTTTGTGTACATCCAACAATCACAAGTTTAAGTACCATGTTCTATGACAGATGTCAACTCTAAAGAAGTTATGAATGCTTCAAAAAAAAATATATACAGAATTTCACGTTTAAGACATCTTGTTTTACTTCTACTCTCACTTAAAATTGTTTACTGGGATTCTGCAGCAAGCCATTTTTTTAAACCAAGTTTTACTTCAAAAACATAAAAGTTACTACAAAAACATTCACAACATGATCATTGTCAGTTTTCATACAATCATGCTTTGCATTCAGTGTTTCAAATGAAAGCTTTGAAAAAAATACTCATAACAAAACTTTCAGCCACTACACATTTTTTATCACAGTACATCTAACTATGTAATAAAAGTTTATTAACTGAACTATGAGAAATTTTAACAGCAGAAGACTTGTATCTAAACTTTCATGTTTTGAAATAAATTACAGAAATTTACCAATTTCTAAAGCATTGAATAACAAAATAAAACAAATAAGATTGATTTAGCCTACAATGATAGAAAAAAAACATGAAAGAACCACAAAGAATGGCAAAAAATATTAAACATCCATAAAGGATGCCAAGGAAATAATGAAGGCAAATGAACAAAAGGAGCAAGACATTAATCAAAAATTTAAAAAAATATATCTTATAAAAAGAAAGTTCAAACAGTCAATATAACCTGGGATATGAACAGCTGAATTGTTTTTTAATGGAGCACCCCTTGTGTAGCCATAAAGACAAACTGTTCTATCGCACTTTGGGTTCTTTCGACATTCATCTGGTTCTGTCAAGTCTTCCATTCTGAAATGGTTATCACTCTAGCTTTAAACTCACAAATATTACTTTATATCTTGAATGATTAATAGACATAACCAAATTTGAAAAAAAAATAACATTCAAAATGCTTCAGGAACTTTTGCATTTTATAAAAAGATATAAGTTTGCAGAGCATATCCTATCACAAAGGTCTTTTACTATAGATTACTATCCGTTTTCAGGCAAAATAAATAATAATAATATAATTAATTAAAAATAATAATTTTAACCTTCAAATTACCATCTTCTTTTGAAACTGTTAATTACTCAGAAGGTTCACATATTGCATCATACCAAATTGCTTTATGTTCTGGTTATTAAACACTCAATGTAAAAAAAAAAGGCTAAAAAAGTGAGAAAAATACATAGGGGCACTGGAACAAATTAGTAGGTTTAATTGTAAAATTGATGGTAATTTTATTGTTTTATAAATTCCATGTGATATTTAGAGGCTCATTAACCAAAAAGTCCTGGACATACAAGTAATGTGGTTTACAAATAGTTAAACAAATGTATTTATAAAGTTAGTATGGTCCCCATCTGCACTCCATCAATAACTACAGATATATTTACATTTGAATAAATAATGAACTGAAAACTATGAAAATCTCATTTGAGATTAAAAACTAAAAGCTGTACTTAAATCTTGAATTGTTGGATTTTTTCATAATGTTAAAATGATACACTTGTTAAGAACAATCAGTTTGTTATTAATACATCACTTTTGCAAATGTATCAAACAGCAAACTATTACTAAAAACTTGTATTTTTGTTTTTCAACCTAAACAAGCATCTTATGCAACACATGGAATAAATGGTTGTATTACAGACCCCTCATAGACCATTCCAAATTTATAACTTCTGATCAGTGGGAAAGCAACCAATCAACAGCATGCTCTAATAATGAAGCTATTCTTAACTACATAGTTGGATTTACTGCCAGTTACAACAGCCAATGGCCTCACAACTGAAAATACAGAGATATATAACACAAACCTTGCACAGCATACTAACTAGTATGCCACTCTTGTCCATAAAATTTTCATTGCTCTGTGTCTCTATCATTGCTGTGTGACCACCAAATCTGGTGCGAGAACACTAGGAAATCATACTTTAACAATTGTTTGCAACTGTTTGACCAAATACAGGCATTTATAACAAAAAAATTATCTAAATCACATCAAAAATAAAAAAAAAATATTAAAGTTTCACAAATAAAGAAAACAATGAGAATGTTACCTCCTATTTCTGTGATTAAGCTTGTCATTATAAATTTTGTAAACAATAGAGACTGTGATAAACAAGCTGATTGTGGAAAACGAAAAATCAAATCTATATAAATAATTAAAATATAGTACAGATAGAAATAACTATCAGCAAATCTAAAACTAAAATTAATGTAACAGTTTAACTGACTGAGAACAGAATGTGCATTCTTTCATTAAACTTTCACAAATTATAATACAACAATGAAATACTTCACTCACTGAACACTCAACAATTCATAAATATATTATGTAATCTAACAATAAAAATGTTCAATTCCAAACATAATTATAAGCAATCAATAAAATCAATATGAAATATAGTTAAACAGAAGGGTCAGTTCTACCTATAAGTAATTCTGTTGATAGTATCTATCCGACCATTATTCGTCTGTCTCCCTCTTATGACAGTCATTTCTTGCACAGCATTTGAAAGGTGGCACACGTGAGCAAAGCTCAACATTCGTTTTAGAAATGAAGGGAGAACAGATACGAATAATGTTGTTGCCAAATTTTATTACACAAGCAGGATTTTTACACTAACTTGTCAAGAATCAATCAGACTATCACCTGCATTTAATAAATAATAAAATGTAGATTTACTGTGTGCTGTCATTGAGTGGCTCTTAGCATGATCAAACTGCTCAACAATTACTTTTTACAGTAGGCAGTATAAATAGCTCAGAGTGTTGATTCCAAGTGAAACCAAGAGTGCAACTTAAATAACTTTTTTAACATTCGTGAAAAAATACAAATTGATACATTGATTTAAACTTTTCCCGTCACTGGGGATGGGCACTTTTACTTGACTTGTCACATTAATTATTCATTAATTACACGAGCTTCATGTTCGTTTAATATTCATCTTACAGAAAGTTTATGGGTCATAGCTTTTCTTACAAATTCTAGATCAAACTTAAATTCGATACTAGTTATATATGTATTGTACATTGTGCTTTGAAGGTTTCATACACACTAACAGCATTGAATAAATGGAGATATTTTACCTCCTTCAAATGTATTTGATTGTTCACTGGAACAACAACTTACTTAAAAATGGGTTAAGTAGTCAAATTAAAAATTCTTATAGCTTAAATATAGCTACCCCCCACCAAGCCAAAAACAAAGCAATTACTACTCAGCAGTGCCTATCACCTGAAGAACCTTCCTCTACCTGAAAAGTGAAATTGCTGTCATTCTTATAACACATCTACAATTAAAAGTACAAAATATATTTGGTAGCACCACACCTCAAACCAAAGAATTCTGGAAATCCAATCTGATGAGCTAACCATCAGAGATATGCAGTTTGTTCACCGCTTGCCATTCATTCTTTCTGTACTTTTTGTGACTATATGAATGTTTTTTTCAAAAAACACATCTGAAACCAACACACAAACCTTATAGAAATAGTCACTTTCTAACTATTTACCTATCTACAAGAACATGAGGATGTGTTGTTCTCCACTGTAAGGGTCGAAACTTCATAACAGAGATAAATCGTCCTAAATTGTGAATCTCGGTCTTTAGGTATTCTCCTCGTATCATACCAGAAAGATAAAAAAGTTTAGCACCCTGAAAAACAAAAGAAAAAGAAAAATATCATCAAAAATTTAATATAAAACATATAAATAATGCCTTCCTCAACAGGACAAATTACTACATGAAGTAACATCACTGTTGCAAGACCTATCACAATTTTAAAACTTGAGATGAAAGCTTACATTAAATAAACCCTCAAATGAGTGAAAAACATTATTTATGAGTTTAAAGTTTTGTCTTTTAATCACAATTTAAATTTAAATATTTGAATTATGTTTCATACTTATTTTAAGATTGTATCACATGCACATAATTTAGTCAAATTCTGCCGAAAAGTAAAAAAAAAAACACATAAACCTAACTTCAAATTTTCACTTAGATAAGTAAACATATTTAAAGCCTTACTTTTATTGTAATGGGAAGATTTACAGTAATTAGTTTTCAAATTAACTCACAAGCACTTCTTTTCAGAAACTAATACTCTCAAAAGGAAGAGTTCAAAAACAGACAAAACAAACGTATGCACAGACTTGAACAATGTAAATATGAAGTAGAAGTAAAAAAAATACTTAATGAAAAACTTGTGAATACTCGACAAACATGATAAAAAGAACATACTGGATAGATTTCTGTCCAGAATCGATGTTTCATTTGTTTCTTGGTTTTCTGTAAAGTTTTTTTATTACGAAATAAGTCCAAATGTGTAAGCACACCCATTACTCGAGGGAAACCATGCACCTGGCATATGTTAAGAAATTCAAAAGTCTCCATTTCAAATCCAAAACTGGCATCCACTAGTAACAGAACCTAATATAAAGAGAAAACATACACACAACTTAATCTGGTATTTTTGTATTTCTAAATTTATGAACCATGTGGGCTCAGTGCCATGCGTAAGACCCTATTGTTCAGAAGTAACCATACATAAATTTTAAATGCTAACCAGAGAGACGGACACTGGTTAATAACATCCACTAATGATCATACTTTAACAGGCTGGTTGAATGTGAAAGAAATGGTTTTCAAGAGAAAGATGATTAAACCAGATATTTTTGGGGAAGCTCTAACAAGCTTTATTAAACATAGCTCAATTAAAGTTCAGTAGTGGTGAAGGGTTCTGGAAACAGGGAATAAACTTTCATACAACAGCTAAGGCAAAAAATAAACTTTCATACAACAGCTAAGGCAAAAAATAAACTTTCATACAACAGCTAAGGCAAAAAATAAACTTTCATACAACAGCTAAGGCAAAAAATAAACTTTCATACAAAAAGAACACATACAACAGCTAAGGCAAAAAATAAACTTTCATACAATAGCTAAGGCAAAATAAGCTAGAAAAAAGAACACTTAGAGCACAAGTTTAATAATAGTTTTAAATATAAGTCTATCAGATTTAAATATAAAAATTTTATTAAACTCAGAGTAAATGTAGTTGCTATTATACTAATATTATGAATATTAGGAGTAAAATGAATTAGATCAGGGCTCAAGATGAAATAAGAGACTATGATAAAAACGATAGTGTCTTGAAATACAGGTCACAAGTTATTTAATACTGACAGGCTTTTTAAAAGTATTTCCTTTGGATTGTAACTGAAAACAAAAAATTGAAACCTTATGGTTCAATTTTTATGGGTCATGATCAGGAGTTTCGAGAACAGAAAGATTTTGTACAGCATTTGTAAGAGGCTAGCTGATCATACAAGTGATATCAATGATAAATTTATAATGAGTACAGGACTGTTACTAATGAGGATACTAATGCACTAATCATGTTTTGTTTTTCAACTTTACATGCACACAAAGTGAGACCGTATGAAGCCGAGTACTGGGGTAGAGAGGTTGCTTGAAATGATGTACAATGGCTTTCCACCCTAAAGAGCCAACCAAAAGAGATGCTATTTTAAAATTCGCTATTAACTCCTAACAATAATGTAGTTTAAAAAGTTAAAGTGGGAGGAACATTTGGGGAAAAGTGATTGTTGCAATTTAACAGGGTTTAATGCTTTGGTAAACATCGAGATAAATTAATTATAGTCCCTTATTTTAAAAGAGACAGTTTTGAAAACATGAGACAAAATTTACCATTAGTGAATTGAAATAATGAGTGAAAACTCTTCAGGCGATACGAGTCAAATGGTAAAATATTTTCAATTCACAACAGAAAAGTTCTAAAAAAAAACATGATACATCAAACTTAATCAGCTTATTACTACTGATATACAGAAGGAAATCACAGATAAATATTACAAGTTTAAGTTGCAAGATAGGATCAAAGATTTATTTATAGAACCAAAAAAACAACAAAATTAACTAGTGAAATATGATTTCATGAAAGAATACCAACATGGATTGACCAAATGGAAGTATTGGCTTACTAATCACTAAATGTTTTCAAATGTATTTCTTGTTATCTAGAGGATGGAAAAATTGTGGAGTTAAGAGTTCTCAGGTTTTCCAAAGACTTTTGATAAGTTACACACTGAAGTTTAGCTAAGAAATGAACATTGATGTGAGTTGGAGGAAGACTAGTTAATTAGACTGTAGATGCTGGATGCAAAAGTAAGCCAAAGGCTGTTGTTAACTCTTTCGCAATGGGCTGGGAAAAACAACGCAAGTTCATCTACACATTTACACACATTAAGTATTTGCACTATAACTTCTGATACAGCATGTGTATCTTCAGAAAATTTGGTAGACATTTAATAAAGATTACAAGTATTTTGAATACAAAAAATTGATTTTGCAATGAAATATTTTTTACTAAAGATTTGTTCCTGAAAATAAGTCTGTTTTGTCACTAGTCTGAGTGATTTCATGTTATGATTAAAAACTAGCTCAGTTATATATATGATGATACTTATAAAACTGAAAAATTATATTATTGTGCTTGTTTAAATTAACTTTACTGTCACTCATAAGAATTGAGATACCAGAAAACATATCTTCCTGTTCTAGCATCAATGGGACAACATTACATTAACAATAAGAATTCATGAGTGAAGCAGGGGAGAATATACTAACCATGCTAGACCAGCCATATTCACCACTGATGAGGCCTTTTTACCAGTATTAAGGCCATGTTGTACAATGTGTGAGTAATAACTAAAAGTTTTAATCTAACTTGAATACAAAAAAATTTTGTTTTAGTTATTTTTCATCTGAACAATCAGATTTTTGATAATTCATTTTAAACTATGTTTATGATATGAAAACCATTTTTATGAATCCCCAAATATGTATTTATGTATTATACCATTTAAATGAAAATGTTCTTCTTAGTATAATTTCAGAGATACAAAGTCTTGTGATTAATACATATTTTAGAAGTCTGATTACCATTAATTAAAACAAAAATTAAAAATAGCAAGAACAATTAGACATTGTTTTGATGTATAGTCTTACATTCAACTGAAACAAAAGTAGCAAATCATAGAACACATTAGCCCTCTATATCATCTTTTCGACACTAAAATCCATATTTTGTAGATGAAGAACAATTCACAAAATGTATACATTTAGATGACAAAAATAATTTAATTTTCTAACATTTTTGTAATAAATAAAGAAAAAAACTTAACAAACCTTTGGAGTATTTGAATACAATCCTTTAAATTTTATCTTCATATTAACTACCACACAAAAGAGTCTACCTTCTTTTAAAAACATTTAAAAACTAAAAAGGGTTTGGTTTGTTTTAATTTCTCACAAAGCTACACGAGAGCTGTCTGTGCTAGCCGTCCCTAATTTAGCAGTGTAAGGCTAGAGGGAAAGCAACTAGTCAAGACTGCCCACTGCCAACTCTTGGGCTACTCTTTTACCAATGAACAGTTGGATTGACCGTAGCATTATAATCCCTCTGCAGCTGAAAGGGCGAGCATATTTGGTATGACGGAAGTTCAAACCCATGACCCTCAGATTACAAGTTGAGAGCCATAACCACCTGGCCATGCCAGACCACAAAAAAGGGGAATGTATTGAAAAAGTGAAGCTATTTAAGTTATTCAATATTCAAAAGGATACATTTTTCATTACACTGAAATTCACAACGTCTTAAAAGAAAAACTGTAAGCAACACTTACTAAATCTGCAACTTTTGCTGTGTCAACCATGGCACTGATATCATTATTGCATTCGATGAGTGTGAGTCTTCTTTTCTTACCTGAAAATACAAACAACTGTAATAAATATATATTAGCTTACAAAGACAAGTTAAACCTGTAGTGTATGGCAACTAAAAATAAAAACAGGTCACCAAACTATACATAAAATGTTAATATTACATGAAAAATTCATTGCAGACTTATGCTAACAATCTTTTTTTTCTTCAAAGTAACAAGAAATGTTTTACTTTTACGTTCAGGTGAATTTATACATAAAATTCTAGTAAAACAACAGTTTTTATATAACACAGTATTGTACTTTTATGTTGATAAATCATTAGTATAAAATAACATAATACAGAAATGAAGTTTTCCAAACAGTAACATTTGATGTAGGCATTTAATTTTACAAACGTAGTGTTAAGGGTACATTTAATGTTACAAAAACTTTTATGTATTTTATTTTATTAACTTCAACAAAAAAAAACCCTCAGAAAACGTATCAACTGTCAAGGATAACCTCAAAACCTGGATCATTAAACTTAAAAATACCACAAGGCAATCAGAAGCTTTCTTGGGCTAAAGACCACCACATAATTTTTCATTAAGGTTATTAATCAAGGGCTGTTGTCAGCTATAAACAAGCTAAGATGTTTAGCAAGAATATGTTACATTTCTAGAGTAAATATTGATGACACAGAAATGTAGGGTTTCAATGTTATTATTCCATATGTTGCCATTCTACAATAATAATAAAGTCGTTGTTTTAGGAATAATAATAATAATACCATACACTAAATATGGAATTGTTTCGGATTGGTACTCTTACTGTACTCTTATACGTAACATTCATCCCATGGATTATCAATTTCATGACCAAATACTTATCACTCAGTTGTATAATAAGTAAGACAGTCAAAGATGTGCATTTATCTTTAAAAATTATACTCATCTTGATATGTTATAAAGATTGAAATCTTACCAGACACAATTGTAACCGGGCCTTTAAGAGAAGACATAGCCTGGCGAGTGTAATTTTTTATCAAACAATGAATTAATGTAGATTTCCCAACTTTAGGAGGTCCAACAACAGCCACAATAACTGGTGGTGGTTCTAGAGGTGTCCGGTCAACAAGAGGGATATGATGTTTTTTTGTCTGAATGTCCATGGTCCTAAAGTGAGAAGTTTCTTATTGAATCTCACAATAATTGAAATTGTCATCACTGATATAAACATCAAAATAATGCTTATCAGATATTTTTTCATGCATTTCTCTTATCAGTTCTTTACTTCTGTGACTAAGTCAAGTCTAATTTTCATCACTTTTAGTAGGCCTAAAAAACCTCAACAGTTTTAAATGTTTTATGTTACTGAAGTGTTTTTTTTAACACATTCACTCCCAAAATCATATTTGTGGAATTTTTCTTTGGCTCAACTTCATTGTTTACACAGAATAGTGTTTTTTTTCCTACATTTAGGGTTATAACATATAAATATGTTGTTGTTTTTTTAATTTCAAAAAATGATTTTAAAATCATAACAAAAGCTTGAAAATAAGCCTTATGAACCACCCTCAAACAGCCCCTTACTCTCAAATGTTTTTAAGTTTCCTGTATTGTTTATTTACAAAACATAGGTAATGCTTCATCGACTTTTTTTTAAGCACGTCAACTAAAGTTTACAAAATACTAACTGCCTTCACTCTATACTCTTTCAACTAGAACGTACGAATTTTTATGGCAAACAACAAGTCACTCACTATCACAGACAGTTACTCATACATAAACAAAGAAATTAGAAATCTGCAAATACCATGGTTATGTTTTTAGTTAACATTAAAATTGAAGTTAGACCTATTATAAATTACAAGGTAATGGAACAAAATTCAACTGATACTTTTAAGTAATGAGTGATGTAAAACTCAGGTGAATTAGTAACAACTATACTTGTCTTTTAGTTGAAATAAATTATTTAAAAAATAAAAGCGTTTCATATAGTTGCATCACCATGGAAATACTTTGAGTTTTCTTGATGTATGTTCATGCTGACCTGCGAAATTGTCGTGCTGCTTTTTCTGCTGATTGGATCGCGAAAGCTTTAGGATTTCTTTGTTTAGCTGACAACCCATCTTCAACTTCTTTTTTTCTTTTCTTCTTCTCAGCTTTGCGTCCACTGTGTCGAGCACGATGACCTTTATGATGTTCCTCATTTTCTGCCATTGTTACGTATATAAAAGCCTCTGAAGACTATTTCTAAAGTAGATACAAACTGACAGATGATAAAAACTGTACAAAATTTACCAATACAAGCAAGTAGAAAACATTAATAGTTTATATGACAAACAATAAGCAGCTATAAGCACAATAACTCATTTATGTACAATATATATAATGATAATTACAAAGCTAAAAGTGTAAGTTATATATCGTATGTAAGTATGATACTTAAAGCACAAATACCATTATAACAGTTAATACCCAACATACTTTATGTTATTATTGTAATTATCCTGAAATATCTTTGATACTATATAATGTTATACTTACATAATGTTTTCCAAATACTTGTAACTTTGTTCTAGCTATAAATAAAGCAGTGTTTTTCTTTATTCAGAAAAGACATTTCAATTTTTATTTAGTACATAACTGTTACATATTTACTTTCATCTAAAAATCATAGGATTTGGCCTGACTTTACATCTTTTCACAGTTATGACAGCAATTTAAGAAATCACATTTTGTACTTGATGCATATGCCCTCACTTTACTAGATAACTATAACTTATATTATTTTTATATATTATGGAAGCTTCGTAGAATTCTATGTTCCATCACTGAATCACAAATGTACAAGTCATCAGATATCTCTTTGATTCATTACTTAATTACACAGACCTGTGAATCATAAAACTTGTTTTGTTTAAATAATGAACCTTTCTAAAACAACTATACAAATGTGAAAACAATATTAATTTTTCTATTGCATAAGGATGTTTTACAAATAGGGAATTTAAAAAACTTACTTTGATCAAATTATTATTTTGTTTACCAGAACGAACATTTTTTATCATTACATTTCTTATGTTGAGGTTCTAGAACGATTGATTTGATAAGAGTCTCATGTTGTAATTGATCTAAAGAAATCTATACAGAGTGGTTTTAAGTATTTTAAGCACAACAAAATGTGACCTGACTTCAAAGAAAATGATTCACTTATGTTAAAGTACACATGGCAGTTCATGAAAAATCTGTATGTAATGGAGAAATACGGATATCATTTTTGTATATATCATTCAACATACAGATATTACCACATAACACAAAAATTTCAAGACGATAAAACCATCACAGACCAATGTGATTTTTCCTTCAACACTTTCTGCTACCTAAAACTTTTACTGCAAGGTTTATCTCATATTTACACCAGTATTTCATTTGACAAAGTGGTAAAAATGTCATTTACTGTACTGTTATTTCAGATATCCATTGCCCCAATGATCAAATGTGTTCTCTTCTATAAAATAACATTCTAATTATTCACACAAAACAATGACCAAATAAATTATTAAAAGTGACACCATCTTTCACATTTATAAGGAAACTGAAAAGTAAGGTTAAAGACCATTCAGTCATTAAATACAACTTCCATATACTACAAAATTCACTTTGTAGGACTTCTATATTTAACAATCGACACCTGCTACTGTATCATCATAATGTCAATATTAATTCCATGACAGATGTATCTAAACTAATCCCAGAAGCAGTTTAGTGACATAACTTATGCACTATCTGTAGTTATAAATAAATCTGACACTAAAGCTTATCTCCAAACCTGCTAACCAATAACGAAAAATTGACAAATCAGGCACATCACAGTTAACCAATTTCTCCAAAAGTTAAAATTACAGTAGTTTAGTTTTACGTTAATCCGACGCATAAAGTGATTACAATTTATAAACTGTAGACGAAGTCACTACTGAGAATTATCAGTCTTTAATTAAAGCTGAAATATCATCAGTACGTGAGTTATATACTCATTTTGTTAAGTATAACATTATGACTACGAGCATTTATCTAATATATTGTACATAACGAAACGTGATGTGGCATCTTAGTTCTATACCTCAGACGCTACGTGATCTGAAAACATCTAAATAAGTTTTATTACTAAAGCAAGAAAAATATACGGCGAGAGACTAAAAGTTCTTTTGCAAAACTGAAAAAAAAATTACAAAATGTACAACAACGCGTTTTACCTTAAAAACAAATGAGTATTTCAATTGAAACCTCTCGTACTCGTGTACTATATGCTATCTCGTGCACATGTCCAATGCGCTAAATTAGGCTTAGGGGATTAGACTATCAGGATCAGCTATTTTGTATAAAGATTACAAAATAGGTAAAAAAATAGCATAATATAAATAATAATGCATGTTTATTCAACAAATAAGGTATTTTACAATTTGTAAAATAAACAGAAAGTATAACACAGGTAACATTCAGAGTTTGGTTTATGAAAAACAAAAAGTGTTTTGCTGTAGTTGTACATTTTGTTTAGTTGAAGTGTTAATGTCAAACCATTATTACAATACAAACTGACTACAATAAGTTAATAAACTAATGTACATGAAAGCTTGAATAATAAATATTGGTCCTCTTTAACTACTACTTACTACTACTACTAGTTCTGATAAAGCCACAATGACAAAATGTTGGTCAAAGAAAAAGGTTTTTTTTTAATTAATAACTACACATCAAGGACCGCTTTTACTAGTTTTATTGCAAAAAATATCTACTTATATTGACCTATTAATATAAATATATATTAACAATATTATCAAAGAACAAATGGATGTCTTGTAAATTACAAGATACCTATATAAATATAATAGCACTGTATGTTGTATGTCTAGGTAACTACTTTGCAAGGTGTGAATATCTTCAACAAATTTTGCTCGGTTCTTCATTGGGCCCTTGGAGAAATACATACAAATTTTCAGTTTTGTGTTGTTTTTACTATTACTTCATCCCTATTAATGGATCTTCACCAAATTTGTCGAGAAGGTTTACTGGGTCCATGCAAATTTACAGTTTCAAATTTTGTGTTCTGCCGTTTTTATGGACATTTTTTAGTTTTTTTTACAATTACATACAAGGGAAGCAACTTTTCATCTCTTCAGATGACCTTTCATTGATCATAACTTTCGTCTATAAATCTTGTACTTCAGACAGTAACAATAAATTACAAAATAACAAAAATAACCACATGAAAAATTTAAAAAACGTAAAGTTATTCATACATAGTGTTTACACAAACTTTCTAATATACTAGTTACTACCACATAGTTATCTAAATTGGTGCAGCGTGTGTGTATGTGTTTCTTACAGCAAAGCCTCATCTGGCTATCTGCTGAGTCCACCAAAAGTAATCGAACCTCTGATTTTAGTAGTGTAAATCCGCAGGCTTATTGATGATCCCGTGGCGGACAGTTGGTGAAATGTTAAGCTTTAGTGATTACACTGTTATAGCACCGAAAGTCGATACTCACTTTCCAACAGCAGATGTAATGCAAATATCCAGTTGTGTAGTTTTGATATAAAATAAAAACAAAGATATAAACAAAATAAATAATTTTATCAATTTGGTATGAGTGTGATCATTAATTTTTACACAATTTTTATTGTGCAATTTTTAATGTGGAAATGAAAAGTCAAAGATATAAACTTTAACCTAGAAATAAATTAAGTGAAAAATGGCAAAACTCAAAACAGAAATCGCACTATAACATCAACTTGTTGGTATAAATGACAAGACGTTTTAAGATATTTTTTTCACTGTGCAGTCCACCTTCAGACGTTAAGGAGCATATATGTTAACTTACGAATTATGAAAGAACAAAGAAAAACGTTTTAGCTAAGCAAGAGTGAAAAAGAAATTACTTTAAACATTACAAAAAACAAAATGACTACTCATCCTACTATTCTGAAGCACAAAGCTGAATTTAAACGTTAAATAAGAGAAACAATTCCAACCCCAGCAGGTACCATACCATTGCATCTATGATCTCAATATTTGAATATAGATGTTAGCTTCGGGTACATCATAGTAAGTTAGACTAGTATTTATATAATGACGAGTTGTTTATAAATACGAATAATCACTGAATTATTAGTTAATGAAACTAAGAAGTTTATTTAGAAATTATTGATTAGAATTCAGTGGAGTATTCATTATATATGCATATTTGTATGTTTTAAAATAAAACCACATTGGGCTATCTGCTGTGTCTACTGCGGAGAATGTAACTTTAATTTTTTTTCAAAGTCCGTACACTTACCTCTGACCCACTGGTACGAATGACAGAATAGGAAATTGGTTGAGAAAAGATTGACTGAATAAAGTTATTCAACAAAAGTTAACGTTTCTGTAAGCTAACAACGAAAGAAAGTTCTGTTAAACATTACACTATATAAAAAAATTTTACTTTTTCTTGTTTCTGGGCATAAAATGTTCTTTCCCAATTGCTTATGCCTAAAGTGAATGGAAAAGACCTATTTTGCTCTTCAAACGTTGCTTTAGTGACCTGGGAGCGTATAACGAAAACATGATGGGAGGCAATATTTGAGGGCTGATGCGTGAAAGTGATTTACATTACAGTCCCAACTCTCGAAAATCTACTCACTTCTAAATATTTTAGTATAAATACATGTAAATCTTGATCTATATGTTGTTTTATTCAGATCTTACGTACATGAAAATGTGCAAATTTGCCCGTTTTTACACAAAAAATAGGTTAATTTCTAAATTTCATTATTCAGGTCACAAAAGCGAAGTTTGAAGGGAATAATGGCCATTTTTTGTACTTTTACAATATAAACAATTAAGAAATAACACGTATTATCCAGGAACAAAATTTGTGTTACATAGTGTGTGTGTGTGTGTGTTTCCTTACAGCAAAGCCACATCGGGCTATCTGCTGAGCCCACCGAGAGAAATCGAACCCCTGATTTTAACGTTGTAAATCCGTAAACCCACCGCTGTACTAGCGGGGTACGTGTTACATAGTGTTATTAGTGTATTACCATAAGGCATAGACTAGTTTCAGAGCTTAAGTTTGCAAGTTTTTGTTTTCAACGTTATTCCTGTAACTTGTGTCAAATTAAACAACTCCTACAGCAAACGTTATTAAATAGATAAATTGCTCTGTTTCGTGGATTAGACTTGTTGCTGTTTTTACTAAATTGAGTAAAAGAACAACTCATCCAACAACAGAATATGTTGCAACAAAACTTTTGAAATTTGAAAACAACCTACATATAGATTAAGAACATTCCCTTAACAATGTTCATCATTGAACATAACGATGGCACATAAAAATATAAACATATTCATTTTAGATGACTCCTGTCCTGGTGGTCCAGCAGTAAATTTGAAGGTATACAATGCTGAACATTGGATATTAATACCGGCAGTGAGAGGTTCACAAAAATCACATTTTGTAGCTTTATGTTTTACAACATATAATTTACTTGACGATCCTGGAATGATAACACGTAAACGATTTATGTGCTGAGCTATTAAAACCAGAAATTTTACTATGAAATTTTTAGATACACTAATTAATTCACAGGTACGAATACTAATCGTAACGACTTAATGAACGGTAGAAAATGCTGTGCACAGGTAAGCTGATTTTTGTATGTGACTGAACTGACTCAAGTTGACTGTGAAAAACAAACAACACTGTACAACAAAAATCGAACAATCTCAATTCAACCATGGTGATTTAAAGCAATAACTTCTCATTTATCCTCAACTGACGGCTGTTCTGTCCATTTAATTTTGGCTATTGTGTTTATCCGCAGTTGAGTTGAAGGTGTGTTGACATAGGTAACAGTAACAGAACGAATATTAATTCTAGTGAAAGGAAGTTTTTACTGAATATTTTAGCTTAGCTAAATTCTAACAAGAATTATTTATTGCATAATGCAAATAAAATCCTATTTGATTCACCATTCAGATGCTGGCTTATCGCCCAGTTATGAATAATGATGGTGATTTATAAAAGTGTCCATGTGCTATGACAATGTTACATGCTCATGACACGGTGTGTTAAAAGATGCTCGTGGATATGAAAAACATACGTGTATGGTAGTACGTTACATGTTTATGTGTGTGCGTGCGTTTGTGAGTTTTTGTAGACATATGAAATTTTACACAAAATCATTCATGATTCTCATACAACACAAAATTAATCAATTATTAAATACACAAACACTAGGCACTCTTCAAATGAGAGTGCGATAATTTGATCAGAATTTTAGGATCTTGGAGTACGAAACTAACTGTAGTTATTGGCCTGTGAGACATTATTTGAAGCCACGGCATGTTGTTTTTATCAATTAATACACGTGTGTGAATGTTTAATTTTGGTGCTGTGAGTGAATAAGGTGAATTATCTATAGAAAGTAGGCTTACACAGAGTATCGTTAAACATATCAGATTTAAACTTGATGTATCCAATGTTTTATTTGAAAATATTAAATATGCAGATCGAAACCTTTCAAAAACACAGTTTTCTGAATAAATATTGTCAACATTCTCCAGTACAAAGCCAGTTATAACTGTATTCAGACTGTATATGCAACATTAGAAATGGAAATTAACACTTTCAAGGTAAGGTATAGTTACTGTCCTATGTGCTCAATGTATAGATGAAGAAAATTCTAGGGAAGGCGAGATGTTGTTGGTAATCAATTAAAGTTTTTTGGTTTTTAATTTTAGAATTAAGGCTGCCTGGATTGGCCTGGTAGTAAAGAGGTGTGTGTGCTACTCTTATAGCAAAGCCACATCGGGCTATCTGCTGAGTCAACCGAGGGTAATCGAACCCCTGATTTTAGCGTTGTAAATCTATAGACCCAGTACTGTACTAGCGGAGGGCCAGTAAAGAGGGGAGAAAAGACGTGGTAAAGAGTGATACCAATATGTAGTTTTTTTCAAAACTTTTGTGGTTTCTTCCAGATCAATTTAAATTTGGATAGTCACTCAAATAAACCACTAAGATTTCCTTATTCTATCGCACACAATACTCAGATCCATTAATTGTCCATTAGGTTTGTTTTTTAATTTCGCGCAAAGCTACTCAAGGGCTATCTGCGCTAGCCGTCGCTAATTTAACAGTGTAAGACTACAAGGAAGGCAGCTAGTCATCACCACCCACCGCCAACTCTTGGGCTACTCTTTTACCAACGAATAGTGGGATTGACCGTCATATTATAACGCCCCCACGGCTGAAAGGACAAGCATGTTGTGTGCCACCGGGATTCAAACCCGCGACCCTTAGATTAGGAGTCCAATGCCTTAACCCACCTGACCATGCCAGGCCACTCAGTTTTTATCGTTAAAATCCGAATGTTTGATGTTGTACCACTGAGGGTATTATAATATTAAAAACAGAGCAGCTTTGCGCTTAAAGTAAACTTTCCTCTTGATCTTCCTTTTATGCTTTGTCTCTTTCTGGTTCCTTTACTTTCCTCAGTTTCATCATTTCTAGAAAATTCCCGATCTCGTTTTCTGCTTGAGTTGTTACCTTGAAATCTATTCAAAGTACTATTTTATTTTCACCAAGATAATTACACTTCTGGCATTAGGGATATACTATGTTCCATCATTAAGTTGGTTCTTTTGGATTATTCGGTAATAATAGCCTGCAGTTCAGTCCACATAACGATAAAAAATACAATGGTGGGCCTAACTTCACAAAAAATATTTCAACAAAATTTCCAAAATTAATATAAGCTCAACTTACTTGCAAAATTTTCCTTATTAGTTGATTGATAAAGACCATGGAGATATAACTGAGAGATATATTAACTCTTACTGTCTAATTCACTAACAGATACTGAACTGATTAGTTCACTCATTTAGACTAACATTTTTATATTGAGCCAGTTTTCTACATAATACAGGAAGCTGCGAGATTCCATAACTGCTTAAGTTTCATGAAATTTCTAGACTTCACCATCACGTTGAAAAAACAAACGTTTTCTAGTGAATAAAAACAACCAAATATATCGCATAACAATATCATGTAATGGCTTTTTGTATCACTGTTATATAAAAATTAACATATACATACAACAAAGAATAAATTCAGAATAGGCCCGGTATGGCCTGGTGGTTAAAGCACTTTAATAGTAATATGAGGGTTGCGAATTCGAATTCCCGTCACACCAAACCTCACTCTTTTAGCCTTGAGGGCGTTATAATGTTATAGTCAATCCCACTATACGTTGGTAAAAGAGTAGCCCAATAGTTGGTGGTGAGTGGTGATGACTAACTGCCTTTCCTTTAGTCTTACACTGCTAAATTAGGGATGGCTAGTGCATATAGCTCCATTGTAGCTTTGCGCTAAATTCAAAACAAACATACAAAATTCAGAATAAACACTCTACCGTTGCAAGAAGATAGAACCACGTGGTATATGTACATACATATACCACAATTCTTTATTTTATATTTCTTTTTCTTTTATCTTAAAAGGAGAACTCGTAATGCATTGGTAAGAGTAACCCATAAAAGATTTTCCATGCTTCTTTTACAAGCTCAGTACTCTCGTTATAAACTTTTGTTCTTGGTTTTGATCATGTATGATGTTTGTGTGCTTGTGTTCTTGTTAATAAAGATTCTCGTTTTGCTTCTTTTTTTCATCAACGAACTTAGTTAGAATTCGGAAAGGGACAAAGCCCCATATTCTGTGACTTGGTATTCTTTATGTTTCTTTGTTTTTCAATTTCGCGCAAAGCTACACGAAGACGATCTGCGCTAGCCGTCCCTAATTTAACAGTGTAAGACTAGAGGGAAGGCAGCTAGTCATCATCACCAACCGCAAACTATTCTTTAAGTGACCAAGTTAGTTGGTAAAGCAGTTCAGCGATAATATTGTGAGCTCGAAAATGTTTGTTTGTTTGTTTTGAATTTCAGTCAAAGCTACACGAGGTCTATTTACGTTAGCCTTCCCTAATTTAGCAGTGTAAGACTAGAGAGAAGTAAGCTAGTCATCACCACTCATCACTAACTCTTAAGCTACTTTTTTTACCAATTAATAATGGAATTGGCCCAACATTATAACGCCCTCACGGCTGAAAGGACGAATATCTTTGGTATGATGGGGACTTAAATCCGTGACTTTCATATTACGATTCTAGAGCCATAGCCTCTGGTCTTGGTGTGCTAAACTCGAAAAATAGATTTTTTTTCTATTGTAGTTCTGCATTCTGATCACTAAACCATAGAACATTCTTTCTCTCTCTCTCTCTCTCTCTCTTTTTTAAATATAATTTTTAGTTAATTATTACAGTTTACTTTTATTATATAAGAATCGTGTCTTATACCATATTCTAGCAATCTGGTATTAATTTAAAGCACTTAAACAGAGTAAAATATTTTTAAAATGAGTTTGATTTTTACAGTATATCAACAAAATCTAATTGCTCAGGAAATAAGGATGGAAAATATCATTATATTCAATAATATTATTTATGCTAGATGACGCTGTATACCTGGCTTAATTTCATTGGTTAATAAAGCTAACAACTGGTTATCAGTGGGGCATTTGAAAGAGTAATTTTTTTTGTTAGGAAGAGTGGTAAAATTGAAGGTAGAATAAAGAGATCGAGAGTTTGAATTAGCATATAAATATATACATATATATATGTTGTGTATGGTTAAACGTTTATAACTTTCTTTGAGTTTGGTTCAGTAAGTTAAAAGTAATTAACTAGTCTTTAGGTTGTAGTGTAATTTATAAATATAAGTCCGATTTGCGAATTAGCAGGTCGTAAGTACTTATCTTTAAAACTGTGAAAAGGAAATGTATTTTAATTATTTAGGCCTCCAGTTAATTGTAAATAGCTACTCAAGAGTATCTAAAAAAGTAAAACTGCTTGAATTGAGTAGGCGACAGTTACTTAGATAATTATGTTCTATACAAAACTATAAACTAACGTTATCCTTAGTTATAGTAAGATACTGTAAATGTAAGTAAACTTATCAAGTGACTTACGACTTCCAAAGTTAATTATGGATATTTATGTGGAAGTATAAACTATAGAACATCAATAATGACATAAAATTCACGCCAAGCGTTTCTGTCTCTTGAAATATGAAGCACAAAACAATGCTTGAGATTGCGACTTTGTATTCTACACTTGTGTTCATGTGGCAGGAACATCTTGTTTTATTTTTCCTTGTGGTTCATATACTTTTTAAAAGTTTTGGATTTGCAGGTATACTTGAACTAAGTATATTCAATTTCAGTAGTAATCAGTACCTTTCTTTCTCAGTTTGGGTTTTGTATTCCTATGGGATGTTTCAGGTTTTATTATTGGATAAGGATTTTTTTTAATTAAAGAATTAATCCTGAAATGGAAGTTTATGCAAATAATTTAACTTTTGTTTTCTCCAGGTTAGTATGGAAATAATAATATGCTGTTCTTCTTTCTTGGACAGAAATCCTTAAATAAAAGTTGTCTTCATACACTATCAGACAGTTTGGAGTTAACATACAAAAATTGCAGTAATTAAACCAGCCAATTCTGGGTAATGGTTACTAACACACACACACACACACACACACACACACACACATAAGGGGACATCTTTTATACCATGAATAAATAGTTAAAGAACTTCAAATGTTTGACATAGTTTAGAATAACAGTGTATTTTTTAGAGTTTGGCAATCTATGAAATTTAATAATTAATTAATCATCAGGATCATTAACTAATTATATTAAACTGATTATTTCCACACAGAGGGTCATACCAAAAAATTAATTCAAGAAGCAATAACCTAGTACAAATGAGGTAATTTTCACAGTAGCAGAAATTTGCTCTGGATTTCAGTTGAGTTTGAGTAGTGCTTTAGCTGAAACAAACCCAAAAATGATGCTATTAAGAATTATGATTATCCACCCAGATGGGTTTTGAGGGAAAGCAAAATACCAAAAGGTGTGATATAAAGAAAACAATCTAAGTTTTTTTTTTTTCACTTTTATTATAATTCTTTCCTGACTTTTTCATGACATGTTTGTTATATATTTTACTTCCAAAAGTAGTTACTGTTCCAAAAATTAGCTTATATTATTTACTATCACGTAAGACATGGATAGTTGGAATAAAAAAATAATAATATTCTGACAGTTGGAAACTTAGTACCGAATTTCACCATGACATAAATTTAATTATAATGGTGTTTATTTTACACAGCACTAATTTGTGTAATTGAAGATGGGTAAAAGTTAATTACCCAGCTCTATGACTTTTGGATTTGTAAAATGTATAGGGTCATTGATTTGAAACTTTATAAAATACTTGTTAACTCTCTATGTATTTGCAATTTTCTACAAAAAAATGTTTTCATGAAGAAATATTAATTATTTATGGTAACTTGCCTTATTTTTGTTTTTTGAACTGAGAAAGTCTCCAGGTTGAAAAGGAATTTACGAAGGAAGCTTTGGTAACATGAGTAACCAATCTTTACATAGTTTTTGGCTCAGATATTGTTTGATATGAATTTATTTTGCCATAAATAGTAGCTAGTTAAGACAATAGACAGTTTTGGAGTATAATCAACTCTGGATCTGGTAACTAAGTAGTAAATAAATTTTTCAAATTTTTCATAATGTAACTAGTGATAAGCCTGAAGGAAGTGAGTGAATCTTTCCATAAATTAACCTTGCTGTAATGTAGATTATCTCTGAAAGTTGACATTTAACAAGAACAAAAGAATTTTGCAAATAACTTGAATTTAGAGGAGGCAAAAGCATTGAAAATTGTAAAAATGTAGCATGAGTAATAATGGTATATTACTTTGGGTGTGTGTGTGTATATGCATGAAAATGGAAGCATGATTCTTTATGTTGTTCAACTGTTTGGCCAGTCTGATTTTCTGTTGTACATTTGTTGTTTATTAGACATCTAGCTAAAATTAATACTTCCCAGGAAAAGTTTCTTTGCACCATTATAGTGGGTAACATAAAAGTTGTTCTCTATTCACCTTTACCCTGACTATTTTCTCCAAATCTTTCTGTTTATTTTGTGTTCCCCTCAGAGTGGATTCCTGTAGGTGGTGAAGGGACCTCCCAGGGAGGATTCTATTCTTTCAGTTTACCTCCTGTGGGATCTAAACATCCACCCACGTGTTTGCTGTGCATGGTGACCTATAAATGGGAGGAGAGGATCCTGGTGGTTCAGGGGTCCAACCCTAACACACCACTTTAGCCTTAAATTCCTGTAGACAGGCGGCCCCTCTTGGGTCAATCAGCTGGTCCACTTGTGCTAGGTTCAACCAAGTACCAGTGTTGTATGTTTTCAACAGGTGTTGTGGACATTGTATCTGATGCTGGTGTTTGGGTATAGTGCTCATGAAACCCTAGCATTGCTGCAGTGTTCTTGCTTGACATTGTAATGCGTCCCCTCGTAGGGCTCCATGGTGGGTGGGGTCAGTGGGTACTGAAATTTTTCTTTTTTCCTATGGATCCTCCAATAACAAATTTAAATAAAATAGTGAAATAACAGTCAATAGGTAAATGACCATGTCTTGTCTTGAAGATCCTGAGCAGCAATCTTCAACATCTGTAACACCTGCATCCCAGTTTCTTATTTACATTCTCTTTCAGAAAAACCTTTAGGTCAAATATCCCCCTTTTTTATTCAGAAGGGACTAGAGGGACTTGCTGGCTCTCCAAAGTCAGTAAAGAAGCTTCTATCTGGAGACATATTGGTGGAAACATCTACATCTCAACAGACTGAACTCCTGTTGCATTCAAAGTCAATTGGGGATATACCTGTAGAGGTTACACCTCATGCTACTTTGAATTCATCATGAGGAGTTATTGTTGAGAGGGATTTGAAGAACATCTCAGAGTCAAAGATACTCTCTGGTTTTTCCACTAAAGGAGTTTCTGCAGTGAGGCATATCTCCAATCTCAAAGATGGAATTATGATGCTGACCAATATCCTCATTCTGATATTTGCATCACTACGTCTACCTGCCACCATCAGGGCAGGTTATCTTAAATGCAGGGTACAGCCATACATTCCAAATCCTCTCCAACGTTTCCAGTGTCAGCGGTTTGGTCACTCAAAGATGTCATGTCGTGGTTTCTTGATGTGTGCTCGTTGTGGTGGCAAGGACCATGATGCCTGTGAGTTTGAAATGAACCTTCATTGCATCAATTGCAACGACTCTCATCTGTCCTACTTTTGTTATTACCCTAAATGGTTGGAGAAAAAAGAGGTACAACATTTAAAATGATTCGTAACATTACTTGTCCTGAGGCTTGAAGGTTGCTGTCCACCACTTTTTCTTGGATGTACACTGCTGCACTTTGTTCCACTACTACAGTGGGAGTGTAGATGGATCTCTCTGTGCCTCCAAATGAATTGTTCTCAAAACAATTGAAAAGTCTTTAGAACTCCATGGTTAAAAAGGTTGATGAATCAACTTCAACACCCATCTCTATCCCTTACATACATTCCAACAAATCCCAAGATCTACTTCCTTTGGTTCCAGGTACAGGCATTTCCTCAGATACATCTTCTTTTTTCACCCCAAGATGCAAAACGATCATTCGTCCACATCCTCAGTCACTGGAATACCCTTCCAACAGCAAAGACCTGCTCAATCGATACAGAGCAGGATCTATGGAGGTCGATAGACCTCCCTTGAATAAGGACAGTATGGAAAAAAGATGTGGCCATAAACAGAAAGGTTCTCCACCTACTTCATCTATACATAAATAAAAATGGCCACATTGATACAATGGAACTGTCGAGGTTTACGTTCTAATCTGGATGACATCAAAACACTGATTGCTTCCTACCATCCTGTATGTCTTTCCTTATATTTCTGAAACCTGCCGATACAGTCACCTTTCGGCAGTTTTCTTTGTACAGAAATGACAGGTTGTGTGATAGACAAGTGCATGAAGAGGTGAAACTCTTGGTTGACCAGCATGTTCCCACCCTGTCTTTGCCTCTCGACACACCCTTGTAGACCATAGCCATCCGTGATTTCCTTGGGTCATATCATCACTGTTTTTCTCTCTTCCTGTCACATGAAAAAACATATGATCAATCAGATCTTTATGTTCTCATTAAACAGTTTCCGTCTCCCTTCTAGTTTTGGGTGACTTTAATGGTCATCATCTCCTTTGGGGAAGTGCTGATATTGATAGGAGGGGTCGCTCTGTAGAGCATATGCTCTCTGATTGCAATCTTTCTCTTTTCAGGGTTGGTTCTTCTACTTATTTTCATGCACCTAGTCAGTCCTTTACTGATATTGATCTCTCAATTTGCTCCCCTTCACTATTCTCCCATTTTTCATGCAGGGTTGACAATAATCCACGAGGTAGTGATCATTTTCCTAGAATTTTGAGAGAGATTGGCTGCGGTCTATGCCACCTGACCTGTGTACCCCGTTGGAAGCTGGATCAGGCAAATTGGCCCTCTTTCACTACTCTCGCAGAACTTGATCCTGCCATAGTCTGTAAGCCATCAATACACGACTGTGTGGCAGCAGTAACTGACTGTATTATAAAAGCAGCTGCTCAATGTATTCCTAAAACCTCAACACTTTTCCCACTATATCCTTATCCATGGTGGAATCCTGCCTGCTACATGGCATGGAAGGCTCAAAAACAGGCTTGGGGTGCTTTTCATAGATATCCCACACTCTCGAACCACATTGCTTTCCGGCAGGCCTGTGCACATGTTCAGTGGGTAAGATGTCAAAGCCAGAAGGAATATTGGATTATGTTCACAACAAGCATATCTTCTACCACCAGTTCCAAAATCATATGGGATAAGATTCGAATGGTCAGTGGGCAATATAATTCTGTCCCCATCTCAATCTTGGTCTCTAATGGCTAGGAAGTAGCTGATACCAGGAGCATCACCAATATTCTAGGTGAAAGCTTTTGCTGGGTCTCTAGCACTTCTGCTTCTTCCTCCACCTTCTTAGCCATCAAGACTTGGGCAGAGTGGTCACCCCTTTCCTTTTGAGCTGTTTGTCTCTATGATTATAATCTTCCCTGTACACTGGTGGAATTCAAACTGGCCTTTCATTGGTCTGGTAGTACATTGGTTGGACCTGATGATGTACACTATGAAATGCTGCACCATATATCTACTGCTTCTCTTGCTATTTTTTGATTATTTTTAATTGGATCTGGCAGGAGAATGTTTTTCCTGATGTTTGGTGCCATGCTGTTGTCCTACCTTTCTCTGAGCCTGGGAAGGATCTCAAGATTCCTTCAAACTACCATTCAATTGCTTTGACGAACTGTCTCTGCAAAACCTTAGAGAGAATGGTTAATGCTCATCTTGTTTGGCTCATCGAATCAACGAACCTCCTCTCGCTTACCCAGTGTGAGTTCCGATGATAAAGCTCCCCCCATGGACTATCTGATTCGACTTGAAACATCAATGAGAGAAGCCGTTTTCTAATGACAACATCTTGTATCAATATTCTTTGACATTGAGAAGGCTTATGATACAACATGGAGGTATGGCATTTTGTGAGACCTCTATATATGGGTTACGTGACCATTTTTATTAAACATTTTTTAATGGACAAGAGATTCCAAGTTCATGTGGGTTCCACACTTTCCTGTTCTTTTCTACAGGAATTTGAAGTTTGTCAGGGCTGTGTTTTAAGTGTCACACTTTTCAGTATAAAGATTAATGCCATCACTGAACAACTCCCTCTCACTATTGCAAATAGGTTTATGTTGACGACTTCTACATTTCATGTCAGTCTTCGAACATAATGTATATTGAGCAGCAGCTACAGACTGCCCTCAATTGTTTACTGAAGTGACCACAGCAAACTTCTCTCTCTCTCTAAAACCATTTGCATGCACTTTTGCCACCAACAGGATATTCATCCTAATCCTGAATTCCGTATCAGTGAAGTTGTGCTGCCTGTGGTCACTGAGACAAAGTTCTTGTGGTTTATCTTTGACTGTAAGCTGACCTTTATACAACACATCAGGCAGCTACAAGACAAATGTACAAGAGCACTGAACATCCTCCATGTCTTGTCTTCCACCATTAATGTTCTATACTAAAGATACATCATCCTCTTATTTGATCGAAACTCGACTATGGATCACTGGTCTGTGGCTCTGCTAGAACCTTGGCTTTAAAGATGCTGGACCCAATTCATCAGCAAGGACTTCGGCTCTGCACTGGGGCTTTTTGTACTTCCCCAGTTCAGAGCTTATACATAGTCTCATGAACCTTCTTTGCATCTCTGCCATTTGCAACTATCTTTACTATATGCTTTGAAACTTTGTTCCTTACCAAAGCATCCCACCTGTGGTTGTGTTTTCCTTCCTTGTTGAGCCATGCTTTTTCAGAACAGACGATCTGCCATTGCTCCTTTTGGTCTTCTTATCCAGGTGCTGTGAATAAATTGGGTCTGTTCTTGGATAACATTGCTGTCTCCACTGGTCAGCACATCCCACCATGGCTGATTGGAAATACTGTGTTATTTGCTGAACATCTTTTGAACCATCCTTTCATTGCTATTTATACAGATGGTTCGAAATCAGGTGACTGTGTGAGCTGTGACATGGTTTGTTGTGGTTTGGTGGTTGTGTACAGAATCCCCTCTACAGCTTCTGTGTTAACTGCTGAACTGTATGCCATTTCTCTTGGCCTGGATCACATATAAGCTGAGCAGTACTCAAACTGTACTATTTATACTCACTCGCTTAGTTCTCTACTGGCCTTGGAATTGCTTCACGTTGGTTCACACCTTGTTCTTGCTGATATTCAAAACCAACTGGCCCATTTCTCTTTAACATCTACTTCTATCCAGTTTTACTGGATACTAGGCCATGTTGGTATTCCCGTGGATGAGCTCATTGACACCTCAGCTAAATCTATCTGCTCTGGCACTATCACTGCTCTGCCTTTTCCATACATGGACTATGGTCCTGTATTTGAGGCTCGGCTCTGTACCAGCTGGCAGTTGACTTGGAGTGAGCACTGCAAAACAAGCTTTTTCAAATAAAACCCTATATTGGACCTTGGCCATCTTGCTTCCATAAGGATCGGAAAGAGGAAGTTGTTCTAACTAGACTACGCATTGGTTACAGTTTTTAACTTATTCTTTTCTTTTATCTGGAACTGATGCACCAGTGTGTAGTCTGTGTAACACTCAGGTCACAATAAGCCACATTTTACATTCTTGCTGTCATTATGACTCAATGATGGCACCATTTTAAACATGTTCTGTCTCAAGGTTTGTCCATAACCTTAGACAGTGCTATTGGTGATGGTGACACTGTCCACTTTGGAAATGTTTTCAGTTTTTTAAAGGCCATTAATCTTTTTAATGCTGTTGAAGTTTTTTAATTTATACATTAGACATTTTTTAATGTGATTCCATTTTAAGAATCAAAGTCCATCTAGTTCAATTTGAACTTAGAAAATGGATGTAATGTCAAATAACTCAAAACCAGGACTGGAAAGACCAACTTCAGGTGACTAACGGTGGCTTTTGTACTTACTTGTTAGTCTTCCTGGGGAGTTATGATCATTACAGTTATGCTACAGAGAGTTCTTTATAACTTGTATTACTGTAGTTTTTCTCTTAACGTTATAGACTAGATGTAAACATTGGTTTTATTTATTTATGTTTTTAAAAAAACAACATGTTTTGTTTCCTTGTATGAATTTTACTAAATTTAATTTTAACTTTTTACCAGATGTTTGGTGCAGGTAGCCTAGCTGCTTTGTGCCATAAAACACCAAATTAACCAACCAACCAACTTTTTTTGTGCTCAACTATTTAGGCTGCATTAAAACTCCTATGAAAGTCTTGTTTTCTTTGGATGTCAAGTGATATCCCTTTTGAAACTTGGTATCTCTCAGATTACATGTTCATTTGGATAACATTCATCCAGAACTTTTTAAAACTGTGAAACATGGAAAATAAGGTCAGTAATTGATTGGATGACCTGAATTATCTTTGTCCAGGTTTATCTATTGCTTAATTGTTTGTGTGTGAAGTTTAGGATTTTCTTCTCACTTTCCATGTGAGAGTATCTTTTTTTGACCCTGATAAACCTCACATCCAAGAGGATTTTGTGCACTTGGATTTTTATTGTCAACTGGCTATAAGTGGACAGTAAAGTTTACCCATATATCTTTTGTTTATTTTTAACAAACTAGAACTGTTGCTGTTCTTCACTTAGATGTCTGTTTTGTTATTCACTTGCTATAATGGTCTTCATTTTCCATTCTTGAACACCTCCTGTCTGCTCTGAAAATTATTTTTTGCGTGTTACTGTGCTTCCAACAGATTGGCTATTCTGCTAATACTGATTTAATGATTGCTTCAATATTTCCATGGTTAATGAATTATAAATAGGTATCTCACTTCTGCTGTAATTCACTAGATTATTTTTGTTCTAGTAATATTTTCTCTTTTCCTTTTTTTTTTTAAGGATAACATTTCCTACATTTTTTGGTGCTGAAATACATGTTTTTGGATTCCAATGCAATGTTTGATTCACTTTTCGTGTTGAATCAAACTCTACAGTGGAGTACATTGATTATTTCGATGTTTTGTACTCAAGTACAAAGTTGCATGTTTCAAATATTCTTCCTTTTCTTACATCATTGTTAACTGGGACATTTGTGTCTTTTCTCTGAACATATGATTGTCATCAACTGATGTATGTCTGATTTTGTAATCCAAGAAATCCATGACTAATTCTAATACCTGGGTATCATTTTCATCAAGGTGATTCACTGGATAGCTTCTTCAAAGGGTTTTTCCATCTCGTGTTCTATATTTCACATTGCTGACCTTTATGGTGGTGTTTCAACATTTCTAGTGTTGAAAGGGTCAAGTTTTACTTACCTTTTTTTGTCAGCTGCAGTGAACCATTAAACATTTAAAAAAGCAGATTCATTACAGAATCTCTCACTTTTATGAACATTATGACTCAATTGACGTACAAAAGGAAATTTTAAAACTGATAAATATGAAAAATTAATCAACCAAAGTGGCTATAGAGAAATTTAGCATGGCGTCTAATATTGTCAAAAAACTTCTCAATAAACATAATAATTTATATTTGATAAATTTATTTTTTAGTAATGTGCTGCAATTTTAGAAAAATGAAAACATTGTATGTTGTGAAATATAGGGGAAAATATATTGGATTTGATGTGATTAATAATGTATAATTAATAAAGTTCTTCAGGCAAAGATGAACACAAATAAGCACTTGTAAGTTATACTGTAGTACTTCATGTTTTGTCATATTGTGTGTAGTGTAATTAAACAGAGAGTAAATGCAAGTCCTTAATGTGGAATATACAGTTTAACACATGGTAATTTTCAGTTATTTAGTTTTACATTTCTTGTTTTATCCAAGGAATCATGACAACATTTGAAGATTATACAAAAATTGAAAAAATAGGTGAAGGTAAGCTTTCTGCAGTACCATTTTTTTAGAATATTTTTGTCACTTGTAAGTTATGTAATAGTAAACATCTTTACTTTCATTTACACATCAAGGAAGAAGTTTTTTTCATTTTTTTGTCTGTTTCTGATGACTTTTGTACAGTGATTGGAGTTTAAAGTTATTAATAGTTTTATAATGTAAATATATTGTTTTCACTGATTGGCTGAAATTTTGCAGACATTTCTTAAGATGGTCCCCATCAATTTTGTGAAATAATGTTAATAAATCTGTAGAAAGAATGTTTTAGAATAAGAATTGTATGTATCATCTGCTAATCTTTCTAAAATTCATGTGATATCCAATTAATGACATAGTTAAATGATAAAAATTTATTGTTTACATTACTTTGAATATCTATATTAATACTGCTTATCATTTTGTCTGTTTATAAGGACAATTTAGACAAAAGGTAAAATGATGTGTTTTTATTAGGCTGTGAAGTGAGGGTAAAGGAAGGAGAAACCATGTTTTAAAAGTATTTTTATGTAGAGTAAGTATTTATGGTATAACATAGTTTAGGCTGGATGATTATTTATTTTTAACATTTAATTTTAATACCTTTAACAAAAGCTAATCAAAGTATAGTTAAATCTGGTATTTTAATTACAAGAGTGTGTATGCAACATGCCACATGTTTTCTGCCTTTTTTGTCTTAATATAGGAACTTTTCAATTTTTTTAGTTATTCTACTGAGTGTGTGGTTTCTACATATTCAAGAAAGTTTTAAATTCTTTTGGTATTGCTACTTACTTTTCTGTGTCATTTACCACAGATATCACTTTGTCATCCCTTAAAATTATTTGTAATGCATGAAGGTTTAAAGTTTTCTCTAATGATAAACCAGGTGATATCTCAAAGTTACAACCTCCTTTATTTTCTAATGGGAACGACTGGTCATGTGGAGAGCAAAAGTTATATTGGGAAAAACTTGTCGGTGTCAAATACAAAACGTGATCTTTTTCAAATTGGAACTGATTTCTACACAGCATACGCTTTTACATTTTTATCATCCTACACACCTAACTCATCTTGGATTTAACGTTATTACAATTTAGATAGATTTCAACAACTGCAGTTTTCCATTTGGACCTAAACAATACACTTGTGTGTTTACATTTGTGTCCATTCTAATTCTTTGCACAAACTCAGTTTCAAAGAAATCCAGGATTACAATATTTCCCAATCAAACCTCCTGTTACTAAGATCTATCTTATTCATTCTTTGGATAAATCAGTTTTATCTGAAAATATCTCAAATGTGTCATATTTTTGAGAATTAGACCAAAGTTAACAAGTAACAGATATAAATGGATGTGAAGGAAACTATATGCCTTTACCATGTTACAAAATTACCATGCCTGTGTAATCAATTGAGCATCATTGCCACAACAAAAATGAATATTTACTTGTGATAGACAAGACTGCTTACTGACTGTGTGCCAACACAGCAACACTATACTCGTATCATATTGTGAAGCCATGTTTTGATTGTATCAATACATCATCAGATACAATTTGTGTGTCTTCATGAAATTTGGCAAGCTTTCAGTAAATGTCATAAATCTTTTGACAGAAAAAAATCAGAATTTCTAATGAATTATTTATTGCTAAAAACTAAACATTCAATGAAGGAAGATGGGTATTGAGTATTAGTTGTTGTTTTCATTTCTTTTATCAAAACCATTACATGCAAAGTAATACAATAAATTAACAATAACAAAATGGACAAACAAATATTAACTTTATTAATTTACTACTTTTGGCAGCTGCCATTCAGTTGATCAAACCTGATGATTTGAAAAAGCACCGTAATGTGTGAACTACTGAAATGAGATGATACAAGTAATACAGATAATAAATTACAGATGAGACTGTCAAACCTTGTATCAACATGCTCATTACACTTTTTTATCTAGATACATATTGTTACAATGGCATCAATATCTAGATACATGTATTGAATACAATGATAAATATGCACCCCTATTACCCACTAACCTTTGTTTATGTTTACTGTTGTGCCATACTTTTCATGTATTAGTTGCGAGTAACAAAGAGGCTCAATCAGGAATTGTAATATAGGTTAAATTAGGCACGGCATGGCCAGGTTACACCAAATTGTTCGGCCTTTCAGCTGTGGGGGTATTGTAATGTGATGGTCAATCCCACTATTTTTTGGTAAAAGAGTAGCCCAAGAGTTGGAAGTGGGTGGCAATGACTAGTTGTCTTCTCTCTCACCTTTCACTAGTAATTTATGGATGGCTAGCACAGACAGCCCTTGTGTAGTTTTTCACAAAATTCCAAACCAAACAGATTAAATTTGAATTTTGACATTGACCAAGTTTGTCTGAAAGAATCGTACCATTTGGTTTTATTTTAAGTTATGTTCGTGAAAGAAGATTGGATAACACTTGATCATGTATGTTTCTTTCCCTACTTGTATTTCCAGTTAAGAAATGAATGACATCTTATTGGATCTCCAGTTCATTATGAAATAATGAAATATTTTTTGCAGCTGACTATACACTGTGTTTTAACTTTTATTTGATCAAAAACAATAATCTTAAACACTATTCTGACAATGAATTGAAAACTTTTGTGAGATTGTCCAGTATATGGACTTCCATCAGAGTTAAAGGTAGGCTAAACAGGAGGTTCACTGAGTATTGTACCACAGAGTACAAGTCTTTCTGAGTTCAACAAGAAAGAATCATCACACAAAATGTCTCAACAGGTAGCTTTAATAACAAAGTACGGTAGGGGTACTACATACACAGAATGAAATATACTCAAGGCATGTATTTGTATAAGTGCATGGAAGAAGTAAGAAAAAAATAGATATGCAGAAAGAAACATTCATTTTCTCTTGCCAGTATAATGTGAACCTTTTTCCTCATAAGCTAAAAGAAAAGGTTACACTGTGAAAATAAAATCCTGAAATAGTAAACCCAATTTGAACCTTTACAGTAAAACAGCTACTAAATGATAACTTAAAAGATCTCTAATTCAAAAATATCTGAAATATACATATGTTTATGAAAGCCCATAAAATTTTACCTAACAGGAGAATGTGGCTTCAAATACCAAAATTTAAGATAACAACAAACAAACCAGGTTTCTTATGCCACATTTTGTCTGTAACTTCAAATCACTCACACTAATGTAGGGACAGGAAACGTTCCCCAGTCCAATACAAAATTGGTCAACAGAAAAGAGTGTCATCTATTGTGAAATGTGTGAAGTCATATTTGTTCATGTAAAATAATATTTTTAGTGAACAGTTAATGGATCTAAACCCATGTGCAGCTGAAGTAAGGAGAAATCACGTTGCTTAGTTGGGCAACTCTACCTTCAAACTGATTTGAAAGAAAATAAATTTTAAAACATATGGAGGTAGGTTCTGTACTGCATGTGTAGGTATTCCTCTTCAAAATTGTGTTGTGTTTAACTCACATAAGTACTTAGTCAAAAACACTTTTCTGTGTTTTTACAAACAAAAGTAACTTTTTTATAATTTTTTCAATGAGCATTTCTTGTTGGACTTGTATATGCAAATTTGCTTTTGTACTTTGACAGCATTATCTGTCGTTTGCTAAAACAGACAGGTTAAATATCACATTTCAGTAGCCCTAATCACTGAATATTTATAGGTACTTATGGAGTTGTATATAAAGGCAAGAATAAGAAAACTGGACAGTTGGTAGCCCTAAAGAAAATACGACTTGAGAGTGAGGACGAAGGAGTGCCTTCAACAGCAATCAGAGAGATATCTTTACTTAAGGAACTACAGCACCCAAACATTGTTTGGTGAGTTCCATTTTGTGTTAGGAAAAGCTGTTATGTACCCTTGTCAGTGACACATGACCTACTGTAAAAGATTATACTAGAGTTTTTTTTAGTACTAAATCTGTTTTGTTCATGTATTTAAGGTATCTTGAAGAATTATTTTACTGTTAAGCTAGTGAAAAGTATTTAGTAAGTGTTGGTTGTAATGTTTGATCTCATAACAATATGATAAATATGAAAAGAAGGAATCCTCAATAGCTGTGGCTGTAATTAGATCTCAAATTGGTCAAGTGATGGAGTAATGAACTAAAAGTGTGTACTTGAAAAACTCAGCAATTTTATGAACTGTTGTGCAACAGCTAAACTGATTTTAGAGCATCGTGTTGAATGTATTTAATTTCTTTATAGATGTCAAACATATTTTTGTGTAGCATATATAAAATCTTTTGATAAATTTAGTTTACAGAAACTGATCCATCTACTTTTAATTGTCTTTGAAGAAATTAAATGGAGGAAAAATATTAATCTGTTTTTAATCTATGCATCTCATTGGTTCCAAACAATGTTGTTGGTTCTTGACTGATTCCAAGAGATGTGCATTTTAAAGTTCTAAACAGGAAAAACAAACAAACGAGCAACCTTACTGTTTTACATCATGTTAATAAATTCTTCAATGAAATTGATAGAACATGCATTTGGATAAAAGCAAACTCAGAATTAAAAAAAAAAATTAAATTTTAGTTTAGATATGAAAGTGAAAGAAAATGTTTAAACGTGACTTGCAAAACTATAATCTTCTTGCTTCAAGGATTCAGTAAATCATTGTTCTTGACTGTTTCAATCCTTTGTTCAGATGTTAATACATGAACAAAGCATTAAGGCCTAAGTGGCAGATTCTGAAACATTGTCTGTTAGACATGTATTTTGAAGTGTAATTTACTGGGATTAACAATTCATTCTTGAAAGAAAGCATTTTATTGTAGAGAACAAAACATTAATAACAGCTGGGTAGTTAGTGGAACCTGCTAATCATTTATTTGTTTAACTCTGAAATCAGTAACATTCAAATAATTGTGTAATTTCATTTTACATTTGAATAGTTGAAATAATTAGAAATATTAATTTTGATTAGCTGATTATTTTTGAGTTGTGACACAAACTGATCATACAAAAAAAACCTTGAATTACTAAAAATATGAGAAATCATCGTACCAGTATTTTGATTACTTGGATAGAATAATCAAGAGCATTATAAATCACAAACGTTAATTGATAATTTATGTGATGCTTACCTGTGTAAATTATTTTACAATACTTTAAAAAGTATGGTTGTTAGAATAAGTTTTGTGAGGTTAGTGTGCTTATTGTTCAGTTTTTGTTTTCTTCCAATTGGCATATATGGTAATTTTAAAATTTTCTTAAGTCAAACAATCACTAATACTCTATTCTTTTGAGTGTTATCTTTCTCAATTTTGGTAACATAACCTCTAAAAGTATGTCATTCTTATCCATGATCAGTCATTATTGCAAGTTTTTAAAGTATCTGGGAGTTTTAAAACCTACTATAAGGTTAGACCTGTGCTAGCACATACTTTGTTGCATACAGAATAATGCAGCAAGACAACAGAACAAAACTAAGTACCTTGAGAAAAATAGTAGTTAATTGAATTTATTACCTGCCTCTAACATTAAACATAATAATTGCAGGAAAAACTTAGGAAATCAAGTTTTCAATACCAAAGTAAACTTATTACTTAGAGCTAAGCTTCCAAGTGCAGAATTAATCTTTTGCTTGTCTAATGAGCCATTGATTAATGAATGTTTTGTGGATGCTTTCTCCCAGCAAGCTATCAGAAGATCAGTTTTGGCCATGCAAAGGAAAAGATCATTCATTCATGAAACCCATCGATGAATTATTTATATCCTTGTTTTAACTTGAAGATGTGGGTTCCCCATTGGCTAGGTGATACTAATTTGAAAATAGGTATTCATACAGATTGCATTGTTTGAAGCATTTCTGAACAAATTATTCTGTGTTAACAATAAAGCCAGTTCCAGCTTTTGATTTACTTTAAAACTAAGTTCATATTCTTTTTTAATAAAATTAGTTTTAACATAATTTTCATCAAGTCTCACCAATTTAACTGTAGTAATCTTCTGTCATTTCAGACAGTTAGATGATCCATCCTTTATTTTGTATTTGTTCATCTTCAGTGTAAATGTTGATTCTTCTGTTCACTTGTGACAAATGACTGCAACTGTCCTTTTATATACTAGATTCATGATCCTTTGTTTGTTGTGTGTCACAGTGATCAAGTAATTATGAACTATTTGAAACCTTAGAATATTAAATGAATATCATAATTATTCAGTGTTTCTAACATCTAATTTTAAAATTACGTATTTTTCTCAAGGTTTTGTTCTGTTGTCTTAAGGCACTATTCTGGTATCCAACAAACTATGTTGTTGGTACAGACCTTAACATTATACTAGGTTTTTCAAGCTCTCAGATACTTTAAAAAACTTGTGTTAAAATGAATGATTATGGCTAAGAGTCGCATACCATTAGAGGTCATATTGCTGAAATGGAGAAAAAGATAAAATCTTCAAAAATGTAGTTATCTGATGATCGTTTGACTTACAAAACATTCTGTAATTACTCCGGACAGCATCTGGAAGAAAATGCACAATAAGCACACCAACTTTACAAACTTATTCTGAAAACCAACCAACCAACCAACCTGAAGTATTGTAAAAATAATGTTTATTATAAAAAACATACATTTACATTTAAACTGGAAAGGCTTGCAATATCTTGGTAACCATATATCTTTTGCCTTTTTTTACTGTTTTTATACAGCTGAAACAGTCAGTGAAATGTTAAATTTTAAGGTGATTGGGAGTGAAATTACACCTTTATATTATTATTTTTAATTGTTATCTACCACTTAAAGACAACACTAAACCTAACTCAGATACATTTAAACCTGTGAGTGAAACCTGTAAAACTTGTGAAACTATTTGTGTTTAAAATAAGCCAAAAAAAACCTAGATATTTGAAGGTGAAGCAGTATTTTTAACCAGAAACAATGTATTACCATAAATATGGAATACAAGCCAGTGAAAATGTAATTATTCTGGACCTGTTTATGGCACAGTAGAATAATTCACACTATTACAAGAGTGTAATTGATAAAATCTGTTATTATACATGCAACAATGGATTACTTCATGGACATTTTACAGATAGTTATAGAAAATCACATTTGTTATCAATCAAATATAAATGACAAAAATATTGTTTCACAAACCAGTATGGTCTGCCTGCAGAAGTGTGAATCTACAATATGGTCTGCCTGCAGAAGTGTGAAACCACAATATGGTCTGCCTGCAGGAGAAGAATCTTTTAAACATTATTAGTGGCTAACTAGAGGACTACAAAATTATTTGCTTCTGAAAATAGGGGTTAATTTTTAGGTAGAAGTACGCTATTGACAGAGATGTTGTTCACATAAAAATCTTTCTTTTCGTGGTGATACAATGAACAATTTTTTTTGTAATATTTTAGGTTTGAAGCTAAGAAATCTATTACTATTGGTATTGTATCTCAGTTTGCAGGATGTTTTAATGCAAGAAAGTCGATTGTACTTGGTGTTCGAGTTCTTGTCTATGGATCTGAAAAAGTATCTTGATAGCATTCCCAGTGGTCAAAATATGGACAAGATGCTGGTGAAGGTATTTATTCTAAGTGAAAAATAAGTATGTATGTTGTTACAAGTATATAAGGTAAGAATGAGTAGATAAAAATTTAAGTTTAGAAATGTACCACACATTCTTTGGAAGAGTAAAACGCACTCTATTACACAGACTACAGGAACACTTAAGCCTATATGCAAGCTGGTTGAAAAAGTGTATTTGAAATAATAACTACTTGAGTATAGTGTTTTGTAATGTAACATAAAAGTACCTTAGAAAATTAGCATTGTACAAGTTGGTCCATGAAATTTTGGAATCAGAACTAACTAATCATTAAATGGACAAAATTGAGGACCACTGTTTTAGTTCTTTGTCCTGTGACAGGATTTAGCTTCTTGTATTTTTTATGTATTCTATAAAATATTTACATGAGACTTTCCCTTTAAGATAGCATGTGCATTTTTGTGTATTACTGGTTTATTCTAGTGTCTGATATTTTTCTTACATTGTTTAGAAATGTCAACACATTACCTGAGATTTCCATTAGTTTAGTATTGAGTATATGAATTTGGAAATAAATAAATAATTTATCTTCATTGATGTATAAACAAGCTTAATTTAGTGATTATTTTGTAGTCTATATGTACAGTAAATATTTCTTGATCTTGTATGTTTTTCAGTCAGGTTATCCATGTTTTACTGACTTTTATGTTAGGTTGGCTTGTGTTTATCACTTAAGTGAATGTAGGAGATTTTTCTTTTTTTGTGCGTGCGTGCATGATTGATATCCTATTTCAACATATTTCCACTTTATAGTATGGTCTTCACTAGCAAGATGCTGTGAAAATAGTTCATTATCTTCAATTCTATTTCCAGTTCTAACATTTGTGCTGTTTTTGTATCACAAGTGTATTCAAATCTACATTTATAGGTGGTTTTGTAATTGGTGTTTTTTTTCCTTTCACTTGGGCTTTTAGGTGGTGTTTCGTTTGCATTAATTGTGGTCATATTGTACTGTGGCCTTGGACTATTCTGACTTCATGTTATTTGCATATTTTTCTGTGTTTTCAGATAAACTTTAATCTATTGAAATATGGTTTATGTTTATAGTTTTCTGTCTGTTTATTCTAGGTGTTTATAAAATATTCCAAGTATCTGTGGTTAAAGAGTGTTATTGTGGTGTGTTTTTATTCCATCTTAGGTTCTTAAGTATTAAAAATCTTGTTCATTCTCAAAACATATGCAGTGGTGGTTTGATTTACAGTGAAGATGCTTGTCCATGTCTGTGTTGTATGTCTTGGTAACCATCACATCAAAGAATGGAAGTTTATCTTTCTTTTTTCCTTTGAAGTGTGTCAAGAGATATTTTCTGTTTTAAATAATTCTTGAAATCTTCTATCTTATCTGTAGGTGTGGCCATATTAAAAATGTAACATTGACACACCTGAGTCAAATTTTAAGTCTTAGAGATGTTTAGAGGACATTAATTTCAAAATGTTGGATGTAGAGATTACCTAATAGGGGAAGGCCTGTAGTCAGGTTTTTTTCGTGTTAGTGGCAGTAATTATCTTGAAAAGGCCTGGTAAAGTCAGGTGGTTAATGTACTTGACTCGTAATCTGAGACTTGCGAGTTCGAATCCCCACCACACCAAACATGTTTGCCCTTTCAGCTGTGGGGACATTATATTTGATGGTCAATCCCACTATTTGTTAGTAAAAGAGTAGCCCAAGAGTTGGTGGTGGGTGGTGATGTTTAGCTGCCTTCCCTCTAGTCTTACACTGTTAAATTAGGGATGGCTAGTGCAGATAGCCCTTATGTAGCTTTTTGCAAAATTCAAAACAAACAATACAAAATTACCTTCAAGTTAGAATTAAATTGTGATGAAACAGAAGGATGTAGGTTATTCCTATTATTTTCAAGTTCATGGTGGTGTATTTGTAGGGTGTAGGGGTTGGTACACTTGTGAAGAGGTTGGATACATCAAATGTGATCATTGTGTGATATGAGGTTATCATAATTGCTGTAATGTAGACTTAACATGTGAGAATGTTTGACTTGTTAATGGAGATGTTGTTTTTACTTGCTGTCTGTATGTGGGTGAATTTCTGTAGGTACTAGAGTAGCCTTGTATACAAGTTTTCGGGAAACCACACATTTATGTGTACTGGTAGTTGGACTGATTCTATTAAAAATCTTTTTCATGAAGATTTAGTTTTCTTCTCTGTGCTAGTTACCATGTTAGACATCAAGAGCATAACAAATGTACCGATCTGCATGAAATAGTCCATCGAGCCAAGGAGAAAACTGCAATAAATCAGAATGATGCTCATATAATAGGAAAGAAAGGTAAATATTCTATGTCCACCTAACTGGTGACACACTCAGGAAACCCAAAATAGAAGTAATCAGAACCTGGATATCACTCTTGAGAATATCAGACACCAATTAATGCAAAGTCTCTGTTTTTTTGGTAGTTTGGTATAACTTGTAGTAGCATTCATTTGTCCTGTGTTTGAAGGTCTTTTGTAGATATATATGTTTACTAGTTTTTCAAGCATATCATATGAAGATTCTGAATTGAGTTTTATTTTTGAGAAAAAAAGATTTAAAAACACGATAGATTGTAGATTCTCATTACTTGATACTTTAGAATAGTTGTTCCCAAACTCTGTTTGTGGACCTTCTAATTATGATTAATTTTACTTTAGGTGGTAGTAGGGGTCTCAGTGGGATATATGTGCTTCGCTAGCTGTAATAATTTACCCTTCACATAGGCTAAAGTTTGAGATCCACTGTTTTAGTCTTTACAATATATATATTTTTATGTAAATCCCAATTCAAAATATCTTTTGTTCTTTGATACTTATTAACAGGTATTCCCGAAAAATATACGAGCGAAAATTTTGTGTGGTTAGGATTAGCTTAGCTATTGTTGAAGCTAAAGCATTTTTCTGTTCACTTCAAGATGTTTCTGTTCGTGTTGTTACAATTTGCTCTATTTCTGTTAAAAGTGAAGTTAAGAGTTCTTCTGGTTTCAGTTTAGTAATAATGGAATTATGATGTGTTTATGTAAAAAATGTACTTATTCAAATGAAGATTATTTTTCAGAGCTATTTATACCAGATCTTGCAAGCTATATTGTTTTGCCATCAGCGAAGAGTGTTACATCGAGATCTCAAACCACAAAATCTCCTCATTGATCAAAATGGAATGATTAAAATAGCAGATTTTGGTTTAGCTCGAGCATTTGGAATTCCTGTGCGGGTGTATACTCATGAAGTAGTGACATTATGGTATCGAGCACCAGAGGTCCTACTGGGCTCCCCACGGTATTCCACTCCTGTGGATATCTGGAGTATTGGATGTATGTTTGCTGAAATGATGAATAAGAGGCCACTTTTCCATGGGGATTCAGAGATTGATCAGTTGTTTCGTATCTTCAGGTAAGAGGAGTAAATATAATTAAACCAGTCTTAATTTAAATTCTTTTATAGATAAAATCTTTAATCTAATATGTGTGTGTCCATTTTATTACCATGCTTGAAGTTAATCTTTTTGCTTCAAGATTTGGAAAATATCTTGAATGGGAGCTAATGAGATTCCTTTTCACTAGAGTATGGTAGTAATAAAAACCCTCAAATGAAAGTAAACAATGACATAATATTTCAAATACACTATATCTGCTACGTACAGTGCTGACTAAACCTTTTGCTTAATACTGGGGCTTAACAGGCTCGGTTGGATGTAATGGACAGTAGTGGTTGAGATGCTGTTTCTACCATCAGGTATTTGAAAAACTGTTCCATTGTGAACTTGATTAAATTTATGAACTGTAATTTTACCAGTAATTTATTTTTAAAAATTACATATCAGAAGTAGGTTTATAATTTTTATTAATGTCAAATTATTTTTATACTAAATATTTATGTGATCTGAATTATTCCTCATAATTGAAAGGAATTGGAGAACCAATAAGTGTTTTTTGAACTCAGTTTTATTGTTTTATTCACCTAAGGTAAGATAAATAATTCTTAAAAATATCATAGAGTTGGTAGACTATGTGTAGGAATCGCCAAGGTACTCAATAGACAGAATACAAATATGTATGTTAAAATATCAACAGTGACATAGTTTTACTTTAAAGATGATTGTCACTTGCTTTCATTTGTTTCTCTACCCAAAAACAAGATGAGAAATCATTTTTATGATACCACACTAGAAAGTGGCCAAAAACCACCTAACAATCCATTAATAAAACAAGAAAAACCAGAATTTCCAGTTGTAAAAAGTTGTTATATTGTAGCAATAATTGTAATATTATAAAGTTAACTGAATGAAATATAGAATGATGAAAGCTGATATTCTATTCAAACACCAGGCTTTTGATAGACAAAGCCAGTAATGTAGAAATTTTATTCATGTTAAGTTCAGGTGATTGGTTTGCTATACATCAATAACCAGATCAAGTAATATGTCCATTTTGATCTGTCTTGTTTGGTTATTTTTTCTATGTCAGCCTTGTGTATATTTTTTATTTAACAATACATATTTTTCCTAATGCCTGTGCACTTTCTTGTATGAAAGGTTCTGTAGTGTAAAATGTAATGTATAATAATAATAAAAATTGATTTCGTACATTTGCATGTCAGATAATGTACCATGGTTCCAACATCCAGTGTCTTGAAGTGACAGTGACCATTAATAAAATCCTGAGAGGAATGGTGTTACACACATTCCAAAACATTATATTGCAATAGTTAAAGCTCATTCTTTTGTAATAATGATATATTTTTCCACATGATTAACTTTGTATATTATTCATACCATACAGAAAAGCTTTTTTATGAAAGAGTGATGACATACCACCTTGGATCTAAAATATAATTATCTAGCCAAACTCATATAAAAGATATATACAGAGATGCATTATGTTTTACCAGTTGATGTTGATTCAACTTAAAAAAATGTGTACTTCTGTATATAATTTTAACCATTTTACACTTCATAGTTTTTGTGGGGGTATATTTCTCAAATCTACCAGTTACAAGTTTGGACACAACCTAAAATGTAAAAAGCTACTTTTATCAGAAACACAAGACTAGTAGGAAAGTAATTGTATCTTTTGATCATCATTGCTATGGTAGGGCTTTAATATATGTGCTATAATCAGTGTTGATATACTACTTGCATCTTTGCGAGTCCCCCTTTAGCTTAAACCCAAAATATATAATTGTGACTTTTGTCACTGTGTTAGACTGGTAAGTTTCTCGGGACTACATAATGTCCCAACCTGCAAACATTCTTAATTAGGAGTCCATAGGATTTTAAAAAATGTACATATGTATTGAGAAACAAAAGTATTTGATTTAAAATACGTTGATGTTAAATTATGGTTGATGTTTCATGTAGAACCATGGGAACTGCAACAGAAGAAGTGTGGCCTGGAGTCACTGATCTTCCTGATTACAAACCAACATTTCCAAGCTGGAAAGAGAACATCTTACATTCTATCTGTAGTCAAATGGATGACAATGGTATAGATATTCTACAGGTTAGTTTTACTTTTCTTCCCTTGAAACAACAATAACTTGTGTTTTGTTTTATTTAAGACTACTGATTATATTTTTCAACACAATATAAACTTTGAAACATTTCGAAAGGAGGCCTCAATATTATCATAAGGTAAACTATTAGCCCTTGGTTTTGTTTTACACATTTTGAAGCCTTTAAAAAATGTCACATTTATCTGCACAAGTGCTTAGTTTTAGAAAGAAATTGCAAAGTTAAGGATGTGGTGTGGTAAAAAACAAACTGATTTGCATCTTGCAGCTATGAAGCAGATATCAAGAATTCTTTTAATGTGCTGTACTTTCATATTTTTCCTCTTGATTATGTTTGCAGTTCTTATAACTGTTACCACTTTCACTGTTAGATAATTGAGCTAAAGGGTTTACTTCTTAGTGCTTACTAGTAAGATGTTTTAACAACTCAAACTACCGTGTCCTTCCATAAAAAATGACACATTCTTGAGTCTTTTGTTGCGATTGTTTTAATGGCATTACGCTGAACATCAGTTTTACTTGTGATAGCTTGAATGTTGTCATCTGACATATGTATGTTTCAAATGAGGGTCTGCTCCTTTAGGTGAGTGGTCTTCTAACTGAATTGAAGTGTTAAGCTCTTAATACTTGTTAAAAATATCATTTTTATTGCTGGAGAAAAACATTTAGTGTGCTCGTAACATTCTGTTGTATAAGGGAAAATGTAGTAATATGATGGAGCTATCTTGTTCTGTAGCTCTTGGAAAGATAGCCAATTACAAATGTTCAACTTTTATTTTAATTTAGTACCTTTAAAGGCAACTTGAGTGGAAAAGATGTTATTAAAGCAACTTACTTAACATAACTGATCATTTTACCACAGTTCTATTAATATATTTTGCATATGGTTTATATTTATATGAACTCTGATACCTTATTGTTCACCTGTTAAGAGTTGGCATTATTAGCTTATTACACTGTATTACAGTGTACTTCCAAACTGCAATTTTTTATACATGGAAATTCATAATCTCTTTGAATTTTGATTTCATCAAAAATGTAGTATATTTTAGTAAATCAAATAAATCAGCTTATATATAAATACAAGACATAATGTTATGAAAAATTGTAACTAACACAAAATATTTTCTTCATATTATTATCTGTACGCATCTGTAATTGCTATTAATAGTATTAGTTATTTTTAGTACAACTTGTGACTGACTTAGTCATTAATTTGTGCTTTGTGGTATTTCAACATATATATAGGAGACTTTAACCAAGTGTTTGAATCATCCATTTGTTTAAACACGTATTTTAATTACTATGAGACATGCATATATACATATGTTAAAGCTTAAATTTAGCCTTGAACTAATGGAATTGTAGTTGACTATACCAAAATACAGCTAAATATTTTATGTAAATACAGAACACACATATAACAATAAATTCTGTTTAACTACAGTGTGAACAAGTTCATCCCATCTAGTTACTGTACACAAAAAATGTATTTTCAATTAAATACAATAAATGCACACTTTTAGTAGCATCAACTTTAATTTAATTTTTTTAAAAGTGAGCTTGTATGGTGTCAAATAAAATCACAGTTAAGATTTTTTTTCTCCATCCCCCAGAAAATGCTGATGTATGACCCATCTAAGAGAATAACTGCTAAAGTAGCACTTCACCATCCATACTTTGATGACCTGGAGAAGTCTATCCTTCCAGCTAACTGAAGTCTTTTATTATATTTCAAAATGATGTATAAATCATTAATCTGATACTGACCTAGTGTCTTGCATTGATGAATTATCTCCTGTTCAATAATAGAATGTGGTACGTTACATATGTCAGATCACCATTCGTGTGTTCTCTTATGAAGTCTGATGTTGTATATTTTTCTTCTGTGTCATAATCCCATCTCTGTGTTTTCTATCCAATATTATACCTTCCATTACCTGTCACAGTGTTTGGTAATTATCATTATTTTTCTATTCTATGGAAACTGCTTGAGCATTTCCAGTTAATGGTTTCAGGACTCACAACATAAGTCATTGTGCATAGTTTTACATTGTAATATAATGCATGATCCATACTAAATATATTGAATGTATGCAGCATGTGTGAGAGGATACTTTGAAACACTGAAGATTTTTAAACTTGATAAAGGTTACTTTAAAAAATATGTGGGACCACAATATTTGTTTTTTGTATATGATTTTAAGCATGTTTGTAAGTGTAAATGAAAGTTAATCATTAAAGAGATTTTACTTTTAAGATTGCAGTGTACAATATTCTATTTGGATTTGTGTGTGAAACGTTTTTACAACTTAAACAAAAATACATAGTTTTCATTAATCATGATATTAAAACAGAAAAACAAAATTTTATGACAGGTACTTAGTTTTTGGAGGAACGTTTTCTTACACTTTCCAAAACTGGGGTATTCAGGGATAAAATTATCCCCCTTTACTTCCCACACGTGGATGCTATGGAAAATTAGACGAATTTAATTATTACAGTGTCTATGGTTGTTAGTGTATGTTGATTAAGGAATTTGGCAAGTGTCAGTAATGAAATTTAGCAAATGTCTGGTGGATGCAGAAGCAGAAAGAAGACCAAGGCAGGTGTTGTCGATGATAGCACTGATGTGGAGAAGGTGAGAAGCAAACTGGTATTGCTCTGACAAAATAGATTTCAATGGACCTTTCAACAGGGCCACTTGGTGGCTGGGATCTATAAATCCAATGCCATGGTTGGAATCAAAAGATCCAAGAGAGTTAGGAAATACTATACATCCTCACTTGTTGAATAGGAAAGCTGACAACAACTTACCTCATTCAGCTACTAGTGATAACATTTCTTTGGGTAACAAAAGGTGCTGTATGATGCATTAATGGTTACTGAACATTAATCTACCTTTGGTTTTACCAAATGTTAATGTTATTCTGAAGTTTCTTTAAGTTTTTACTTGTATTAAATGAATCAAGTTGTTCTTAGAATGTGGATACACATTGCAGAAGCAGCACATTTTGCAAGAAACTATCAACTGAACATTTATAGGTTTTAAATGCAAATATTTTAAGATCTTTTAATTCTTTATAGCAAGTCTTACCTCAGTATATACATACACTAGTTGTTGTACAATCTTGTTTTTTAAAGAAATCTCTAATTCATTTAATCTGTGTTTACAAGGTTTGTATAATCTACTACTTCATGTCTTGTTAACCTGGGAATTTAGATTTCTTACCTACATTTTCCTAATAGGTGGCTGACATTTTTATCATTGAAATTTACATGAGAAATTAAGTTTCATACATCTGTTCCATGAGCTAGCACTAGATTTTGCTCTTTAGTAAACCTATTTGAAGGAGGTTTTAATTAATGAATTTGCATGTAAATTTCAGTGTCATGTGACTCATAAAAAGTTGGTCATACCAATCTTTAAATGGCACCAAATGAATCATGTCAGTTCTGACTGCTGGACTCACTAACTTGTAAATGATATCAAATGAATTTTCTTGGCGTTGAGGTTTGCCCAATGGTAATTTTCATTCAATCCCTTAGGGAACCTAAGTACTTCACAAAATCTTTATGGGGAGTCCCCATAAGCTAATCCCTAACTCTGGCACTGACTTACCCTTGAAGCAGGAAAATATATGGGCATACTAATTACCACTAATAACTTGGTTAAAGAAACTAAACTTGCATCATAATGCAATAATCATTCAACTTAAAAATTCTAGTTCAAACATCATAGTGGCCCAAAGAGCCATGGATTTGCTAATTGTATAAGATATGAGGCACCGAGATTTAAAATGCCAAACACCCTTACGTTAATTTTCTTTAGAGGCATTAGAAATATTTATAGTAAAAAATAATCATTTCTATAATTCTGTGAATGTTATTGACAACCTTTTCCAAGTAATAATGTTTAGTTTGAAGTTATAAATTTCCATTTTCTATGAGTGAACACATCCTTAAATGTAAGACAGTCCTTCCACACACACCCTACTGCAAGTGTGATACTTTATTTACTAGCAGAGAAAAAGATTAATATTTTTCAACAGTTTACATAAGTTTGTCTTCTTACACTTAATTTTTTTTATTTTTAAAATAATATAGATAGAAACAGCCTGGCACTTATATCTTATATACATAACTTAATTTTTTGCAACAACAAACTTTATTGTTAGGTTACAAGATAATTAACACTTCATAATTAATAAATATCTTAATACACGTTAAAGACTACCAATTAAAGTTTACTACTTCTTAGATAATGTTGTATAAAAACATGATTAAATAAATGAAATGCTAGAATATTACATGATCTATAGACATGTTACCATCAGAAGTAAAGTTTGATACAAAATAATTCTACCATACAAAAATTTTAATCTGCTTCTTTGTGGTTGTTCCTTGTCTTCTACATTAAAAAAACAGTTCTTATATTTCTTTGCTAACTTTCGTATTGGTGTGATAAAGTAAACCATGCATTCTACAAATACTATTTCCTATCATTGAAAAATAAACTATTTTCTTAATGAAGTTGAAGATTTTAAAACAATCTTTTTTTTTTTTACGGTATTGATAACGAAACTCCAAACACTAGTACAGTAGTCCTAATACGCAATGACGTATTATAGTTCTATTACCAGGGTAACAAAATAATGTGGCAATATCATTTACCCCTTCTACGTAACTGTTTTTTTTTAAATTACTTTATACTTAATAGCTTACCATCTTTTTTTTAAAACCTAATTAACAAAAGTTTTTTCATGACTTACTATTACATTTCTACACAAATAAATGGTACAATATTCATCAGCATGTGACATACTTCAATGAAATTACAGTAAAAAATAAATTATTTTCTCCAGAGTTTGACAAAAATATATAATGGTCTAATATAAATAAATAAATTACATTGTTAGAGAATAAAATTTCCATTTTTAAAAATCTGCCTCAATATGGCACACACTGAAACAGGGAACATCTCAAAATGTGACATTGTAACCTAGATAATAGCATCTGATTTCTCGCTTCATATTCTTTCTTTTAATTCCTTTGTACACTACACACTGTCTTGTTAGGACTGGTATAATATTAGGGAAGTGGCATTTTATTGGATTTGATGGTGTCTTTGGACACCCACCTTTTGAAAATGGGGAGAGGGAATCTAAACCAATTTTATATATTCTGAATAAATAAATGAATGAAAAAAATGTTTCAATCATCCATTCCATAGGCTTATGTTTAAAAGGTGAAATAATATACTTTTGTAACATTTCTTTGCCCACTTTCCTTGAATGGGATAGTGAGAAAAATGTTGATTAACGATGACTAATCTTGCCAAAAGAAGTCATTAACAACAATAACACTATGGGCAGAGTATTAAGATTAGGGTTACATCTAAGTGTTTGCATTGGTCCTTGAAAACCTCAGAAGTCTTAACTTTTTAAGTGATCAGTCCAAGGTCATTAAAGTACTTAAAAAGTTCTTTAATTCTGAGAGTGTAATATATTTTGTAAGAGATTGTGAAATGCTCATTAAAGTTTTACACTCATAGTCATTGGTTTTAATAAATCCCTGATAATACAGAACCAGAAACAATGTGTGCTGCAATTGGCAGAGATTCACCTGCACACCAGAGTAAACCTCCATTGCTATAGAAGGTCCTACAGTATGAGCTTGTAGTCATTTAAGATTACTGAGCTATTTAGTTCTTGTGTTATGCCTAACAAAAAGTTGATCAAATTTACTCTTAAAATGTTAAAAAAAAAGTAAGTTAAGCAACAGGTAATTGAAAACGGTACAAAAAGATAGGAAGAACCTGAACAAAGCCTACTGTATTCACTGTAAAAAAAATTAGTATGCATTTTAGATGGAGAAATCTACATTGCCAAGCCCCATTACAGATAAGTTCTAACCTCAGTGTGAAATAAAGTTTTCACTTTTTAAAAAAGCTTAGCTTTTAATAATTTGTTTCAAAGATTGTTTGAGGATTCTGATACAATTGAGCTTATTTAACTAAATATTATTTAAAATAATTTCTAACAAGAATAATGCAAAGGAGATTAAACACATAATTACTATACTTAAATCTGCAAGCCTAGAAACCAATAGGTTTTTAAGCCTTTCTCTTCTTAAAGTAAATAATCCAAACAGTTGGTCTAATCCAGGGGTTCCCAACCTTTTGGCACTCGCAACATGAAAATGTAATTGATGAAATAAAATTAATGTTATCCCAAGCTACTTCTAACAAGGCTATGCAACTCCCCTGCTAAGGTTTCGCGACCCCCCAAGGGGTCACAACCCATTGGTTGGGAACCCCTGGTTTAATCCAACCTACTGATGCAGATTTTTTCATCACTTGCCTTATGCTCTGTAAGAAACATGTGTTCAGTTAAAGAAGAAAACCCTGATTTATTCAATGTTTCTTCAAATATCTCTAAGCCAAACAATGACTAGCTTAGGCAATTATTGAAGTTTGTTTTTTTCTGGGTGCCAAGCTGAATTTTCCTATTGATGATAGCTAGAGAAATCAGACAGACAAACCAATGCTACTACTTCTGTGCAACAACAAGACTTCTTTGGTCAAGGGACTGATAGAAGGGTTCAAACCTCAAATAAAGAAAGATACTATATATGCACTTAGACTTTTAAAGTGATTTCCAAAACTCAGTAAATCACATGGATATATCCAAACTGAATGTTGACTTGGGAATTCAAGTGAAACTGGAAGTCTCTCTTTTGCTAAAAATGGTACCTAAACTGCTAAAGAAGTCTCCATTGTCTTGTTAAATCATAAGTTCTTCATGTTTAATAAGGAATCATACAGTAGAAACCTTAACTGTGTTGTACAGTTACAGCAGTCTTTCAAATTTCCACTAGAAAAAACAACAAACCTTGCATCTTATCCCATCAGTATGTATCCGTGACCTTTCCTCGCTGATATACCATGATTTCCATTTTTTCATCGTAAGTCTGTAGTTGTTTCTTTAGAAGTTTTATTGTCCCATATGTGCACTGATATGGGAAAGTGTAAAAACTGTATTGTTAGGCAGTTAGTCCTTGCTTAATAAATGTTTAAACAACAACAGCACAACCTGCACCAATACAGGAAGTTCTTTCTGATCTTTACCAACAATAATTCCTGTTTATATTAGTCTTGACTAGGTGTTTACAGACTTGGATTCACAAGGCAATAATTTCTTGACACCAAATCTGGCTCTTTTTAGAGGACTACTATTTTCAACCAAGTCGTTCTTTGGAAAGCATAATTTTATCAGTGTATAGTGTTTGGTTTATAAACTGTCTTGAATTTCTTATTCAGGTGTTAAAATACAGGCCATATCTTATTTGGCTTTAAACTTGGATAATTTTCTTGATCATAAGTATCATTGTTAGAGAAATGAAGGTATCATTTCAACATTACAAACCTTTGGTAAGACGTAACGTTGGAGAAATGGGAAATGGGACTGGAGGATTCTTGGACCAAAATGTTCCTGTTAAGGTTTACACACTATAAATTTATGATGGTAAGAAATGTTCATGTTCAGTCACTTATTGTGAGATGACATTGGTAAAAGTTACTTTAGTATTCTTAGAGACACTAAGCAATATAATGGTTTGTTTCTGTTGTTACTGTATCTACTAATACATTATCAAAACATGAGCTGCAAAATGCCATAATTAGGGTCAATATTCAGTGAAGAAGTACCACACAACTGGAACCTACGTGAAGAAGGGGAAAGTTGTCTGGTAGTGTTTACAACACATCGTACCTAAAATTGTAATAATGCAGTATTAACGCTGTTCTGAGATAGTAGTTTTACTTACAGAAAAACTATTTCTATGTCCAACACCCATTCAGCAACAAAAAAGCTGAAGTCAAATAAAGTGGATACAAATTTAGAGATTACAAACAGAAAATATAACTTCCCAACACAGACCAGTGTGTTCTACTCACCACACTATTGAATACATAATTCAGAATAAATTCAATAAAAAACCAGCAAGCAATGATTGTAATACATGGCAACGTGCAAAATAAATTTAGACAAATAATTAAAGAGACAGTAAAAAACAGTTTGCCCACATTAACTAATGCAGGTGTGTTTGAAACACAGGGATGTCTGCATTTATCTCTTGCAAATCACAGAAGGGGTTAAAGGAAAATAAAAATACTGTAAAAATGATCAAACAAATGTTTGTGATGACAACTTTAGGGGAATTCATGATAAACTCACTATTAACTGTTTCCACTAATACATAAAACTACGAAAATCTATATCATTACCATTAAAACTCTCCGCTAAAACACCATGTTAAAAGTAATGACAAAAATTAAGGTGTCATGGATAGAAATTTGTATGACTAGATATTTTGTTTGACCTTCTGTTTTTGATATGATTAAAATCTTTTGAAAGAAAGTTTATGCTTCCAGCAGAGTTACACATTTCATAGAAGTATCTTTTCCTTCATTTTCTACATAATATAAAGATTTATTATGAGAAAGACATTTTAGATATAATTTCTTTAGCTTAAATTCATTAAATATTTAGTAAATTTGGCAGACTTTTGAAAAATCTGTACACTGTTCAGTACACAAACAAATTCCAGGATTTTCAAGACCTTGACATCACCAGGTCCAATTTCAAGAACCTGAATCAAAACTAACAAAGATTCACTGTGTGATCTGTGCATATGAGCAATATTAAATTTCTACTTATTAATAACCTTTTTTCACTGTAACTAAAACAGCAAGTTTCAATAAAATTACAACAGTTTTATGTATATATAAAAGAATATAAACTTAGTTACTCTTGTGACATTACGAATCCGTTTGACAAATATGTTACATGAAGGTTTAACACAATTTGATTTAAGACCAACAGTAGTAAAAAGTTAACTATCCATAAAAAGTGGGTCTGCGTAGTAAACGTAAACATTAAAAATTATGAAAAGGGAACTTTAAGCTTGAATTTGTGACAATTTTTTGTGTATCTGTAGTTTTAATGTAATATTAAATAAACATTATACATCTGGATAAAACAGCAAAATCAAATATTTGAGGTAGGAATTTTGTCATAAACTTAAACTGAAAAAATATATATTTTCAGTATTAAAGGAACATGATATTCATAAATAAAATTTCAGTCGTAAATTATGTTTATCCCAATTTTTTTCTTTTTTCTTATCATAAATGGTTTGGAACACTACAAATGTTTTACTTAAAAGTTACAGGATAAACAAGCTAAAACTAAGAAAGTGAAATATAAAGATTCTTTAAAGGTTTCAGACATTAAAAAAATAATAAAATGTACGTTACTAATAACAATAATATGTTGAATGTGACTATATCAGTTTCAGTACTTTAAAAAAAACCTTTTAACAGAAGCCTTTTTCCATGTAAGTACATATTTTCATGATCGTCCTCGACTTCTCATGTAGGCCAGGAGACGAGACAAGCTGAGATTAGGGATGTCTCCCTTGTTGTTCTCTATAAGATTAGGGATGTCTCCCTTGTTGTTCTCTATAAGATTAGGGATGTCTCCCTTGTTGTTCTCCTCTAAACTATTTTCAGACTAAAGTAAAACAAAAAACAAACTTAATTTATGCCCAACTCTTTAATTTATAACTGCAATTGAAAAGTTTTTTTATCTTGGATAAATAAACTTGTGGCTGTCTTTTAAAGGGTGATTTTAAATGTTTTTTATGTGGAAAACTTTACAAGTTTAAGAGCGCTTAATCAAAGGAGATGCAAACATGGCACTGTTAATAAAGTAAACTTCTCTGCTACAGATAATTTATTCAAATATATTTGTTATACATAGAGTGTTTTAATATTTGCATACACATGTTGTATATTTAGAGTTAATACATTACAACAAGACTGATCAAAATTTAACTCACATCACTCCTTTGTAAGACTAGTGATCAGTCATACAACAGGAATTTTGGATCAATAACAGAGCTCATAAGGCCATCTGCTTTACAGCATACAAATTTGTAGAGACAGATATGAATGTGTGAATAACTCTTATGTTAACTTTAAGACATTACCATAATCACGTTTCTCAACATTCATACAAAAGGCAAATAGATAAAAATTACTGACCAAAAATTTAAGTGGAATAAATAGGTTTCAGTAGTGTTTCTTTTTAAATTACTATGCATCCCATAGCACTCTTTCCACACATTTACTAAACATTAAATACTGAATCAAATCTTTTGGATAATTATCCCCCAAACTCTAAAACCTAGCAATGCTACACCTTGTACAATCAGGAAAAGAAAATTAAAAATATCACTTCTTTTTAACTATAATACAATTTACTCCAACTTTACTGACTATTAAGCAATTAAAAATTACATATTTATAAATACCTCTGTGTAGACAGGTTCTCTTTCCAGTGTAAAATCTACTCTTTGTGCTTCTTGGTAGGGAATGTTAGTGACAGTCACTTCTCGACTTTGTGGCTGGAAACCTGCTTTCACAGCCGTAACTCTGTAGGTGCCTGGTGTCAGAAGTCGCCAGTACTCTCCTCCTCTCACTAAAGGAGATTAAATGTAATAAATTAATCTACTAGATAATTATTTAAATGATAAAACTGTTTGATGAAAAATACTGTTAACAGGAAAGACCCTCAACTTATGAATAAATGCAACCCAATCAATAAGGGATTTAATTTTCTGATATACTGATTTATAATATTAAGTATTTCTCCTCAGTTTGTTATACTAAACTGTCTTTGTTATTTGTTATTTTTGATTATTTAAACAGTTGTTTTGCAAAATTTGCGGTGCTTTTCCCTAAAGAGGTCCAAACAATGAAGTTTTCATAGGTCTTTCATTAAATGAAAATAATATGCAATTAATACAACACCACAGCATTTTAATGTGTATCTGTGTATTACTTTTTCTCACTTATTTAAAAAATACTGTTAACAGGAAAGACCCTCAACTTATGAATAAATGCAACCCAATCAATAAGGGATTTAATTTTCTGATATACTGATTTATAATATTAAGTATTTCTCCTCAGTTTGTTATACTAAACTGTCTTTGTTATTTGTTATTTTTGATTATTTAAACAGTTGTTTTGCAAAATTTGCGGTGCTTTTCCCTAAAGAGGTCCAAACAATGAAGTTTTCATAGGTCTTTCATTAAATGAAAATAATATGCAATTAATACAACACTACAGCATTTTAATGTGTATCTGTGTATTACTTTTTCTCACTTATTTAAAAGAAGAGGTGGATAAATTCATTTATGGGAGGTGTGGAAGAAAAATGTTTGAGAAATGAGAACTTGCATCTTTACCTTATTTTTAGTGATGACCCATGTAGCATTTTAAACTATTTTAATAGATTCCAAAAGATTCAGAAGTTTCAACACCTTCAAACAGTTGGCTATTCTTACTTTTACTGCTGAAGAAAAATCTTGCCTATTGTTTCTTAAGTTATCCTTTCATCAATTACTTCATCATGGCTTAAACTATTTTATTTCTAGAAACAGAGCTTCTCAGTAACTATTTTAATAGATTCCAAAAGATTCAGAAGTTTCAACACCTTCAAACAGTTGGCTATTCTTACTTTTACTGCTGAAGAAAAATCTTGCCTATTGTTTCTTAAGTTATCCTTTCATCAATTACTTCATCATGGCTTAAACTATTTTATTTCTAGAAACAGAGCTTCTCAGTATCTATTGCTAAGAATTATGCCAAACAACTACCTGATGTCACATCATGGTTGATAGGAGAATCCTTGCCATTAGTTATATTATGTACTTTAATGACAGCATTCTGAAGAGGTCTTCCACTCCCTGCTTCCCGCACAATGCCTTTGATTCCTATGTGAGCCTAAAGTAGAAAACTGGGTTGAGAATACTGAAACTTAACAGCTAATCAAACAAGTGCAAAAAGTGGTCTTTTACACTGAAACAAGTACACTTTGTACATGTTCATATCAGTCTGGATTCTACACTTACACTACTAGATTTTTTTTTATTTTGTGCAAAGCTACACGAGGGCTGTCTGCGCTAGCCATCCATAATTTAGTAGTGTAAGACTAGAAGGAAGGCAGCTAGTCATAACTATGCACCACCAACTCTTGGGCTACTTTTTTACCAATGAATAGCGGCATTGACCGTCACATTATAACACCCCCATGACTGAAAGGGCAAGCATCTTTGGTGCGATGGGGATTTGAACTCGTGACCCTCAGATTGCGAGTCAAATGCCTAAACTCACCTGGCCATGAAGGGATGCAGCAAATTAGATGCTCATATAAGCTTGGCAAGTACCAACAATGTGAGGGCCTGGCAACCCTCAGATTACGAGTCAAATGCCTTAACACATGCTAGGCCTAGACATTTTGCAAACTTTTTATAGCTCTGAAGGTTAATTGTTTTCTCATTCAAACTCATGCATTTTTTTTAAAAGCTTCCATTTTTAAGTGTGAGTTTACTGACTGAACTCATATTTCTGTTATTACTGCTCAGAGAAAGATCCCAAGAAATTTAAACTATGTCAGTTTTGGAAAGGAATGCAGCCTGAATCTAATAACCATCAAATGAGTTGGTTCTAAGTTTTAACACTCTGCAATTGAGAATATAATAGTGTTATATGAAAAAAACAACAGTTTTTTGTTTGAAAATGTTGAGGTCAAACACTGTGACTGATATAAAACCAATCTCAAGACAAAGTTTTGAAATACTTTCCAACTAGTTAGAGGTCTGGGATTGTTTCTTGTAATATCTGATGTTTTTTAAATTCATGAGAAGTTTTCAAGTTACTGGAATAATCAGTTAAGTAACCAGTTTAGAATGTTTAGATTTAATGAGTTCAGTAAGTTGAGTCCTAAGAAGGCCATCTCTTAATGTGAGACAAATCCTTTTTTATTGAATATATCGTATTCAAACAATGCACAAAAATACAATAAAATAACGTCTCATTCATTAAAGAAAAAACTATAATTCTTAGATATAAATTGACTTCAAACACAAATACTATTGGCAAAATATCATGCTATGACATGACATCTGACACAAGTAGCAGTGCTACAATTTTAAAAAATAAGGTTATTGTTCTCTGGTAACTCTTTGTCAGGCATATTACCTTTACATGATCAACAGTGGGAGTTTACTGTTTCGACCAGGAAATTAAAGTACCAAAAGAAATGTACTAACTAGTATCAAACAAGTTAAAACTGACTTGATCAGATAAAATAGGGCTTTCTGACCAATGCTGAAAAATATAAAGGAAAAATATTTCTGTTTTTGTTTTTCAAAACAGTTTCACACAAAAATAGTACAATTTCACAAACTCAAAAATGGTTTAAGAAAACAGAAATCAGTCAATGTTAGGAATTTGTTTCACATAAAAACTACACACTATTTAAAATCTTTGTACCAAGTCTTATCACTATGAGAATGTAAGACACTTGAATGTACTTTTAATACTATCATACTTGTTACAGAGTTGAAAAATGATAAAATTACATATAATATACCAAAACTTTGTATATTGTGTGAGTCAGTCCATCAGAATAATCAAACATAAACGATTTACTAAATATTAGACTGTGCAATGACACTGGGAACATGAAAACATAACATCTAAAAAAATCTATAAAGCCAAAGATGTCATCAGAAATTGATAAATGTTTACTTGTTAGAGATGGAAAAACACAAAACAGGCAGAAACAGAAATCATCTTTTAAAGTTACAGATTTTTAATGATCTTATCCAATCTGAACAGGCACTATTGTTTAGTTTTGTGCTCAGTGCAAGGACTAAAATATATAAACTGCACATCAACAATGGAATCTTGACAAAAGGAGCACATTTTTTGTAATGATGAAAACAGGTTCACTCAGTTTTCAAAATGGTGGGAAATAAGGAACGGAGACAGGCAGATGAATTATTTGTCCATAATTGTCAACTGTAAAAAACTGTGGTGGAATGTTATTAAGATTGTGCATATTGCATAATTTATCATTTGTTTTAAACTTACTATTTTGATCAGTAGAGTGTTAGCCTTTTGGGAACTGGAGGAGTTTCACTGATATTCAGGACTCTTTCCTTCTCACAGTGGAAATACTTAACCAAATAACATGGAACAAAGAAAAATTTACTAAATAACATATGGTTTTCAATTTTAAAATATTTCTATAATTTGTTTTAATTTATCTGTCGTTTTTATGATTTTAAATTTCCAATGATTTGTTGTGAAACACTGTTTTGGAAAAAAAAACAGCTTCTTTTCACTTTTGAAAATCAAGATTTTAATGCTGAATGGAAAACTATTTTATATGTCTAAGTTTCAACTTTACTTTTTATTTAAATATTTCTCTTGATACTTTTATCTCTCAACTCCAGTGGTCATTTCTGGCTCTAAATTACACCAGAAAGACTGACAAAGATTTATTGGTGAAGTCAGGCCTGCCTTTTCAAAAATGGTATCAGGTCTGATGAGGCAATTATTTTTGCTTACATTGAATGTAATTTCTATTCAATAAATAAGTTATTTTATTTATGTGTTGCTGAATACAATGTACTTAATAACATTCAATAACAATGAGTTGAATAACCACAATATGTTGCCATCAGATTCTGTACTTCCTAAGCCTAATTAGGCTTACGTGATGTCTCTCAAGAGAAGAAAATTCCTGTAGCTTTCAAACAAATATAATTCAACACAAGAACTTTTTTCATAAATGAGGAGAATGTCTAGAGAAACTACTGAAAATTTCTCAGATCTGTGGTTTATATCAAAGTTTTCTAAACTTTCCAATATTTTCCAGTGTAGGAACTACAAGTTGTCAGTTTACCATGGAACCATAAATTACTACTCACACCACTTTATTGACTTTACATTGACATACATGGTACATAACCTTCTCTACCCAACAGTGGTTAAATTACACCTGTAGGTCTATGCTGAACTTCATTACTTGTTATTGAGACAACATGCTGTGAGATCAAAAAGAGGGAGTATTAATAAAATAATTGATTTGTTTGATTTTCAAATTTCACAAAAAGCTACACAAGGGCCATTTGCACTAGCTGTCCCTAATTTAACAGTGTAAGACTAGAAGGAAGGCAGCTAGTTATCACTACTCACCCCCAACTCTTGAGCTACACTTTTACCAATGAATAGTTGGACTGACCAAACTTTATAACACCCTCATAGCTGAAAGGACTAGTATGTTTAGTAATAAAATCATTGAAAGAGAAGGAAAAAATGGGTCAAACAAAGCACAGATAATTATTTTTTCAAAAGATGATTTTTAGCAAATATATAAATATATGCCTTGGCATGGGCATAAAAAGAAACTAAAAAGTACATTGTTTATACAAGCAATATTCTTCAGAGCTGTGTATAAATATTACAAGTTTGAAAAACAGTTTTTACCCTTTTATCTAGGAATTACACTAAATGAACATCACAAAATGACAAAATATCACTTAAAAAAAACCTCTGGGTTAAAAATTGTTGAAATAGAATTACTAATTTTTACTTAAAGTAGTCTTCTGGACTGGACAAGGTTAACCTTCTGAAGAAGGTGCTAGGTGAAATGCTAAGGTAATACACCTTTCACTGAAAAGAGGATTTTTTTAAATATTAAATATGTTTAAACTTCAGTGTGCATTATACTACTTTCACTGTACTAAAAAACATTTTATCTGTGAGATAAATAATGCCTCACCTGCCACATAAAGTTCAATAATGCCTTTGAGTTAATATCCCATTCTTTTGGTAACTGCTCCTCTGAAGGGTACTTATTACACCCAAGTTCCAGAGTGATCTCAAAGTCATTTGATCCTAAATAGTTGAAGTCCTGCATTCCTGTGAACAAGAGTAGAAACTTTCAGTTCACCTATAAATCTGGCTTAGCATTCTGTTCCCGTAACCTAACCTTCAAAATGTGAATAAGCAAGATCCACATGAAAACACTAATAAAACTTCAATACTTTAAAATTATTCACTATGCAAAAAAAAATGTTTACGGTGTGTACACCTTTTACTTGAGTATAAAACCAAATGTATCTCATGCAAAATTTCCTGTTGTTTTTCACAATTTTCAACCCCATCACTTCACCAAATTTTTTTTTAATTAAGTTTTATATATGTTGACAAACTATCATGTTTTAATACTTACAGAAGTCAATATATATATTGCAGATTTTTTCTTAGAATATCTTTTGCCTATCTCAAAGAATAACCTTTTTTTATAAGAAAGTATCTACCGTGAGAATATGCGTTACTTATTTCTTGACTTTCAAGTCTTTCCTTTCAATTTGTCATACTTGTTTCTGTATAAGCTTTGATGTTATCATCCTTCAATGACATCACACTGAGAATTTTGATCATATACTAATAAAACACAGCTCTTGAAATAGCTATAAAATAGAATTATATACAACTGGAGTAATATTTACTTTCACATCACAACAAAATAAATTAGCTTATTTGAGCAGCAGCTTTCGATTTTGTGACAGTTTGAACTCCTGGAGCATTGACTACAGGCATTAAATGAGATATTTTGAAGATTTAGGAATAAATCACAGATTTTGGAATTTTGTTTAGTCTCTTTATAATTTTTCATTATGAAAGTGTTTGGATTTTAAATTACATCTGTTTGAAAGCTACAAAAAGTTCCTTTGATGAGAAGAATCACATAATCTTAGCTAAGTTTGGTAAGTATGATTAGCAGCAGCAGAACATTCTGATCTTTCAAATCCTTTTTCTTTTATTAAATATAATTTTCAAGTTCATTGTATTCTAAAAATTTGGATAAATATGTTGGTTAACTGGCTATGTAATTGTCTCTAACTGTGTCAAGAGATGCTGTCAATTTTTTTACAATTTATCTTTTCTTAAAATGTGCAACTGTCAACATTTCTTTTCATGTGGCTGTTGTTGGAATAATATTATGAGCACATAACATGCTCTCCAAGCTCATTTGACAAAGATCTAAAAACCATAAATTGTTGATAAAATAAAGAATATGGATGTTGCAGAATTCTTATATTCTATCTTTAACATAAACATTTAAAAAATAATTAACAGTATTTTTAGCCTAAGTTCTTTGTCAGTTATTGCTAAAATTTGTTAACTAAAACAAAAAAGCAAGTGTCATAAATTCAACAGCCATGCCTAAAATAGTTAGCTTATACCTGGGTAGATTACTGGGATATTTTACTAAATATCTCAGGAATACTTTTATCCTTTTAGAGGACAATTAAGGCTATAAATACAGTATTTTGATGTATGTTATTAATACTATCTCTTCATGTTCTTATAAGTTTCTTTTTCTATCTAAAATTAGTAAAATTCTTTAACAACTGTCATTCTGTTTGGCTACTTGTAAGAATTACAATAAGAATTATTATTGTAAAGTTAGTGCAAAAGAAACATCTATTTTTGATGCAGGTCCTTAAAATGCATTCAACTGTCTAATTATGTTGATAAAATCTGGAAGGAATGTTATCTCAGACAGGTAAAAATTGCCCTCTACGAGGATTAAAATTACATGGGGGAGGAGTACAGCCCCAAGAAACCCCTATAATGTCGGTGTCCACAGGATAAAGGAAAACAAGCCAATATCAAATTCAACCACTTACTTTGAGATATAATGAGAGACTCTGATATCTACATAAAAAAAATGCATACGATATCGGCAAATACGCTTAAGTCAGTATACGCATCACAATGCTTAACTTAAAATTTTTTGTTTTTAACTTTTCTCCTGTGCACAAAACAAAATGTCCATGTGTGAACCTACCCCTGATGTAAGCATATTTGCCGATATCCTATGAATTTATATTTTTATGCAGATATCAGTCTCTCATTATATTCCAAAGTAAGTGGTTGAGTTTGATATTAGCTTGTTTCCCTTTATTCTGTGGGCACTAACATTATAGGGGTTTTTTGGGGCATCCCCCCATTTTTACCTGTCTGAGTTAATTCAACATAATTACGACAGTTGAATGCATTCTAAGGACCTGCATCGAAAATAGATGTCTCATTTTAACTAACTCTACAATAATAATAATATATATCCACACACACATATTTGAAGTACTGAAGAGAAAACAATTAATTATTTATTTGAAGTACACTGTAAAAACATGATATTTTATGAGAAAGCCCTGAGTGATTCCACTTCTAATGAATACAAAGTGGAAATATTCAAGTTTACTAAAAGTTAGGCTTACCACCAGCAACACTGTACCATGCAGCTCCATTAGTGATGCCACCCTTGTGAGTGAAATCATCACCACCACAATTTACATGTTGTTTCCCTGACATTGTTTTATGTACTAAAGCATAAGAATGGGCCAGGTGTCTGAAAATATAAAAGATGAACTAATTTATTCTTACATCATTTTATTTTTACATGTTCAGTAACAAAAACAAGCTAGGTGTACAAGATTTAAAATGTAAATTAATTTCTTACTTTTTTATATGAGCTAATTAATAAAAAGATGACAAGTACAGAAAAATTAATGAATTGAAAACATGGGTTTTACATGAACAATTAATTAATTACAAAAACTGGTTATTTCCAAAAATAAACAAAAATTATACCAAAAAATGCATATAATTAAAAACAAAATTTAAAACCAACACAGTAAAGAAAAATGCAAATCCTTGCTCTATCTCAGATTTAACACCAACTTTCCTTAAACACATCAAGATTTAACATATAAATGTAATTCATGGATAAAATAATTGTTTAGGTTATCCTTCTTACATATGCAAGTTTTGAAAAATAAATGAAGAAAGGTATTCCTGAAGTCCTTATTATTTTTATTTTTACAAACTTGTATTAAACACAGTTGCATGTGAATATCACATCATGAAAGAGGTCTTTATTAAATGCTTGTAAGACAACTGATTTTATTTTTTGAAATGCTCGGATATTTTTCATCATGATAAAACATTAGATTAAATACAAACCTGAAATGAAAACATAAAAATAATTAGAGACAAGTTACAAGTTAAGCAAACATCACTGAATGGTTATGCCAATTCTTCATTAACCATAGCTTAATATGAACCGAGCTTTGTTTGCACATGAATTACAAAATTGAAAGACAAAAACATTGTGCATAAGTTTGTACACTCCATTTATATTCTACAAGTCTAATTAACTTTATTCTTGAAGCATGAAAACTCTCATGGACTACTTCCAACACTTTCTCAGTTTCTTAAGCCTGTTTTTTTCACTGTTTATAACTAACTGAACTAATTTTGGCATGTCTCTAGCTCTAAAATACAAATTTTCAGACAAATTTCATCTTTTATTTCGATAAGTTATATGTTCTAATGAGATCCATATTAGGTATATGTTATACCCTTGAAGATACATTTCTTAACTTTTAGGTACAGCAGCTATTTGCAAATGAAGTGTTAAAACACTAAGTAATATTAGGAGCTATTAACTACAACTCTAACAAACAGAAAGTGTTTGCAACGTAAATAGCATTAATAATTACTGCTGATTACCAGTGTATAACACTGCTGTGAAAATATACTATTTACAACTTAACACAAAACAACTAAACCATATCCTCATAAAACTAATTCAATGTGTATGAAATAAATAAAAAGTAGGAGGTTTCAAATTGATAATTGATGTTTAAAATAAATATGCAAACTTAATAGCCAAATCAATCATATAAACTTTTAATTATTGCAAAATCTGCCATCAACATCGTATCTAACCATTATGCGATGCAATTAGTCCATTGTTAACCCTGCTTTAGTCTTTGTGGACCCCAAATATTTTATAAATGTCACCAGAGACAAATGGAAGCACATAAATATTTATTGTTCTCAGTAGCTTCAGCATTCGACTAGTTTGTGCAAAATTCTTACACCTAGTTTAGGTGATAAAAAAATCAACTTGCAATATTAAATATTTATTGGTTAATAAAGGAGAATATTTTGAGCATTAATGGTTTTTGTATCCAAAATAATTGTTTATCATTGTTTATTATCTTCTAAATATTTTTATGATGGGGTTTTTTCAGATCCCCAACTACGGAAAATTCTTAGAGAAGATTAATACAGAGTTAAAAATAGCTTTAGAGTTACTCTTAAAGCATTCTAGTCTGTTAAGCTTAGTTGTATCTGCAGTTTCTAATTATTCCAATAGTCGTTAATGAAAATATTAAGATGCTGGGAATTTTCTGTCCATCGAGTTATTCAGAAATAAAATGTAATATAAATGTTGTCAAAAACTGGCATATTTAAAGATAAATAATGCTTCGTTGTTTGGATGAGGTGAATTCCAAAGTTATTTTACTGGACAATATAAAAGTTAACACTTAAACTTTTATAATTTTTTTAAATTTCTGCAATAAATCTGAGCTTTTATTTCTGCGAACATTTTTGCTAGCCCATAAAGAATTTGACATCCAGGACTGAAGTGACATTTATAAACATCTCTCAAAAGAAATTTGTAAGTGACCTGGTAACAGTTAGTTGTAGAAGTGAAAAAACAACAACAAAAGAAAGACAAAAAAAAAATTGAGACAGTGACCAAAAATTTTTAGAAAGCACTACAAAAGCAAAACCAAGAGTACAAAATTTTAGGTCATAAAAAGGAAATTAAAGAACAAAAAAATATAACACATACATGACTTTAAATAACTGAGATAATGTTTTGTTTACTTCTACAAATACAACACACTAAAAATTTCTGTCTTGAACTATTAACTTTATCCCACATTAATACAAAACATACATAACGACATATTATAAACACAAGTGGAGACAGATGGTAACAATAAGAGAAACTATGGGCTCTGAACTAAATTATTTTGTCAGAAATAAGTAAAATAATTGATATACCCCACTCAGTCTGTGTATTGTAAGGGTATAGGTTGTAAATTAAAAGTACTATTTAGAACACTAACTTAAATGTTTGATCATCAGGTGTAGCAGTATATTCTTGAGTCTTTCCACTTGGACTTTCATCATAAGGATAATTTGCCACCAAAGCACCACCATGAAGATTAGCTGACAAGACAAATGGATTATTAAGAATCCACATCATAACTGCTCTTGTTTCTGGTTGGAGCTACAGAAATAAAAAAAAATCACATCAGTGCTTTCTCTTTCAAAAAATGTTTCACTATAAAAAACATTATGGTTGGTTGATTTAGTGTTTTATGGTACAAAACAGTTAGGCTATCTCACCAAACAGCTGGTAAAAGGGTAAAATTAAAGTAAATTTAGTAAAATTCATAAAAGGAAATTAAGGTTAAACAAAACAAAGTTTAAAAAACAACAAAACGTAAGTAGCATAAAACCAGTGTTTACATCTAGTCTCCAGCAGTAAGAGAAAAACTACAGTAATACAAGATGTAAAGGACTTTCTGTAACATAACTGAAATTATCATAACCTGTGAGGAAGACTAACAGCTAAGTACAAAAACCACCATTAGTCACCTGAAGTTGGCCTTTACAGTCATGATTCTGAATTATTTGACGTTATGGCCATTTTCAAAAAGTAAAGTAATAAAGTTTTAAAAGACGTGTAGCAAAATTTTAATAATAACTCGCCAGGATGACTAACAGGTAGTTTAAACAGCAGTGTTAGTCATCTGAAGTTGGCCGTTCCAGTCCTGGTTTCGAGTTATTTAATGTTACAGCCATTTTATAACGACAGTCATAACAACGGCAAGAAAGTAAACTGTTGTATATTGTGATCTGAGTGTTACACAGACTACACACTAGTGCACCAGTTCTAGATAAAAGAAAACAATAAGTTAAAAAACTGTGACCAATACATAGTCTAGTTAGAACAACTTCCTCTTTCCGATCCTTATGGAAGCAAGATGGCCATATAGGGTTTTATTTGGTAAAGCTTGTTTTCGCATTGCTCACTCCAAGTCGATTGCCAGCTGGCACGGAGCCAAGTCTTCAATACAGGACCATAGTCCATGTATGGAACAGGCACAGCAGTGCCAGAGCAGACAGATTTAGATGAGGTGTCGGCGAGCTCATTCCCGCGAATACCAACGTGGCTCAGTATCCAGAAAAACTGGATAGAATGAGATGTTAAAGAGAAAAAAACATTATGAATGCTAATGTTCAACTCTAATTATTATAATAATAAATAAACATAAAACAATCACAAGCCTTTCCAATACATTGTTTACTGTAAAAATAGTTGGGAGGAACTGAGCACATGTATTAAGTTATAAGTAGTAGCTAAAAAAATATTTCAAATTGTCATCAAAATGGCAGACAATTCATAACTCATTTGTTCTAAATCTTTAAAAAATGCCATTCTGTTTTAGATTTCATAAAACATGAACAACAATAACTAAAAACAGAAAAAAAAACTCAAACATGAATGATCTACTGTGATAAAATGAAACTGAGTTGTTGAATTTATTTTTGTTATAAACAGGAACAATCATTCACTCATGATGCTGAAGTTTTCTTAATTATTCTATTTTTTTTTTCATTACTAAAAAAAATTCAAAACTGTAATAGTTATTGTAATTATTTTTGCTTGTATTCTGCTAGTATAGTTTAATATTATTGATATTATATTTTGGATACCAGATTTTCAGGAATGTTGTATTTAAAGGGTGAAACAGGGAGACAGTGTGAACTTTAACAGAAGTGTTTATCCTCTTCCTTCACAATAAATTTATTTTTTTTAAACCACAGAGAGATAACATGACACTTATTTATATCCCCCTCAAAAATTATTTTAACTAATAACTGAAGATGTGGTAAATAATAAGAGTTCAAGACACCTTTTAAAAAGTTTCATACTGTGTGGAACAAAGTATTTTGAAAATTAACTGAATATTTGTAGAATTACCTATGGTGAAAAAAACACCAACAAAAACATTCTGTTTACAGTTCTGAGTTCCCTTCATCAAGAATGATACTGAATTGTTGGTGAAGGTTCAGAGGAAAGCAACTAGGGTGACTCCTGGGATTGTCCTATTATAAGAAACTAAAATCCCTAAACTTGTTTTCTCTGGAGAGAAAAAGAGTAAAAGGGGGAAGGGTTAATCAAGGTGTTTAACATCATTAAGGGTATTGATAGCATAAATACAAACTTTTTGTGTTTAACAGTGAAAACAACGGAACAATGGGTCATACATTCAAATTTTGGCAGTGTAGGAGTCACTTCCAGTTTAGACAGTATTACATTTCAAACAAGATGATTGGCTTTCGAAATGACTCATCTTAAGTGTGGCAGAGGCAGAAAAGTTAACTGAATTTGAGAAAAGATTGAATGAACATATGAGTAGTAAGAAGTTATAGTTGGGAACTGGAAGGGACATCCTGGATAGGCTGATAAGCTCCTTTTTTCTCCTTTAAAATTTATAAAGTAATAATAATAATATGGTAATTTTAGATAAAACTTCTGATTTAAACACAAGTGTCAGATAGATGGATTTCTGTATAACTTCAGACTGGTTCACAAAATAAGGAGAGTGATTCTGACCACATAACTGAGTCTTCCACATGTGTGCATGTGAAATAATGAGGCTTGACAAAGCTGGTAAAAATGAAAACAATTGTTATCATTATATAAAAAAAAACAAATGTAGCATATGTACTAGGAAACAATAATCAGTTTCACTGAACTATGTTTAGTTCCACAGCTTTCTCTTTCTCAGAATAGATTACAGTTGAAATAAATATGTCAATTTTCAAAAAGATTTCTTCATTTTACAATCTCTTACTAAAACTAGCTAAACAAAGCGTACCAGAACTCAACATGTGAATTTGCTTTTTTGCCCAGTTGACAGTTTAACCTTGTAAACTTTGTTCCATTACAGCATTAGTTAGTTATCACATTCATCCAATGTCATAATGAGCCAGCAAAAGATATTACAGTGTCAATCCATTTACCTTAGATGCTATATATAATAAACATTACTGCAATATTCCCTTAGACAAAATAGAAATCACCTGCTGTAAGAACAAAGTAATGAAGCAACTAGAACAAAGTATTGTCTTAATGGCTTTCTGACCACTGTGTTGTCACTATAAAAACATAAAAACTAAATAACCAAAATGTTTCTAAACTTCTGCATCAATTAAACAGGTAGAAAATATATGGTATGCCTGCATATCACAACATGAATCTTTATTTATTTATCATTGATAATGTTTTATACATGATGAAACTGCTTCTTAATTAATTAACATTTTTTGCAATTAAGCTAGTAAAATTACCACAGAGCATTTCTGGCACACCATCTAAAGTAGAAATCATTAAAAATCAAATATATTAGAACCAATTTCTAATAAATTCACTGACCTTTCTAGTCTATTCTAATTTTAACTGTCAAATGTATATACCCTGTACATCTTTCCTCTTACCATGTGATCTATCATTTGACTACCTAGGAAGTAGTGGTGAGTCTGATGAATTGGTAGCTCTTCTTCAGAGTAAAGTATTTCATTCAAGTCTGGAAAGTCACGATTAAGATCTACACCATTTGCGTTGCTTCTTCCAATCAACCAGTCTTTTCCTCCTTTCTGCACAAAACACACCATGTTACAACTTCTCGAAATACGTTCAGTGTACAACACTAACATTAACTTCTGAGCATCCAATAACAAGTGTTCAAAACACTGTTTACAAATTGAAGGTGTTATATGTATTTAAATTTATATAAGAGATGATCAACTTGGCAATCTCAAATGTTAATTAAGTTCCATAAAATTTATATAAATCCATATATATTATAGATTTACAGTGAAACAGAGATCCAGAACTTTCATTTACATTAGTCAAAAGCTTAAATTTAAATGCAACATTCAAACTGCATACTATAAATGATTTAGAATTTATTTTTATTTCAGGTTGCAAACATGTAACTCCAACACATCTAACTAATTGAGGCCTGATGATAGGGCACATGACTTGAAATTTACAAGTTGAAAGATCATATTCTGTTATCGAACAAGCTCACCCTCTCAGCCATGAGTCATCATAATGTAAAAGTTAATCCCATTAAGAACAACTTCCAAGATTAAGATGTCTTCTATGCATAAAGAAGAGCTTAATTCTGTAGACTCACTTTTAACATGATGTACGTTACACCACACAGAACAACTAACATGCAAAATTTAAAATTACTGTCATTAATCGATAAGTTGGCACTGATTGTGTAATTAAAATCTTAAATCAACACTCAATTTAGCACAAGAAAATAATGATTAATCCATGAGGAACAATTACAAAAAAGTGCAATAAAATTATATCAGCCAAAAATAAGATCAAAAACATTAAAGCAGAAACACCAACTGATGGTAGTTGTATGTATGTATGTATGTATACACACACACACCAGCTTTATTTCATCTGATTTTCAAAACAATTTCATCTAATCCAATAAAGTTGAAACATTTCATCTCATTTATGGATATGCAGTTTTAGTTGTACAAAAAGGTTAAATAACTTGTAACCTTTTGTTTTTTTAATGTCATGGAAGCACAGTAGAGAAACTACTTTTTCTTCAATTTTGTCACTGCAAATTCTGTAATTTATAAATCATTCAAACAATAAATCACTAACATTAATGTTTTTCTCACTGGTGTCCTCTAAGTTCATGATTTATTTAAAATAAACCTTTAGGAATATTAGTTTTCATATGTGTTGATCCAGAAAGCTAACAAACTTACCATATTTTTCTTAATTTGTTAGTTTCTCCTGAAAGTTATGTCCTTACTATTACTTTCATTAATAGAAACATGTACTCTGAACATCACTCTAGTAAGTAAATATCTGTACATGGCCATGAGATGAAAATAACAGTTTTTATAGTAGAAAAATGTAACATAATTAAGAATGCTAAATCTCATAAATGAAAATCAACCCAAACTATTATCTCCAGCCAAACCTCAAAATAGTGATTTTATTTTGTTTCACACACAGCCAGACGTGAAAGACATTTTGTAAAAGGAAGAGCACTCAATGAGCTGTCATACAGGGTGTTCGGAAAGTCACTGTGCAGTTTTGTATAACAACATTCATTCAGTCTATTTCAAGCCAGCAACTGATAGCAGTGTTTAGAAACAAAATAATGAGGATCCAAGCCTGTATTGATGCCAATGAGGGTCACTTTCAACGTTGTTTATAATTGTCATTCACACTTACCTCCTGTAGCCTATATTGAAACATGTCTGTCAATAAATATACAAGTGCACAGTGACTTTCCGAACACCCTGTATTAATGTTGAGCACAGGTGTGATTACAAATGCCACAATTAATTTGAATCCTTAGATATTTATACAAAGTCAGTTATGTAATGCCAATTTTATTGTACAAGCACTGCATTATGATAAAAAAAAAGTTAATTTAATATAGATTTTCCATACAGTATTTAAACAAAACCACTTCTCAAGTTAGGGTTTTGTTGTTTATGCAATTTCTTAAACGTTTTCACAGTTGAAGCCAAAATTAGATTTACATTGTATATACTCAAACAAGCAGTCAAATCCATAATTAATCAGATCAGTATTTGCTTTGATCCACAGCAACACTGATAACCTGCATAAACCAATTATAATATTTAAAGGAAACAAAGGACCTGTTTGTCTATGTAAGCTGCCCCATCCACTATTCAAATATATATCAAGCCTTCTACTAAACCCCTTTAACATACTTCTTCCAACACATTTGAAGGCAACCCATTCCAAATGCCATCTACCCCATTAGAAAAATAAAACTGTCTAGGCTGAAGCTGACTCCCACCCTACAAAAATTTATAACTAACGTTTCATAAAAGTAGTAGACAAAGTTCCTGTACAGGTATATTTTCTTTAGTATTACTTTCTAGTTTCATATCACAATCGAGGGTATGTGTACTTATTTTCTGACAGTTCCGTAAATCTTTGAAATTGTTAACCTCTCAAATGTTTCCCAACAAACTCTGATCTCTCATAGTGTTTTTGTTTATGTGATCTTATACAGAATAAGATATCAAATTTGACCAGTTATGTTTCTATGTACATAATGCCTATCACATTTGTATATATATATCACATAAAATGACAACGATAATGGTGCATAACTTAAAGAATCAATATTGCAATAAACCATTCATTTATTAAGCAATTGCTGAGACCCCTCTAGTAAATAATTCTTAGTTGGGATAAGTCTGAAATGTTTAGAAATTAATTCTGAGTTTAAGGTCAGCATCTCAAATTTTACTTTATTTATTATGAACTAATAATTGTTTTAATACAATGAAATGCAAGGCTAATAGTTTCATTGAGTGTTGATGTAAATACTAAAACTTTTGGTACCTTTAAACTTGTATAACATTATCGTGTTATCTATTTAGAAGTGTAATAAAAATAGTAAACTAGCATTATTATTATTTTATTACAAGTTACAGCTTGTACAGTGAAAAGAATATTTTTAAAATGAATATAATGTTTTAAGCCTCTTGCAGGATAAGTAAACTTTGTGTAGAATGAATAAAAATTTGAAAATCCACCTCAAAATTTTTCTAGCCATAGTACCACCATTAGAAATTTAAGTAATTCCAAAACTGCATACGAACAAAGTAGGAAGGTTCACTGACATAAAGTAGAATATTATTCTGTTTCAGCACTCTGAATTTTTGTCTCACAATTATTACCTCTGTAATTTCACAAAAGCATCTCAGTATACAGATTTTAATGCTAAAGGTTTGTTAGATTATTATATTTAATATATACAAGTATACCTTTTGGTACTGTGGTTGGTAGTTTCAGCAGATCCAACTCACTATTATTGTAAATTACAAATATGATCTTGTTTCTTGTGGAAGAAAAAGAAAGGGGAGGAAAAACAGATTCTGAATAAAACAGTAGCTTTGTGCGTTTCACACCAAATTCAACAGATGTTTAAAACTGGACACTAGTTACTCATCTAACATAATAAAATACTTACTTTGTGGCATTCAAAAAGCAACCTCTGAAACTTTAATATTTCATAATTACTAAGAATAAATGAGAGATATGTCTATATTATGAATGTTATTAGTATCTGAACAGTGAAACCTCACAAACTAAAGTCAAGAGGACACAGTCTTTGTCATACACTTCACTAATCAATAATCCACTGATGATCTACTGTTTTATATCTGAACATTTATACAGAGAAAAAAAAAGAAAAAAAGGCCAGATATCTATGGAAATATTACAGACATGATTTTGTATATAATTAAAGATTAATTAATTTTCATTAAAAAAATATTAACTACTAATGTTTGGCATTTATTATTTCTGTATCTTTTCTATATTAAAACAACTAGTCTTCACTGAGTTAACATTACAAATCCTACACAACTAATGTTCAGTCCAATGATCAACTTTTATTTGCAGGCTGGTCAAACAGAAGAGATGCTTTAAAGACTACAACTGCATAACAACATACTGCAACATTTTTCCTATAATTGAAATAAAGAAAAATGTGGCATCTAAATGACTTATCAAATTACAGGATTTCATTTCTTGAACTATTTAATCTAAACATACATACCTGTTCCGTCGATATCTGCCAACCATCAGGGTTCATGGAGGGTAAAATGTGAATTCGAGTGTTGTTGACAAGGGTTTGAATTTCTTCATTACCTTTTCTGTACTGCCAACACAAATAGTTTGCTAATGCCAGTAACATTTCTCGGCCAAGAACTTCATTTCCATGCATGTTTCCCACATATTTAAATTCTGGCTCCACTAGAAAATATACAAGTCCTACAAATATTATACACAAAAAATACTATATTTATTTCATAATGAATATAAGTAATATGAACAAATAAGAGATAAATCTACATAAAGAATTTCATTGGTATCTGCACAGTTAAAAGTTCACTAAATGAAGTTACAAGGACAAAGTCTTCGCCATACAATATTCAAATTAAGTGGCTTTCAGCAGCGTTATATTAACAATCTATGTTTAAAACTAAGGTTACATAAATTATAAGATAAAATAGGGCAATCCTAAAATTATATTAATTATAAAACCAAAACATTAAATTAAGAAAAATATGGGTGATTAATGTGTTTTTTTCTCTATAAACACAATGTTATTTATGAAAAGTGTTTGTCACATGCTTGTTTAATTCTTACTGCAAATTTTAACATTGGAAAAACATTTTATCACTGCAAAACTACATCTTAGATTATTACTGGTACTCAGCAGTGGCAGTACTGTTAAATACTTACAGAAATATTAAATGTCATTAGTTGTCACTGAAGAGGCATACATCTGATTACTCGATATTTTAATTCTATCAAAACAGGTTTTCTATCCATGTTTTTTCTTCTTATCCAAATTATAACTGCACTTTCCTTTCCAGCTCTTGAATGTTTGTTTTAATATTTGTGACTGATTTAAGTTACTGTTTAAGATTATTTCAAACCAGTTTGTTTGTCTTAATGATTTAACAATGTTACTTAATTGAAAATATTAGCTCATGATATACTTTATTAACAGCTCCCTTGATCAACTTTTTGTGTCTGCTTCTTGCCACCACACACACAACTCTCTCACTTCTCATTTTCTGACCTGTATAATTTTTTCATATTTTTTTACTTAAGTGTTTGTATTTGCCATACCTTCATATAATTTATCTCCCAAATATACATTTTTTGGTCTCTTTTTTTGTAAAATAAGTATAAATTATCTTTTTTAGTAAATTTATATTTATGAATGTGTTTTTAAAAGTTATGTTTGTCCCATGTTTGCTTATCTCATTCTCACAACAACCTATAATTCTCCTCTTATCACAAATAAATGAAGAATCCATATGGTCTTTAACTTCTAAGTTTAAACACAATTCTTTGTAAGACATCATAAATTATTGCAAGTAATGCTAGAGTATAGAAAAACACATTATAAAGATGAACAAATAAATAGCTGTGACACAAGTTTAATTTTATTTTTTAGATCATTTTTATAAAAGAACTGTCGAATTATAAGTCGGGGCATTCATCATTACATTATTAGCTACAACGTTCGTATACTTTTAGTTGGTTTTTTCCCCACTAATTACAAGAAATTACATAATAACTGAGTTTGAAACCGGCTACTGAAATACACTTACATGGTTCATGGATTCCTGGTTTATCTGATATTTCAATTACAGACAAAGGCCAACCTAAAACGCTTTTTTCTGCCAGCTGGTAAACTCGCGTTATATCTGGACAACGTTCAGCGACTTGCTTCAAAACATCGTTCAGTTCTCGGTTATCATGATGTTTAAACTTGAAATCAGGAGATAGAGGGATAGAAGTTGACAAGGCTGTTGCTAAGTTAAACAAAACATTTAACACACAAATGATCATCGTGATAGTTTTTCCTAACATATGGCGTCTTCTGATCTTTCACTTAAAACAATTCTGACCTCTTCCTTCCTTTTCCTTTCTACGAATCTTTATCAATTGAGCTGTCATCGATCTGGTACTCAAGTTCCGTCGTCAAGGTAATAATGACGTAATAAATCCATAAACACCGTGGGCGCACTACGTCAAAATTTAATATTTCGTATTTTGATAAAAGTTAAGAGAAAACGTCCTCTATAATTTAAATATATATATTTTTATTTAAACAACGTTTCGCCTTTCCGGCTTCTTCAGGGACAATATCTCAAATCTTTGATCTTAAATATTCGTTAAATTAAATATTAAATAAGTTTATCTTTCAGTTTCATACCTAAAGTTTTAATAACGTTTGCTTTTTTACACTATTTAAGTCGTGTTGAAATTGGTAAAAATAACAAAGAAAATGATTGTGCATTACACACGTTAAAATTTTGTTTGTTTGTTTTGTAATTTCGCACAAAGCTACTCGAGGGCTATCTGTGCTAGCCGTCCCTAACTTAGCAGTGTAAGACTAGAGGGAAGGAAGCTAATCATCACCACCCACCGCCAACACTTGGGCTACTCTTTTATCAACGATTGACCGTCACATTATAACGCCCCCACGGCTGAAAGGGTGAGCATGTTTGGCGCGACGGGATGCGAACCCGCGACCCTCAGATTACGAAACGCATGCCTTAACACGCTTGGCCATACCGGACCTACGTTAAAATTTTCTTTTCTTTTTCACCAGATATGAAATTCAGGAAAAGGTGTCTGTGACGAAGAAAATAGATTTTATGACATATGTGGAGTGGTGTGCCGTAATTTTAAAACTTTGAAGTGTGCTGATTTAGGTCATAGAATTAAAATCCATTAATTCACGTGATCGCAAGAATAGACAATATGAAACACGTACTTAAAACCAAATTTATATTGAATTGCATAAACAATTGTTTTCTACACGATTTCTCGCATTGGATTGACGTAGAATGTAAAATCAGTATAAAGGAAAACACGTGAAATAAGAAATTATGACAAATTTGATCAGTTTTTCATGCCAAGGAGTAGAATACAAAAACAGCATCCTTCCGGTTTAAGAATATATTTATAAAAATTGAAAAGTAATATTTTTGTCACTGACGACTCCATGCTTCAGGGATGAAGTATGTGCTCATAATGACTAAAATGTTGCCCACTCACGAAATATTTCCGCCGAGTAAATTTAATTTTAAACAACTGAGCGACAATATTTTTTTATAATTCATGGCATTTTCTTTACTGCATAACTGTGTACATATTTGTAAAGATTAAATAGCTATCTTTTGTCGTCAAATATAATTTGAATTAAAATGCTCTGTTACATGTTACTAATATGAACAAGTATTTTTCCAAATAAGATTGTTTACGTAATGCTCTCGAGATCATAATTTTCACATTGTCCTTTATAAAAGGTCCAGCATGGCCAGGTTGGTTAAGACGTGTGACTCGTAATCTGAGAGTCGCGAGTTAGAATCCCCGCCACACCAAACAAGCTCGCCCTTTCAGCCGTAGGTGCGTTATAATGTGACGGTCAATCCCACTATTCGTTGGTAAAAGAATAGCCCTAGAGTTGGCGGTAGGTGGTGAAGACTATCTGCCTTCCCTCTAGTCTTACCCTGCTAAATTAGGAATGGCTAGCGCAGATAGCTCTAGAGTAGCTTTGCGCGAAATTCAAACCAAACCAAATTCTTTATAAAAATCAAATAGGTGTAGTCCATAGGGTTAGGGTACTGCATTGTCTACGGATTTATTAGTATATCGATAAAGTGCATTAAATGAAATATTTTTAGCATACAGAAAGACAAATCAACGTATTGGTGAGTGTGTTTGCATTTGTTTTAGTGCAAATCAACATTGGGTTGTTTTCTGTGTTCAAGAGAGGAATCGAGTTCTGGATTTTTATGTTCTAAGTCCATAAACCGATTGTCTGATTCACAGGGGAATCCCAGTGGTGAAAAGAGTCTCTAATGAATATCTCCAGTCAATGAATGTTCTACGTGACTTGAGCGGAATAAAATGCTGTAAACTAGATGGGATAATATAAAATAGGTCACACAAACGTCTCTTCCAAATTTGTAAATTGAGCAAGACATAGTTACGGACTATTTACTGCAAACTTGATGTGCAGACAACACATCTCCTGCTCCTCTATGGTATTACATTTAACATAAAATACAAAATTTATTTTTATTTTCTAGAGTTATTCTAGTTCAGTTTTCTGGCCTTATAGCTGGGATGCTGGTTTGTTTGTTTTTGAATTTTGCGCAAAGGTACTCGAGGGCTATCTGTGCTAGCCGTCCCTAATTTAGCAGCGTAAGATTAGAGGGAAGACAGCTAGTCATCACCACCCATCGCCAACTCTTGGGCTACTCTTTTAACAACGAATAGTGGGATTGACCGTCACATTATAACACCCCACAGCTGAAAACGCGGGCTTGTTTGGTACGACGGGGATGCGAACCCGCGACCCTCAGATTACGAGTCGCACGCCTTAACCTACCTGGCTATAGTTGGGATACTTAACTGATAAACTGCGGATCGCGGAATCAAAGACCTTCACTGATTACCCCTTTTCTATCTACTATTCATTGATAACGAGAAGTCTATTATTCCAAAATTGAGCCCGGCTATTTCAGATAGCTCTCGAGTATTTTTATACGAAAATTCAGCAAGCAAACAGAACATATTAGATCCAGATTAGGTCAAGTAGTAATAGATTCACATAGGTGTTACATTATATAGTATGAATCGGAGAAGGACATTATGAATCATTTCGTGAGATAGTTATATGTTAGTATCACTTTGAATTTGAAGTTGCTTAAAGACTATCACATTCTATATGTGAACCTGACGATGACCGAAGAAGATCGAAACGTTGTTCGCTCCTCTACGTAAAATATTTTCTCAACCCAAACGAGCCGTTTTTACATATATATTTCTCTACAAGTGGGTTTTCTCGACATCACTGACTATCACATTCTAGTTATTCAGTTCCGGTCGAACTGAAGACGTCGAAAATGTCAGTTTTTTCAGGCAAATTAGATTTAATTCTGAAGAATCCAAGACTTGCTGGTGCAGTTCTCATATGTTTATACTTTGAATTACCACAAAACCAGAGAAATTACCATTGTGACAACACGTCCATGAAAGCCATCTTACACAGACGTGTATTTATTTCTTTTGACTGCTAAAAACGAATATTATTTTTTGTAATTTCCATTCTCAATCCACATTTTCGCTCATGGCTGAGGACATCTACCTATTACTAGTTAACTTTAGACAACTTAAACTTGTTTCGTGATTTCAAAATGCTTCAAATATCATGTTCCTCATCGACTCGGAAACATTAATGCCAAGACAAGATAATGTTTGAAAATTATAGGCTAAATTGCAATTTTCAGAAGGCTCAGAAAGGTACAGCACAATACACTAACTGGGTTTGCTTACTTGAGGAAGAAGACCGCGTTATTAAAAGCAGAAGTCGCAGAAGAAAGACAGGATATGGATAGAGGTTTACCAGAGGAAGGTGAGAATGAGAGTATATTGTTTACAAGGGTGCAAAGAAGAAAAAAATTCAGATTATTGAGGTAGGTAAATTTAGTTAACATTGGAACATCAGTCTTTAAGGTAATTAATTTTTTATTTGTGAGTTCGGTTAAAAGCTTTTACACAGAGGAGATATGAGCACACTTGTTCAATTTGTTTTTAAGTTCACGCAAAGTTTTTATCTTTTAAATATTTCCACATGTAATTCAGTTGATGTTCATCTAAGCAATTGACAATAAGAAGTTTCAGTTTTACTATTTGCTTGGACAACGATGGATTTCTTCCACACTATTGCGCAAGTCCCACCTCTTCTATAAATTTGTAGGTTCTCAAGAGTTAGAACCAGAATTTTTTAACATCGAGTGAAGCTACACGAGGGCTATCTGCGCTAGCCGTCCCTAATTTAGCAGCAGAGGGCAACTAGTCATCACCACCCACCGCCAACTCTTTTACCAAGTGGAATTGGCCGTTAAATTATAAAACCCCCACGGCTAAAAGGGCGAGCGTGTTTGGTGTGGCGGGTATTCGAACCCACGACTCTCAGATTACGAGACGAGTGCCTTGTCCATCTAGCAATGCTGACCTCGTTAGAAATATACCAGACATGTATGTAGTACTGGAGACTGACAGTAATGTTGCTAAAAAGTTTATAAATCTACAAGAGACAGTTTTATATTGTTGGTTAGCTACGGTTAATATACCATAAACCTCAGAATTTGTAACTGTGATGAACACTTATTAATTGGAGAACTACAGATATTTGACCAGGAACGTTTATAGATTTCGAACCGTTCAACTTCAGAGAATTAACTTCGGATATTAGAGTTTCTACCAGAACACAGATATTGTCGTTGTTGGAAAACTGATGTGTGCTTCAAGCCGGCAGAAAAAAATTAACTGTATTCTCTCTGTAAACGTCGATAAAAGATTCAGTTCCTAACCAGGCAGAAGACTTAGTACTGCTTGCAACTTTGTAAAAATATTGTATGTAAATCATTATTTGTAATAACTATTAGTACAAATCGTATTGTTGTTTGTTCACTAAAATATATGTGTGTTAAAATAGAAAATTGTGTGTATCAATCTTGTTGGAAAGTGTCACAAATTTAACACCTATCGACATTTAATTAATTTTTAAATTTCGGGTTATTTCAAATCGTTTATTTCTTTGTTTTTGAATTTCGCGCAAAGCTACACGAGGGCTATCTGTGCTAGCTGATCCTAATTTAGCAGTGTAAGTCTAAAGAGAAGGCAGCTACCGTGTTTCTGCGATAATAAGACCTACCCATAAAATAAGACCTAGTGTGATTTTTGGGGATAGTTTTAATATAAGCCCTACCCTTAAAATAAGCCCTAGTTAAGAGTGGCAGGAAGAGGAAAGAAATAAAAAAAATAATAATTTATTAATTAGTTTAATAGTTAGTTAATTAGTTTGTTTAAGTATTAATCAGTTAGTTTAATAGTTTAATAATAGTTTATTTTAAATGGTTAGTTTAATAGTTTTAATTTTTATTTTAAATGGTTAGTTTAATAGTTTTACTTTGTAACTTCATTTTTTATATGAAATATAAATATTAACTGATATATCAAAATAAGACATCCCCCGAAAATAAGCCCTAGTGTCATATTTTGGAGTGAAAATTAATATAAGCCCTGTCTCATTTTCGGAGAAACACGGTAGTTATCACCACCCACCGCCAATTCTTTTACCAAGGAATAGTGGAATTGACTGCGACATTATAACGCCTCCACGCCTGAAAGGGCGAGCATATTTGGTGCGACGGGGATTCGAACCCGCAACCCTTAGATTACGAGTCAAGTCCCTTAACCCACCTGGCCTACAATGTTCGTTGTTAATAACATACATTATCGATCCGTAAATGTAAGGGTTTGAACTAGTAAGGGTGGATATGTAACTGGTAAATAAAAACAAAATAGATGTACAAGGAACTTGTCAGTTTACTATTCTTTACAACATTCCACGATTACAATATTTGTGGATATTGTAACTTTCAGCATATGTTATGCACCTTCTACTTACACTACAGCATAACACAGTTGAATCTAGAAATGTAATAAATAGTTCTCTCTTTCATCCAAAGTCCACAGAGGCGAGTTCAATTACTTTTGAACCAAAGTAAGGAAATGCATAACTTTTTTAATTACATTACACCGATGATAAGTGAAATTACGTTATTCCATGGGTCATCACAGCTGTATCCAACTTCAAATAATTATTTTGTACACCAGGATTCCACACAGAATGGTTCATTCATTTTAAAACCCAAGTGACTAGATTAATTCTTCATCTCTGTTGGTTATTACAATTATATCCAGAACTTTAAGTAATTGTTTCCTTTTTGTCAAAGTCCACACAAGTGGGTGGGTTCAATTACTTTAAATATAAAATACCTTTAGAAAAGACAAATTAGTAATATATATCTGTTATTGCAATACAAGCTGTGAAACTGTCGCCTTAGAAATTGCCTGTCAAGGCTAAACTGAATCATACAGTCTAACTTCATTTTCACTAACTTACTTTCTCTATCTGTATATTTACAACATGCAACTAGAAAAATACTAGTAGCAGGATAAACTCAAAAGCTTTAGCTGGGATGAAATCAATATTACAGAAGCTTAATATACAACAATTAAAGTGCACACACAACACTGGCTTGAACAGAGGTAATCAAACTTGTAATAATTATTGCTTTTAAAATAACTAACAAACTTGCTATGAAAGCTAAATAATCATTAAACATTAAATCACAAAATAATAACCCTTAAAGCGAACAATCTTGTATATCCCAAGGCACAAATATTTCATTTTTGGTGAAATAAAGCCCACCCTCCTTGTTGTTACAGGAAGATCAATCTCTGGAAAAGTAATTACTTTGTAGTGCACAAAAATTTCCTGATCATAGACAGAAAGTGTTTGAAGAATGAACCTGAACCTCCACACAAAGTTAGTTCCTAATGTATTCTTACTCAATGCCAGTTACCCAAAAAAAGAATAGCAGTTTCTTGCAGTAAGACAAACATTTTGCTCTAACTTCATGTCCCCTTACTGTTCACATCAATCCTTTATCTTTATTCAGACAATTTAAGTTTACTTCTAATATTTGGAATATTCTATGAATTAATTATCTTGTTTTTTGTACTGTGATAACCGTTTAATTGCTGAATTTATTCAAGATAAACTAGTGAAATATCTTCCATACAGGAAACGTTTTGAAAAAATAATATAATTACGTTTTTTTCTCCACAGTTTTCTTGTAGTTCGGGTCTGTGATATAGGAAAGTAAAGTTTTTTCTTTCCCTAAGATTTTCAGCCCATTATCACTTCATCTCTTCCGTTAGTAACACTTCAATCTACTATACCTTTGCTTTTTGCCAACAACAGAAAAAGTTTACAATTTATAAATTATATATACTCTTCACAAAAAGAAACGCAAAAGGGATATTTTTTTATTTTAAAGAGAAATATATGCAATAACGTTACAAGCTCAGAGTATGTAATGTTACACGTGTTAAGGCACTGATTGTCAGACCAAAATGACAATAAAAGTTGTGCACTTTGAAAACGGAGGAAAACATCGGATTTTTCGCCAAAACGCATTCGTGTCCAATAAATTTGTTTGAGAGATCTGCATGTTCTGCAAGTGCAACATGTGCAAAATCCCTATAAAAGTGACGGGTTCTCGGTTTCCATAGCACAGTGTTAAGCCACCGACACGCAATACAGTTACGCCAAGACTGACTGAAGCACAACGCAACAACGCCATTGGTCGCTTGGAAGCAGGCGAACCTCGATCAGATGTTGCCAGAGCTGTGAATGTCCACCCAAGCACCATCACAAGGCTATGGAATCGTCACCAACAACATGGATCAACTTGTGACCGTCCACAATCTGGCAGACCTCGTATGACCACGCCCGCACAAGATCGCTACATCCGGTTACGTCACCTTCGGGATAGGACCACCACTGCGACGTCTACTGCCTCAACCATACCAGGGCTGCTTAGGATTTCCGATCAAACCGTACGCAACCATCGACGAGATTCTTAGGCCCCATGTGCAACCCATCATGGTGAACGTCAACGACGTTTTTCAACATGACAACGCCTGTCCTCACACAGCCCGACATCAACGTTCTTCCCTGGCCCTCCAGATTACCAGATTTAAACTCCATCGTACATCTTTGGGACGAGTTGGACCGATGTCTGCGACGGCGACAACCTCAACTGCAGACTCTACCTCAGCTTGCAGCAGCTTTGCAGGCTGAGTGGACAGCCATTCCACAGGATGTGATTCGTTATTTCATCGCTTCCATGGGCAGGAGATGCCAAGCAGTTATTGATGCTCACGGGGGGCATACTCGTTATTGACGTTGAGTGACGTTAACACTCCTACGAAAAAAATATTTACATCCACTAAAGTGATTTTGGGGCCTATCAGGCCCCATATATTTTTCCAATAGAAACACAGTGATTTAGCAACATTCATTACAAACAACTTTAGAATGGCTCTGACAAAATTTTTTTTACAATTTGAGCAAACAATTTTCGACTGTCTATCTTTTGATCTGCCGCACAAATGGCATCGTCCTCTTTTTGCCCTCTTTGCAGGCGGTTCACATGAGGTTGTTTTGTCATAATCTTTGCAGTAAATTTCTTTGATTTCAAGCACCAATTGCCGTATAAATTCTCTTCTGGCTCTTGATTTATGTTGACGAAAAAATTCTGGATGTTTTGTCGAGTATAGAACGAAAGCATTGTACGCAGCAAGATCTAGAATGTTATAGAATATGCAGACTGACCAGCGCTTTGATCGCCTCTTTGTTGTATAATATCTCACCAGTTGATCGAGAGTGTCGACACCTGCCTTCGTTGCATTGTAAAGATTGACGATTTTGGGCTTTCCATTCTCTTCTACTTCACCAGACTGATGCTGAGAACTCAGTAGTAGCACATATTTTCCTGGTTTGTCTGAGTGCCTGAAAAGAGTGGTGTCGTCATGGTAGAAAAACTTTGGTGATAACTCTCTAGATGTTGCATTTATTTCAGGAGGCAGGAAGGTTCTTGATTTCCGTATGGTTCCAACAAGTCCTGTTCTTTTTTTCGTAGGTACTTGGCAAGTGTCATTGTTGTGAAGAAATTATCTGTCGTTATTGTCCTTCCTTTTCCAAGAAATGGCTGACTCAGTTCTCTGACTATTTTTTCTCCTTGATTTGTTTCTGTCGTATTTCCAACCTTTCCAGTATAAATTTGAGCGTTGAGGAGGTAACTTGTCTTTGCATCTGTTAGGCACCAAATCTTTATTCCGTATTTGCCTGGCTTTGTCGGAATGTATGTTCTGAAGCCAACTCTTCCTTTGAAGTTACATAGTTGTTCATCCACTGTCAGGTATTCGCTTGGGTTGTAACTGTTTTTGCAATTTTCAATGAAAAAATTCCAGACTCCAGAGATGGCGGCATCTTTGATTTCTATTTCTTTGAGAGTGGATGTCAAATCTGATTTTTAGCACATTTTTTTGAATTTGTCTTGTGTAATCAGTTTTGCAAAATGACAAACCGAATTCGGTTGAAAACATTTCGTCTATCGATGCATTTTGGATTTGCTTATTCCAAGGAAAAGATTAGCTGCGATCCATTTCCAGAGGTCTTCTTCAAAATTGGTTCTTTCATGACGGTGTTTGTTGAGTGAATGATCTGTTCCATCATATTATCAGAAATGAAAATTTTGAATGTTTCGAATGGTGTAGAGACTCTTGGAGCAGCTTGCCTTGTAATGCCTGGGTTCCCATTGAATATATTGAGAGCTGCGGTTCTCCTGTTGATCCTTGAAAGTGTTGTTGAATAACTAAAATTCTTATCTTTGGACAAAAGTTCGTTCACTGGCATCGTAGTAAGATCTTCTTGATTACTTTCTTCACTTTCAGAAGGGTACGGCGCGATTTGTTCATCATTTTCGGCTTCAGAAGGATCATCATCACAACTTTCAAGTAGTCTTCGACATTATCATGTTCACTTTCATCGTCGGATGGTTTTGTCAGTAAATGTACAGCTTCATCAAGAGATATCATTTTTGACACGGTTTGAAGATTTCAGCTCCTATATATATAGGATTTGTGGATTCTTCTAGTTCTGTAAAGTTTCTAGAATGTTCTAGAACAGCAAACTATAATCAGGAAGAGTTATTATCCTAAATATCCATCTTTTGAAAGAAGTTGTAAAATTAATATATTTTACTATAATTTCTTTTTCGGTTGCCCAGGCCTGTTCTAAAATTATTCAGGAAATAAATAGTCATTTTATGTTTTGATCTGGGGCCTAATAGGCCCCAAAATACCCTTAGTGGTGGATGTTTTAAATTAAATATTATTTCGCAAATGTCTGAAAAGTCAAAATATTATTGCTCCTTAAAATATAAAGGGATAGGGTCAGTTAATAGCAATTTCATTTAAATACAAAATTATTAGCCTAATATTAATAACCTTTCAAGTTGCTCTGGGGCCTATTAGGACCCAATTTTCGTAGGAGTGTTAAACGTCAACTAGTGAGCGTGGACTTCGCCTTTGCAGACTTTGGATGTTCAGCAGTGAATGTGCAAAGTTTCACACATGTCATATAGAACTACCCGGAATAAACTTGTTAACAATTTCTCAAATTTGCTTTCTTTTTTTTGAAGAGTATATTTCACTCATTCAACAATTTTGATCCTATTGTACAGGGTGGTCCGTAAGTCCCTACCCATCCATATGTTATGTTGTATTCAATTACACATCTATTATAAATTTGTTTCTTTTTTTTTCATTGAAATATGGCCGATGTAAATCCATTTACACTTGAAAATGTCTCACAGAACATGGTGTCGCATATTATCCAGCAAGAATGAGGGTCAACACACAGTATCTTCACGTATCATTCTTTTTTAACAATTTATAAATCCAAGTAGTTTACTTTTAATTCCACTTAAGTCAAAGTTTATTTCTGTTCCTTGAAACTAACAGTTTTACTGAGACCACAATAAGCATTTTATTCTAAATTGTAATGTAATTACATTCTGCAGTTCCTCCTGAAATGGTCACATAACACTTTCATTTTTTCAGTGATGTCGAGAAACCCATTTGTTGAGAAATTTATATGCAAAAACGGCTCGTTTGGGTTGAGAAAATATTTTACAAAGAAGGTCGAAACGTTGTTCGCTCTTCTATGTAAAATATTTTCTCAACCCAAACGAGCGTTTTGCATATAAACTTTCATTTTTTACTTTACTCATGACTAATTTTCAAGAACAGTTTTCACAATCTAATAATAAACTTTTGTCTTGTTTTAATTATATAGATAATTACAAATAACATATCAGACATGTTTCATGATTAACCCTCACTTTTTTGTTAATTAATACATACTATGTTATCCCAATAGTTAACACTTGTCCTTTTGTTAATAGCTAGACATATTATGATATTCCATCCTGAATACTGAGAAGTTATCTTAAATATGTGAAGAGTAAATTGTAATTCACACTTTAGACTTGTCTCACCAACACATTGAGTTCATTTTTTTTTTGTATTTGAATATTAATGATAATGTTTGATACTCAATTAAAAATTCTTTATGCAAGATCTAGTGTGTGTGCTTTATAAACCATTTATCATAAGTTTAACTAAAAGCTTGAATAATATGCTACCTAAGTTAGATAAAAGAATTTAGTATGAAAGTAGAATTTAATTTTATGATTGTATAGAAGGGAAGTACAACAAAACAAAGTATTAACCCTATTGTTTAAATTATTAGATCACTTTTATATATAACAATAAAATTATACATCTTGTGTTGCTTATTCGTACTAATTTTGCATACATATGTTACATACTTTGACAAGCAACCCAAATGTAAATATAATTTTAAAATTGCTACTAATTTATCAACTTACTGGAAATTCTCATAGTTTGAGGTAGAATTTTAAATTGTAGGTTGTACTGTGTTTTGCACGACTGGTGTTTTTTGGTAGAATGTTAGAGATGTTACTATCCAGATAATTAAAAGTTCATCCAAAGCCCTCTGTTTTTCCAAACAAAAATAAATTGTTGCAAGGAAGGTTTCATAATTCTTTTCACAATAATTTTATCATCTATGTTATATTTATTAGTTTAAAGTTTTGTAAATTTGTTCTCTAATAAAAATTACAACTTTTAGTAAAAAATTCTTTTTCTTGGATTAAACTACTAGTAGGAAAAGCCAAAGTACAGTTCATTCGAAGTTTGAACATAAATTGAAATATTTAAAGTACCTGCAGCAAATCATTTTCAACCAATGGGAATAAGTAAATAATAAGTGAATTTGACTTCATTGTTCGATTGAATTTTACACAAATCTACTTGAGAATTAACTGGCAAATGTTTATCCATTCTGTAGAAGAAACACTTAATACAATGTTCTTGAAGCCATTGTTTTCAGGGAAGCCTTACTCTTACAACTTTCACTCCTGACACTTTAGTACAATAAATTAATTATTTTAAAAGATTCAACCAGTAATGAACAAAAACTTCAATATTTCTAAACATATCTTTAACCAAATTACTTTGGGATTTAAAATAATAACAATCTATATCCGACAATGCATTTTGCTCACTCAAGAGCTCTTTTGGAAGGATGGAACACACACATATTACATACATATACACAAAAATACGAGGTGTGATAAAGAAAAGTTCTAAAACTTCACTTTTATTCCAAAGAATAATGTAAATACATCAGTATTATATGTTATCCCCTTCAAAGTAATCTCACCCAACTGATAGACACTTGTTCCAATGTTCCTGCCATTTCCAGAAGCTATGCTGGAAGCTTTCAACTGTTATGCAATTAAGTTCTGCTTTCACATGATTATAGATGGTTGGAATGTTACCAAACCTTTTTTCTTTCAATTAATTTTGAGTATTTTTGTAACGAAAAAAAACACAAAAAAATCACATGGGGCACGATCGAGACAATACGGAGGGTGTCGTATCACAGGAATATATTTTTCTGCCACAAATTCTTGAACAGACACAGCAGTGTGTAAAGGCTTGTTTTCATGATAAAGAAATCAATGATCGTTCTCTTACAGCTTGTCTGACACCATCCAAAAGAAATGTCCAGCTCATCAGCAATTTCAGGGATAGTTAATCTCCAATCAGTTTGAATTTTTTCTTTCCCCTTGGCAACTGTTTCATCACTGGATGATGCCGACAATCATCTAGAATGTGGGTCATCTTTGACCGATTCCAGGCAAAGTTGGAAGTGTTTCATCCACTGATAAACGACAGCCTTACTTAAGCAGTCATCACCAAAGGCAGCTCTTAACATATTGAGGAATTTTGTTCCTCCTTTACCATTTCTAACACAAAACTTCATGCAAGCATGTTGTTTTTCTTTTTTGTCCAGTTTTATGATGGTCTTTGAACATGTTTTTGCAACAAGGGTATAATGTTTCGAGAAATGGCTTGTTTGTAGAGAAGATCACTATTTGTACTTTGTACACACTTCAGTGAAGCTCACTGCATTTGTACGAGCACCTGTAACAGAAGAAGTCTTAAAACTCTGATCAGACCTCGTATACGAGTGTTCAGAATACTGTATATACAAGACAATCAAGACAAATGAAGCTCATTATAATATATAAAAAACTTAAAATCCAAATGATTTTTCAATTGTAATTGTAACCTGAAGTTCCCAGTAAGGGTTAAGAAAAGGTTTGCAACTGCATTTAACACAGGTAGTAAATTCAACTACACATTTTATAAAATGTACATAAAGTTTAGAACACGTAGTTAATATTTTAAGCCACACAAAAAGAGCCATTTAGACATTTTTTAAGTATTCAATATTTCCTCAAAATCTTATTACTGAACATTTAGCTGATTCAACACAGTAGAAAACATACTCAAACCCAACATCCGAAACAAAGACAACAGTCATAAAAACAAAACGTCCATTAATTCAATGGACATGTGTAATGTATCGTTCACTTAAAGCTTAAAAAATTTATACTACTGTAACAAATTACAAATTATAGTGGTCAGAAATTTAACTGAATTAATACAAACAATATTCTGTCTAAATAATAAAATTAATTTTAAATAAAGAACAAGGATACTATCAGTCAATTTATTTAATTTAAACTAAAGTAGAACTGTGACGTTAAGTGTACTCTTCCAATTGTATCCAAATGTCCTTCATATCAAAAATCAGCCAAGCAAAGGTGTATTAAGTTACTACATTTTAAGACCCCTCCATTTTGTTTGGTGTATGTAGGATACGTGTTTGTGACTTACTCACTACCTGTATGTAGAAATGTCAATGAGAAGTCATTCAGAACAATTAGCTGTGCTGATTTATAATTTTTATTAACAACACAGTTTCAAAGTGTACTTCTCTTCAGAATATGAACTACAAAACACTTCACATTTTTGTGTTTATTTTACTGTCAAAGGATGAAGTTGAAATACACTGAAAATAAAACAATAAATTACCACCTGTGTCAACAGACGGTTTAACTGACACTGTGATAAAATACTCTTGTGAACAACTAAGCAAGTGCACAGAAATAAGCCAAACATCCCTGCTTCAAGAAAGTGACATGTAATTTATAAGCTCATGTCTTCACACAATGAAAATTCCTCAGAGCAGTGACATCACACTTTGAATCTATGAAAACGTTTATTCCAGTATGTGGTTTGGAAAGTTAATCAAATAAGTGTCATGATTCTTTGGATATTAATCATCTTTCTACAATGTTTGGTATAACGAAAAGATACAGAAAGATATTGACCAACTTTACTGAGTACATACAGAGAGAATGAGACCAAAGATACTGCCCTTAATCCAAACTATTGACGTGTCTATCACAGGAAGATTTATTTTGGTTACAAATAAAAGAAAAAAAGAGGACACTAAAAAAGGTCTGACTTTAATGACAGAATGCCTGTTAAATGAGATTCTACTGTTACCATTACAATAAAGCTAGATGTATTCTGTAAGTATTCTATATGTCTCATTGATATAAAATTCAAAAACCCATACAGCATCAGTCCCTAATCATCATCAGTACCAAAGTTTCTCATTAACTTCAATTCATAACCTGTACTTTATACACGTTTATGAAGTAACTGCATTCGTTTACTCACCTTTTCTCCAATTCCTTGCTCGTTCCTTATCCACAATTATGTACTGTTAAAGAATCACCTACAGTAAAAAATAAATATATTAAATGAATGTGTTATGGAATGTAAAATTAGGTATATCTTAACAGAACAACCTATTCAGATTTCTTATGCATAGAGTTTCAAACACAAAAACTGCACGTTAATTTAAAAGTGTAAGTTCATTTAAAACATATAGAAAATCTAATTAAAGATATAGATGGAAGACTAAAATGAAAATCATAGCAAAGACAAAACTCATGTTCAATAATGGTTTCTCAGACAAGTTTATCAACAATGATAAATAGAAGATAATGACAGTAGGCAGCTGTCTATCTAGATTTCTACAGACGCAAATTACATCATCCTTGAAACCATCTTTTGAATTATCTAATGTTACAGGGTTTCACTTGTAGCATTATAAGCTATATCTTACCAAATACAATAACTAAACAAAATTTTATATACATTTAGAGAGTAAAACCCATCTCCAACTAAATTAATGAGGAAGTCTATAAACTACAGTAAGAAATGATTTAATCAAACAACATATTTGTAGTCAAAATCAAATTACACTTTCTAGTCGTGTGGCACCTAGGTAGTGAAATACTACTTAAAATACATGAAACACTTATGATACAAATGGATTTTACCTATAAAGTGAAATCTTTCAATTATAACCCCAAGTTTCCAGTAAGAGTAAAAGTTTGCAACTGTATTAAAACATGTTATTTAAACTGTACAAATAATTTAGAAGTTTTCCTCAAATAATTTATTCTACTGGTTTTAACACCATACAGAAAATTTTCAAATGTGTAAAACAAATTTGAAGCTCGCTCTGAATAAAAATAACAAAGAGAATTGACTCACTAACCACACTGCCATTGTAAGTCACCTTCCTTAGCAACATGAGACCATTTTCCCCTCATATCAATTCACAACGGAATCCCAAAAGCAACATCACAAACACCTGTGAAAAAGACCATTTTAATTCTTTTAGCTGAAATATGTACCTACTTAAAGTCACAATGAAAACTGATACAATACAGTTCAGTCTAAAGGAACAAACCTCAGCAGAGAATAGAGTACACTATCTAAGAGAGGGCAAGTCCAATCATCACCACCGCTAACATTTTGATTGTCACACAAAACAGATGTATTCTAAAACCCATTTTTGTCAGCTGAAAATGCATTCAATAGTTCTCTCTTGTTTCTGTTAATACCAGTGAAGTTAAATACGACTCACATATACTATACTATACTAAGAAATATTAATTGTTTGAATTCATAAACAGTTGTGCTTCAATATTTAAAACACCCGACAGCCTTGCAACCAGAACCACTGTTTAATGTTTGAACAATAGAATATAAATACGTAGTTAATATTTTAAGCCACTTATAAACAGCCATCTGGAAATTGTTTTAAGTATTTGATACTTTCATAAAATCTTATCATTGAACATTTAGTTGATTCAACACAAGGTAATAACACATACTCAAACCCAACATCCGAGACAAAGACAACACTCATAAAAACAAAACTTCCATTAATTCAATGGACATGTGTAATGTATCTTTTACTTAAAGCTTAAAAAATTTTAAACTTCTGTAACAAATTACAAACTATAGTGATCAGAGATTTAACTCAATTAACACAAATAACATTCTATCTAAATAATAAAATTAATTTTAAATAAAGAACAAAGACACCATCAGTCAGTTTATTTACGTTGAACTAAAGTAAAACCGTGACATTAAGTGTACTCTTCCAATTGTATCCAAATGTAATTGATATCAAAAATGAGCCAAGCAAAGGTGTAGTGAGTTACTACATTTTAAGTCCCCTCCATTCGGTTTGGCGTATGTAGGACACGTGTTTGTGACTTACTCACTGCTTGCACGTAGCAATGTCAATGAGAAGTCATTCAGAACAATTAGCTGTGCCGATTTATAATTTTTATTAATAACACAGTTTCAAAGTGTACTTCTCTTCAGAATGCAAACTGCTATACACTTCAAATTTATTTTTTGTGTTTATTTTACTGTCAAAGGATGAAGTTGGAATTCACTGAAAATAAAGCAATAAATTACCACCTGTGTCAACAGACGGTTTAACTGACACTGTGATAAAATACTCTTGTGAACAACTAAGCAAGTGCACAGAAATAAGCCAAACATCCCTGCTACAAGAAAGTGACATGTAATTTATAAGCTCATGTCTTCACACAATGAAAATTCCTCAGAGCAGTGACATCACACTTTGAATCTATGAAAACGTTTATTCCAGTATGTGGTTCGGAAAGTTAATCAAATAAGTGTCGTAATTCTTTGGATATTCATCATCTTTCTACAATGTTTGGTATAACGAAAAGATACAGAAAGATATTGACCAACTTTACTGAGTACATACAGAGAGAATGAGACCAAAGATACTGCCCTTAATCCAAACTATTGACGTGTCCATCACAGGAAGATTTATTTTGGTTACAAATAAAAGAAAAAAAGAGGACACTAAAAAGGTCTGACTTTAATGACAGAATGCCTGTTAAATGAGATTCTACTGTTACCATTACAATAAAGCTAGATGTATTCTGTAAGTATTCTAGATGTCTCATTGATATAAAATTCAAAAACCCATACAGCGTCAGTCCCTAATCATCATCAGTACCAAAGTTTCTCATAAACTTCAATTCATAACCTGTACTTTATACACGTTTATGAAGTAACTGCATTCGTTTACTCACCTTTTCTCTCTTTTCTCCAATTCCTTGCTCGTTCCTTATCCACAATTATGTACTGTTAAAGAATCACCTACAGTAAAAAATAAATATATTAAATGAATGTGTTATGGAATGTAAAATTAGGTATATCTTAACAGAACAACCTATTCAGATTTCTTATGTATAGAGTTTCAAACACAAAAACTGCACGTTAATTTAAAAGCGTAAGTTCATTTAAAACATATAGAAAATCTAATTAAAGATATAGATGGAAGACTAAAATGAAACTCATAGCAAAGACAAAACTCATGTTCAATAATGGTTTCTCAGACAAGTTTATCAACAATGATAAATAGAAGATAATGACAGTAGGCAGCTGTCTATCTAGATTTCTACAGACGCAAATTACATCATCCTTGAAACCATCTTTTGAATTATCTAATGTTACAGGGTTTCACTTGTAACGTATAAGCTATATCTTACCAAATACAGTAACTAAACAAAATTTTATATACATGTAGAGAGTAAAACCCATCTCCAACTAAATTAATGAGCAAGTCTATAAACTACAGTAAGAAATGATGTAATCAAACAACATATTTGTAGTCAAAATCAAATTACACTTTCTAGTCGTGTGGCACCTAGGTAGTGAAATACTACTTAAAATACATGAAACACTTATGATACAAATGGATTTTACCTATAAAGTGAAATCTTTCAATTATAACCCCAAGTTTCCAGTAAGAGTTAAAGTTTGCAACTGTATTAAAACATGTTATTTAAACTGTACAAATAATTTAGAAGTTTTCCTCAAATAATTTATTCTACTGGTTTTAACACCATACAGAAAATTTTCAAATGTGTAAAACAAATTTGAAGCTAGCTCTGAATAAAAATAACAAAGAGAATTGACTCACTAACCACACTGCCATTGTAAGTCACCTTCCTTAGCAACATGAGACCATTTTCCCCTCATATCAATTCACAACGGAATCCCAACAGCAACATCACAAACACCTGTGAAAAAGACCATTTAAATTGTTTTAGCTGAAATATGTACCTACTTAAAGTCACAATGAAAACTGATACAATACAGTTCAGTCTAAAGGAACAAACCTCAGCAGAGAATAGAGTACACTATCTAAGAGAGGGCAAGTCCAATCATCACCACTGCTAACATTTTGATTGACACACAAAACAGATGTATTCTAAAACACATTTTTGTCAGCTGAAAATGCATTCAATAGTTCTCTCTTGTTTCTGTTAATTCCAGTGAAGTTAAATACGACTCACATATACTATACTATACTAAGAAATATTAATTGTTTGAATTCATAAACAGTTGTGCTTCAATATTTAAAACACCCGACAGCCTTGCAACCAGAACCACTGTTTAATGTTTGAACAATAGAATGTAAATACGTAGCTAATATTTTAAGCCACTTATAAACAGCCATCTGGAAATTGTTTTAAGTATTTGATACTTTCATAAAATCTTATCATTGAACATTTAGTTGATTCAACACAATGTAATAACACATACTCAAACCCAACATCCGAGACAAAGACAACAGTCATAAAAACAAAACGTCCATTAATTCAATGGACATGTGTAATGTATCTTTTACTTAAAACTTAAAAATTTTAAACTTCTGTAACAAATTACAAACTATAGTGATCAGAGATTTAACTCAATTAACACAAATAACATTCTATCTAAATAATAAAATTAATTTTAAATAAAGAACAAAGACACCATCAGTCAGTTTATTTACTTTTAACTAAAGTAAAACCGTGACATTAAGTGTACTCTTCCAATTGTATCCAAATGTAATTGATATCAAAAATGAGCCAAGCAAAGGTGTAGTGAGTTACTACATTTTAAGTCCCCTCCATTCGGTTTGGCGTATGTAGGACACATGTTTGTGACTTACTCACTGCTTGCACGTAGCAATGTCAATGAGAAGTCATTCAGAACAATTAGCTGTGCCGATTTATAATTTTTTATTAATAACACAGTTTCAAAGTGTACTTCTCTTCAGAATGCAAACTGCTATACACTTCAAATTTATTTTTTGTGTTTATTTTACTGTCAAAGGATGAAGTTGGAATTCACTGAAAATAAAGCAATAAATTACCACCTGTGTCAACAGATGGTTTAACTGACACTGTGATAAAATACTCTTGTGAACAACTAAGCAAGTGCACAGAAATAAGCCAAACATCCCTGCTACAAGAAAGTGGCATATAATTTATAAGCTCATGTCTTCACACAATGAAAATTCCTCAGAGCAGTGACATCACACTTTGAATCTATGAAAACGTTTATTCCAGTATGTGGTTTGGAAAGTCAATCAAATAAGTGTCGTAATTCTTTGGATATTCATCATCTTTCTACAATGTTTGGTATAACAAAAAGATACAGAAAGATATTGACCAACTTTACTGAGTACATACAGAGAGAATGAGACCAAAGATACTGCCCTTAATCCAAACTATTGACGTGTCTATCACAGGAAGATTTATTTTGGTTACAAATAAAAGAAAAAAGAGGACACTAAAAAGGTCTGACTTTAATGACAAAATGCCTGTTAAATGAGATTCTACTGTTACTGTTTTCATTACAATAAAGCTAGATGTATTCTATAAGTATTCTAGATGTCTCATTGATATAAAATTCAAAAAACCCATACAGCGTCAGTCTCTAATCATCATCGGTACCAAGGTTTCTCATTAACTTCAATTCATAACCTGTACTTTATACACGTGTTTGAAGTAACTGGATTCGTTTACTCACCTTTTCTCTCTTTTCTCCAATTCCTTGCTCGTTCCTTATCCACAATTATGTACTGTTAAAGAATCAACTACAGTAAAAAATAAATATATTAAATGAGTGTGTTATGGAATGTAAAATTAGGTATATCTTAACAGAACAACCTATTCAGATTTCTTATGCATAGAGTTTCAAACACAAAAACTGCACGTTAATTTAAAAGTGTAAGTTCATTTAAAACATATAGAAAATCTAATTAAAGATATAGATGGAAGACTAAAATGAAACTCATATCAAAGACAAAACTCATGTTCAATAATGGTTTCTCAGACAAGTTTATCAACAATGATAAATAGAAGATAATGACAGTAGGCAGCTGTCTATCTAGATTTCTACAGACGCAAATTACATCATCCTTGAAACCATCTATTGAATTATCTAATGTTACAGGGTTTCACTTGTAACGTATAAGCTATATCTTACCAAATACAATAACTAAACAAAATTTTATATACATTTAGAGAGTAAAACCCATCTCCGACTAAATTAATGAGCAAGTCTATAAACTACAGTAAGAAATGATGTAATCAAACAACATATTTGTAGTCAAAATCAAATTACACTTTCTAGTCGTGTGGCACCTAGGTAGTGAAATACTACTTAAAATACATGAAACACTTATGATACAAATGGATTTTACCTATAAAGTGAAATGTTTCAATTATAACCTCAAGTTTCCAGTAAGAGTTAAAGTTTGCAACTGTATTAAAACATGTTATTTAAACTGTACAAATAATTTAGAAGTTTTCCTCAAATAATTTATTCTACTGGTTTTAACACCATACAGAAAATTTTCAAATGTCTAAAACAAATTTGAAGCTAGCTCTGAATAAAAATAACAAAGAGAATTGACTCACTAACTACACAGCCATTGTAAGTCACCTTCCTTAGCAACATGAGGCGATTTTCCCCTGATATCAATTCACAACGGAATCCCAACAGCAACATCACAAACACCTGTGAAAAAGACCATTTTAATTGTTTTAGCTGAAATATGTACCTACTTAAAGTCACAATGAAAACTGATACAATACAGTTCAGTCTAAAGGAACAAACCTCAGCAGAGAATAGAGTACACTATCTAAGAGAGGGCAAGTCCAATCATCACCACTGCTAACATTTTGATTGACACACAAAACAGATGTATTCTAAAACCCATTTTTGTCAGCTGAAAATGCTTTCAATAGTTCTCTCTTGTTTCTGTTAATACCAGTGAGGTTAAATACGACTCACATATACTATACTATACTAAGAAATATTAATTGTTTGAATTGATAAACAGTTGTGCTTCAATATTTAAAACACCCGACAGCCTTGCATCCAGAACCACTGTTTAATGTTTGAACAATAGAATGTAAATACGTAGCTAATATTTTAAGCCACTTATAAACAGCCATCTGGAAATTGTTTTAAGTATTTGATACTTTCATAAAATCTTATCATTGAACATTTAGTTGATTCAACACAATGTAATAACACATACTCAAACCCAAAATCCGAGACAAAGACAACAGTCATAAAAACAAAACGTCCATTAATTCAATGGACATGTGTAATGTATCTTTTACTTAAAGCTTAAAAATTTTAAACTTCTGTAACAAATTACAAACTATAGTGATCAGAGATTTAACTCAATTAACACAAATAACATTCTATCTAAATAATAAAATTAATTTAAAAAAAAGAACAAAAAAACCATCAGTCAGTTTATTTACGTTGAACTAAAGTAAAACCGTGACATTAAGTGTACTCTTCCAATTGTATCCAAATGTCATTGATATCAAAAATGAGCCAAGCAAAGGTGTAGTGAGTTAATACATTTTAAGTCCCCTCCATTCGGTTTGGAGTATGTAGGATACGTGTTTGTGACTTACTCAATGCTTGCATGTAGCAATGTCAATGAGAAATCATTCAGAACAATTAGCTGTGCCGATTTATAATTTTTATTAATAACACAGTTTCAAAGTGTACTTCTCTTCAGAATGCAAACTGCTATACACTTCAAATTTATTTTTTGTGTTTATTTTACTGTCAAAGGATGAAGTTGGAATTCACTGAAAATAAAGCAATAAATTACCACCTGTGTCAACAGATGGTTTAACTGACACTGTGATAAAATACTCTTGTGAACAACTAAGCAAGTGCACAGAAATAAGCCAAACATCCCTGCTACAAGAAAGTGGCATATAATTTATAAGCTCATGTCTTCACACAATGAAAATTCCTCAGAGCAGTGACATTACACTTTGAATCTATGAAAACGTTTATTCCAGTATGTGGTTCGGAAAGTCAATCAAATAAGTGTCGTAATTCTTTGAATATTCATCATCTTTCTACAATGTTTGGTATAACGAAAAGATACAGAAAGATATTGACCAACTTTACTGAGTACATACAGAGAGAATGAGACCAAAGATACTGCCCTTAATCCAAACTATTGACGTGTCTATCACAGGAAGATTTATTTTGGTTACAAATAAAAGAAAAAAAGAGGACACTAAAAAGGTCTGACTTTAATGACAGAATGCCTGTTAAATGAGATTCTACTGTTACTGTTTCCATTACAATAAAGCTAGATGTATTCTGTAAGTATTCTAGATGTTTCATTGATATAAAATTCAAAAACCCATACAGTGTCAGTCCCTAATCATCATCAGTACCAAAGTTTCTCATTAACTTCAATTCATAACCTGTACTTTATACACGTGTTTGAAGTAACTGGATTCGTTTACTCACCTTTTCTCTCTTTTCTCCAATTCCTTGCTCGTTCCTTATCCACAATTATGTACTGTTAAAGAATCACCTACAGTAAAAAATAAATATATTAAATGAATGTGTTATGGAATGTAAAATTAGGTATATCTTAACAGAACAACCTATTCAGATTTCTTATGCATAGAGTTTCAAACACAAAAACTGCACGTTAATTTAAAAGTGTAAGTTCATTTAAAACATATAGAAAATCTAATTAAAGATATAGATGGAAGACTAAAATGAAAATCATAGCAAAGACAAAACTCATGTTCAATAATGGTTTCTCAGACAAGTTTATCAACAAAGATAAATAGAAGATAATGACAGTAGGCAGCTGTCTATCTAGATTTCTACAGACGCAAATTACATCATCCTTGAAACCATCTATTGAATTATCTAATGTTACAGGGTTTCACTTGTAACATTATAAGCTATATCTTACCAAATACAATAACTAAACAAAATTTTATATACATTTAGAGAGTAAAACCCATCTCCAACTAAATTAATGAGCAAGTCTATAAACTACAGTAAGAAATGATGTAATCAAACAACATATTTGTAGTCAAAATCAAATTACACTTTCTAGTCATGTGGCACCTAGGTAGTGAAATACTACTTAAAATACATGAAACACTTATGATACAAATGGATTTTACCTATAAAGTGAAATGTTTCAATTATAACCTCAAGTTTCCAGTAAGAGTTAAAGTTTGCAACTGTATTAAAACATGTTATTTAAACTGTACAAATAATTTAGAAGTTTTCCTCAAATAATTTATTCTACTGGTTTTAACACCATACAGAAAATTTTCAAATGTCTAAAACAAATTTGAAGCTAGCTCTGAATAAAAATAACAAAGAGAATTGACTCACTAACTACACAGCCATTGTAAGTCACCTTCCTTAGCAACATGAGACCATTTTCCCCTCATATCAATTCACAACGGAATCCCAACAGCAACATCACAAACACCTGTGAAAAAGACCATTTTAATTGTTTTAGCTGAAATATGTACCTACTTAAAGTCACAATGAAAACTGATACAATACAGTTCAGTCTAAAGGAACAAACCTCAGCAGAGAATAGAGTACACTATCTAAGAGAGGGCAAGTCCAATCATCACCACTGCTAACATTTTGATTGACACACAAAACAGATGTATTCTAAAACCCATTTTGTCAGCTGAAAATGCATTCAATAGTTCTCTCTTGTTTCTGTTAATACCAGTGAAGTTAAATACGACTCACATATACTATACTATACTAAGAAATATTAATTGTTTGAATTGATAAACAGTTGTGCTTCAATATTTAAAACACCGACAGCCTTGCATCCAGAACCACTGTTTAATGTTTGAACAATAGAATGTAAATACGTAGTTAATATTTTAAGCCACTTATAAACAGCCATCTGGAAATTGTTTTAAGTATTTGATACTTTCATAAAATCTTATCATTGAACATTTAGTTGATTCAACACAATGTAATAACACATACTCAAACCCAAAATCCGAGACAAAGACAACAGTCATAAAAACAAAACGTCCATTAATTCAATGGACATGTGTAATGTATCTTTTACTTAAAGCTTAAAATTTTAAACTTCTGTAACAAATTACAAACTATAGTGATCAGAGATTTAACTCAATTAACACAAATAACATTCTATCTAAATAATAAAATTAATTTTAAAAAAAGAACAAAAACACCATCAGTCAGTTTATTTACGTTGAACTAAAGTAAAACCGTGACATTAAGTGTACTCTTCCAATTGTATCCAAATGTCATTGATATCAAAAATGAGCCAAGCAAAGGTGTAGTGAGTTAATACATTTTAAGTCCCCTCCATTCGGTTTGGAGTATGTAGGATACGTGTTTGTGACTTACTCACTGCTTGCATGTAGCAATGTCAATGAGAAATCATTCAGAACAATTAGCTGTGCCGATTTATAATTTTTATTAATAACACAGTTTCAAAGTGTACTTCTCTTCAGAATGCAAACTGCTATACACTTCAAATTTATTTTTTGTGTTTATTTTACTGTCAAAGGATGAAGTTGGAATTCACTGAAAATAAAGCAATAAATTACCACCTGTGTCAACAGATGGTTTAACTGACACTGTGATAAAATACTCTTGTGAACAACTAAGCAAGTGCACAGAAATAAGCCAAACATCCCTGCTACAAGAAAGTGGCATGTAATTTATAAGCTCATGTCTTCACACAATGAAAATTCCTCAGAGCAGTGACATCACACTTTGAATCTATGAAAACGTTTATTCCAGTATGTGGTTCGGAAAGTCAATCAAATAAGTGTCGTAATTCTTTGGATATTCATCATCTTTCTACAATGTTTGGTATAACGAAAAGATACAGAAAGATATTGACCAACTTTACTGAGTACATACAGAGAGAATGAGACCAAAGATACTGCCCTTAATCCAAACTATTGACGTGTCTATCACAGGAAGATTTATTTTGGTTACAAATAAAAGAAAAAAAGAGGACACTAAAAAGGTCTGACTTTAATGACAGAATGCCTGTTAAATGAGATTCTACTGTTACTGTTTCCATTACAATAAAGCTAGATGTATTCTGTAAGTATTCTAGATGTCTCATTGATATAAAATTCAAAAACCCATACAGCGTCAGTCTCTAATCATCATCGGTACCAAGGTTTCTCATTAACTTCAATTCATAACCTGTACTTTATACACGTGTTTGAAGTAACTGCATTCGTTTACTCACCTTTTCTCTCTTTTCTCCAATTCCTTGCTCGTTCCTTATCCACAATTATGTACTGTTAAAGAATCACCTACAGTAAAAAATAAATATATTAAATGAATGTGTTATGGAATGTAAAATTAGGTATATCTTAACAGAACAACCTATTCAGATTTCTTATGCATAGAGTTTCAAACACAAAAACTGCACGTTAATTTAAAAGTGTAAGTTCATTTAAAACATATAGAAAATCTAATTAAAGATATAGATGGAAGACTAAAATGAAACTCATAGCAAAGACAAAACTCATGTTCAATAATGGTTTCTCAGACAAGTTTATCAACAATGATAAATAGAAGATAATGACAGTAGGCAGCTGTCTATCTAGATTTCTACAGACGCAAATTACATCATCCTTGAAACCATCTATTGAATTATCTAATGTTACAGGGTTTCACTTGTAACGTATAAGCTATATCTTACCAAATACAATAACTAAACAAAATTTTATATACATTTAGAGAGTAAAACCCATCTCCAACTAAATTAATGAGCAAGTCTATAAACTACAGTAAGAAATGATGTAATCAAACAACATATTTGTAGTCAAAATCAAATTACACTTTCTAGTCATGTGGCACCTAGGTAGTGAAATACTACTTAAAATACATGAAACACTTATGATACAAATGGATTTTACCTATAAAGTGAAATGTTTCAATTATAACCTCAAGTTTCCAGTAAGAGTTAAAGTTTGCAACTGTATTAAAACATGTTATTTAAACTGTACAAATAATTTAGAAGTTTTCCTCAAATAATTTATTCTACTGGTTTTAACACCATACAGAAAATTTTCAAATGTCTAAAACAAATTTGAAGCTAGCTCTGAATAAAAATAACAAAGAGAATTGACTCACTAACTACACAGCCATTGTAAGTCACCTTCCTTAGCAACATGAGACCATTTTCCCCTCATATCAATTCACAACGGAATCCCAACAGCAACATCACAAACACCTGTGAAAAAGACCATTTTAATTGTTTTAGCTGAAATATGTACATACTTAAAGTCACAATGAAAACTGATACAATACAGTTCAGTCTAAAGGAACAAACCTCAGCAGAGAATAGAGTACACTATCTAAGAGAGGGCAAGTCCAATCATCACCACTGCTAACATTTTGATTGACACACAAAACAGATGTATTCTAAAACCCATTTTTGTCAGCTGAAAATGCTTTCAATAGTTCTCTCTTGTTTCTGTTAATACCAGTGAGGTTAAATACGACTCACATATACTATACTATACTAAGAAATATTAATTGTTTGAATTGATAAACAGTTGTGCTTCAATATTTAAAACACCCGACAGCCTTGCATCCAGAACCACTGTTTAATGTTTGAACAATAGAATGTAAATACGTAGCTAATATTTTAAGCCACTTATAAACAGCCATCTGGAAATTGTTTTAAGTATTTGATACTTTCATAAAATCTTATCATTGAACATTTAGTTGATTCAACACAATGTAATAACACATACTCAAACCCAAAATCCGAGACAAAGACAACAGTCATAAAAACAAAACGTCCATTAATTCAATGGACATGTGTAATGTATCTTTTACTTAAAGCTTAAAAATTTTAAACTTCTGTAACAAATTACAAACTATAGTGATCAGAGATTTAACTCAATTAACACAAATAACATTCTATCTAAATAATAAAATTAATTTAAAAAAAAGAACAAAAAAACCATCAGTCAGTTTATTTACGTTGAACTAAAGTAAAACCGTGACATTAAGTGTACTCTTCCAATTGTATCCAAATGTCATTGATATCAAAAATGAGCCAAGCAAAGGTGTAGTGAGTTAATACATTTTAAGTCCCCTCCATTCGGTTTGGAGTATGTAGGATACGTGTTTGTGACTTACTCACTGCTTGCATGTAGCAATGTCAATGAGAAATCATTCAGAACAATTAGCTGTGCCGATTTATAATTTTTATTAATAACACAGTTTCAAAGTGTACTTCTCTTCAGAATGCAAACTGCTATACACTTCAAATTTATTTTTTGTGTTTATTTTACTGTCAAAGGATGAAGTTGGAATTCACTGAAAATAAAGCAATAAATTACCACCTGTGTCAACAGATGGTTTAACTGACACTGTGATAAAATACTCTTGTGAACAACTAAGCAAGTGCACAGAAATAAGCCAAACATCCCTGCTACAAGAAAGTGACATGTAATTTATAAGCTCATGTCTTCACACAATGAAAATTCCTCAGAGCAGTGACATCACACTTTGAATCTATGAAAACGTTTATTCCAGTATGTGGTTTGGAAAGTCAATCAAATAAGTGTCATAATTCTTTGGATATTAATCATCTTTCTACAATGTTTGGTATAACAAAAAGATACCGAAAGATATTGACCAACTTTACTGAGTACATACAGAGAGAATGAGACCAAAGATACTGCCCTTAATCCAAACTATTGACGTGTCTATCACAGGAAGATTTATTTTGGTTACAAATAAAAGAAAAAAAGAGGACACTAAAAAGGTCTGACTTTAATGATAGAATGCCTGTTAAATGAGATTCTACTGTTACTGTTTCCATTACAATAAAGCTAGATGTATTCTGTAAGTATTCTAGATGTCTCATTGATATAAAATTCAAAAACCCATACAGCGTCAGTCCCTAATCATCATCAGTACCAAAGTTTCTCATTAACTTCAATTCATAACCTGTACTTTATACACGTTTATGAAGTAACTGCATTCGTTTACTCACCTTTTCTCTCTTTTCTCCAATTCCTTGCTCGTTCCTTATCCACAATTATGTACTGTTAAAGAATCACCTACAGTAAAAAATAAATATATTAAATGAATGTGTTATGGAATGTAAAATTAGGTATATCTTAACAGAACAACCTATTCAGATTTCTTATGCATAGAGTTTCAAACACAAAAACTGCACGTTAATTTAAAAGTGTAAGTTCATTTAAAACATATAGAAAATCTAATTAAAGATATAGATGGAAGACTAAAATGAAACTCATAGCAAAGACAAAACTCATGTTCAATAATGGTTTCTCAGACAAGTTTATCAACAATGATAAATAGAAGATAATGACAGTAGGCAGCTGTCTATCTAGATTTCTACAGACGCAAATTACATCATCCTTGAAACCATCTATTGAATTATCTAATGTTACAGGGTTTCACTTGTAACGTATAAGCTATATCTTACCAAATACAATAACTAAACAAAATTTTATATACATTTAGAGAGTAAAACCCATCTCCAACTAAATTAATGAGCAAGTCTATAAACTACAGTAAGAAATGATGTAATCAAACAACATATTTGTAGTCAAAATCAAATTACACTTTCTAGTCATGTGGCACCTAGGTAGTGAAATACTACTTAAAATACATGAAACACTTATGATACAAATGGATTTTACCTATAAAGTGAAATGTTTCAATTATAACCTCAAGTTTCCAGTAAGAGTTAAAGTTTGCAACTGTATTAAAACATGTTATTTAAACTGTACAAATAATTTAGAAGTTTTCCTCAAATAATTTATTCTACTGGTTTTAACACCATACAGAAAATTTTCAAATGTCTAAAACAAATTTGAAGCTAGCTCTGAATAAAAATAACAAAGAGAATTGACTCACTAACTACACAGCCATTGTAAGTCACCTTCCTTAGCAACATGAGACCATTTTCCCCTCATATCAATTCACAACGGAATCCCAACAGCAACATCACAAACACCTGTGAAAAAGACCATTTTAATTGTTTTAGCTGAAATATGTACATACTTAAATTCACAATGAAAACTGATACAATACAGTTCAGTCTAAAGGAACAAACCTCAGCAGAGAATAGAGTACACTATCTAAGAGAGGGCAAGTCCAATCATCACCACTGCTAACATTTTGATTGACACACAAAACAGATGTATTCTAAAACCCATTTTTGTCAGCTGAAAATGCATTCAATAGTTCTCTCTTGTTTCTGTTAATACCAGTGAAGTTAAATACGACTCACATATACTATACTATACTAAGAAATATTAATTGTTTGAATTGATAAACAGTTGTGCTTCAATATTTAAAACACCCGACAGCCTTGCATCCAGAACCACTGTTTAATGTTTGAACAATAGAATGTAAATACGTAGCTAATATTTTAAGCCACTTATAAACAGCCATCTGGAAATTGTTTTAAGTATTTGATACTTTCATAAAATCTTATCATTGAACATTTAGTTGATTCAACACAATGTAATAACACATACTCAAACCCAAAATCCGAGACAAAGACAACAGTCATAAAAACAAAACGTCCATTAATTCAATGGACATGTGTAATGTATCTTTTACTTAAAGCTTAAAAATTTTAAACTTCTGTAACAAATTACAAACTATAGTGATCAGAGATTTAACTCAATTAACACAAATAACATTCTATCTAAATAATAAAATTAATTTAAAAAAAAGAACAAAAAAACCATCAGTCAGTTTATTTACGTTGAACTAAAGTAAAACCGTGACATTAAGCGTACTCTTCCAATTGTATCCAAATGTCATTGATATCAAAAATGAGCCAAGCAAAGGTGTAGTGAGTTAATACATTTTAAGTCCCCTCCATTCGGTTTGGAGTATGTAGGATACGTGTTTGTGACTTACTCAATGCTTGCATGTAGCAATGTCAATGAGAAATCATTCAGAACAATTAACTGTGCCGATTTATAATTTTTATTAATAACACAGTTTCAAAGTGTACTTCTCTTCAGAATGCAAACTGCTATACACTTCAAATTTATTTTTTGTGTTTATTTTACTGTCAAAGGATGAAGTTGGAATTCACTGAAAATAAAGCAATAAATTACCACCTGTGTCAACAGACGGTTTAACTGACACTGTGATAAAATACTCTTGTGAACAACTAAGCAAGTGCACAGAAATAAGCCAAACATCCCTGCTACAAGAAAGTGACATGTAATTTATAAGCTCATGTCTTCACACAATGAAAATTCCTCAGAGCAGTGACATCACACTTTGAATCTATGAAAACGTTTATTCCAGTATGAGGTTCGGAAAGTCAATCAAATAAGTGTCGTAATTCTTTGGATATTCATCATCTTTCTACAATGTTTGGTATAACGAAAAGATACAGAAAGATATTGACCAACTTTACTGAGTACATACAGAGAGAATGAGACCAAAGATACTGCCCTTAATCCAAACTATTGACGTGTCTATCACAGGAAGATTTATTTTGGTTACAAATAAAAGAAAAAAAGAGGACACTAAAAAGGTCTGACTTTAATGATAGAATGCCTGTTAAATGAGATTCTACTGTTACTGTTTCCATTACAATAAAGCTAGATGTATTCTGTAAGTATTCTAGATGTCTCATTGATATAAAATTCAAAAAACCCATACAGCGTCAGTCTCTAATCATCATCGGTACCAAGGTTTCTCATTAACTTCAATTCATAACCTGTACTTTATACACGTGTTTGAAGTAACTGCATTCGTTTACTCACCTTTTCTCTCTTTTCTCCAATTCCTTGCTCGTTCCTTATCCACAATTATGTACTGTTAAAGAATCACCTACAGTAAAAAATAAATATATTAAATGAGTGTGTTATGGAATGTAAAATTAGGTATATCTTAACAGAACAACCTATTCAGATTTCTTATGCATAGAGTTTCAAACACAAAAACTGCACGTTAATTTAAAAGTGTAAGTTCATTTAAAACATATAGAAAATCTAATTAAAGATATAGATGGAAGACTAAAATGAAACTCATAGCAAAGACAAAACTCATGTTCAATAATGGTTTCTCAGACAAGTTTATCAACAATGATAAATAGAAGATAATGACAGTAGGCAGCTGTCTATCTAGATTTCTACAGACGCAAATTACATCATCCTTGAAACCATCTATTGAATTATCTAATGTTACAGGGTTTCACTTGTAACGTATAAGCTATATCTTACCAAATACAATAACTAAACAAAATTTTATATACATTTAGAGAGTAAAACCCATCTCCAACTAAATTAATGAGCAAGTCTATAAACTACAGTAAGAAATGATGTAATCAAACAACATATTTGTAGTCAAAATCAAATTACACTTTCTAGTCATGTGGCACCTAGGTAGTGAAATACTACTTAAAATACATGAAACACTTATGATACAAATGGATTTTACCTATAAAGTGAAATGTTTCAATTATAACCTCAAGTTTCCAGTAAGAGTTAAAGTTTGCAACTGTATTAAAACATGTTATTTAAACTGTACAAATAATTTAGAAGTTTTCCTCAAATAATTTATTCTACTGGTTTTAACACCATACAGAAAATTTTCAAATGTCTAAAACAAATTTGAAGCTAGCTCTGAATAAAAATAACAAAGAGAATTGACTCACTAACTACACAGCCATTGTAAGTCACCTTCCTTAGCAACATGAGACCATTTTCCCCTCATATCAATTCACAACGGAATCCCAACAGCAACATCACAAACACCTGTGAAAAAGACCATTTTAATTGTTTTAGCTGAAATATGTACATACTTAAATTCACAATGAAAACTGATACAATACAGTTCAGTCTAAAGGAACAAACCTCAGCAGAGAATAGAGTACACTATCTAAGAGAGGGCAAGTCCAATCATCACCACTGCTAACATTTTGATTGACACACAAAACAGATGTATTCTAAAACCCATTTTGTCAGCTGAATGTGCAATCAATAGTTCTCTCTTGTTTCTGTTAATACCAGTGAAGTTAAATACGACTCACATATACTATACTATACTAAGAAATATTAATTGTTTGAATTGATAAACAGTTGTGCTTCAATATTTAAAACACCCGACAGCCTTGCATCCAGAACCACTGTTTAATGTTTGAACAATAGAATGTAAATACGTAGCTAATATTTTAAGCCACTTATAAACAGCCATCTGGAAATTGTTTTAAGTATTTGATACTTTCATAAAATCTTATCATTGAACATTTAGTTGATTCAACACAATGTAATAACACATACTCAAACCCAAAATCCGAGACAAAGACAACAGTCATAAAAACAAAACGTCCATTAATTCAATGGACATGTGTAATGTATCTTTTACTTAAAGCTTAAAAATTTTAAACTTCTGTAACAAATTACAAACTATAGTGATCAGAGATTTAACTCAATTAACACAAATAACATTCTATCTAAATAATAAAATTAATTTATAAAAAAGAACAAAAAAACCATCAGTCAGTTTATTTACGTTGAACTAAAGTAAAACCGTGACATTAAGTGTACTCTTCCAATTGTATCCAAATGTCATTGATATCAAAAATGAGCCAAGCAAAGGTGTAGTGAGTTAATACATTTTAAGTCCCCCTCCATTCGGTTTGGAGTATGTAGGATACGTGTTTGTGACTTACTCAATGCTTGCATGTAGCAATGTCAATGAGAAATCATTCAGAACAATTAGCTGTGCCGATTTATAATTTTTATTAATAACACAGTTTCAAAGTGTACTTCTCTTCAGAATGCAAACTGCTATACACTTCAAATTTATTTTTTGTGTTTATTTTACTGTCAAAGGATGAAGTTGGAATTCACTGAAAATAAAGCAATAACTTACCACCTGTGTCAACAGATGGTTTAACTGACACTGTGATAAAATACTCTTGTGAACAACTAAGCAAGTGCACAGAAATAAGCCAAACATCCCTGCTACAAGAAAGTGACATGTAATTTATAAGCTCATGTCTTCACACAATGAAAATTCCTCAGAGCAGTGACATCACACTTTGAATCTATGAAAACGTTTATTCCAGTATGAGGTTCGGAAAGTCAATCAAATAAGTGTCGTAATTCTTTGGATATTCATCATCTTTCTACAATGTTTGGTATAACGAAAAGATACAGAAAGATATTGACCAACTTTACTGAGTACATACAGAGAGAATGAGACCAAAGATACTGCCCTTAATCCAAACTATTGACGTGTCTATCACAGGAAGATTTATTTTGGTTACAAATAAAAGAAAAAAAGAGGACACTAAAAAGGTCTGACTTTAATGATAGAATGCCTGTTAAATGAGATTCTACTGTTACTGTTTCCATTACAATAAAGCTAGATGTATTCTGTAAGTATTCTAGATGTCTCATTGATATAAAATTCAAAAACCCATACAGCGTCAGTCTCTAATCATCATCGGTACCAAGGTTTCTCATTAACTTCAATTCATAACCTGTACTTTATACACGTGTTTGAAGTAACTGCATTCGTTTACTCACCTTTTCTCTCTTTTCTCCAATTCCTTGCTCGTTCCTTATCCACAATTATGTACTGTTAAAGAATCACCTACAGTAAAAAATAAATATATTAAATGAATGTGTTATGGAATGTAAAATTAGGTATATCTTAACAGAACAACCTATTCAGATTTCTTATGCATAGAGTTTCAAACACAAAAACTGCACGTTAATTTAAAAGTGTAAGTTCATTTAAAACATATAGAAAATCTAATTAAAGATATAGATGGAAGACTAAAATGAAACTCATAGCAAAGACAAAACTCATGTTCAATAATGGTTTCTCAGACAAGTTTATCAACAATGATAAATAGAAGATAATGACAGTAGGCAGCTGTCTATCTAGATTTCTACAGACGCAAATTACATCATCCTTGAAACCATCTATTGAATTATCTAATGTTACAGGGTTTCACTTGTAACATTATAAGCTATATCTTACCAAATACAATAACTAAACAAAATTTTATATACATTTAGAGAGTAAAACCCATCTCCAACTAAATTAATGAGCAAGTCTATAAACTACAGTAAGAAATGATGTAATCAAACAACATATTTGTAGTCAAAATCAAATTACACTTTCTAGTCATGTGGCACCTAGGTAGTGAAATACTACTTAAAATACATGAAACACTTATGATACAAATGGATTTTACCTATAAAGTGAAATGTTTCAATTATAACCTCAAGTTTCCAGTAAGAGTTAAAGTTTGCAACTGTATTAAAACATGTTATTTAAACTGTACAAATAATTTAGAAGTTTTCCTCAAATAATTTATTCTACTGGTTTTAACACCATACAGAAAATTTTCAAATGTCTAAAACAAATTTGAAGCTAGCTCTGAATAAAAATAACAAAGAGAATTGACTCACTAACTACACAGCCATTGTAAGTCACCTTCCTTAGCAACATGAGACCATTTTCCCCTCATATCAATTCACAACGGAATCCCAACAGCAACATCACAAACACCTGTGAAAAAGACCATTTTAATTGTTTTAGCTGAAATATGTACATACTTAAATTCACAATGAAAACTGATACAATACAGTTCAGTCTAAAGGAACAAACCTCAGCAGAGAATAGAGTACACTATCTAAGAGAGGGCAAGTCCAATCATCACCACTGCTAACATTTTGATTGACACACAAAACAGATGTATTCTAAAACCCATTTTGTCAGCTGAAAATGCATTCAATAGTTCTCTCTTGTTTCTGTTAATACCAGTGAAGTTAAATACGACTCACATATACTATACTATACTAAGAAATATTAATTGTTTGAATTGATAAACAGTTGTGCTTCAATATTTAAAACACCGACAGCCTTGCATCCAGAACCACTGTTTAATGTTTGAACAATAGAATGTAAATACGTAGCTAATATTTTAAGCCACTTATAAACAGCCATCTGGAAATTGTTTTAAGTATTTGATACTTTCATAAAATCTTATCATTGAACATTTAGTTGATTCAACACAATGTAATAACACATACTCAAACCCAAAATCCGAGACAAAGACAACAGTCATAAAAACAAAACGTCCATTAATTCAATGGACATGTGTAATGTATCTTTTACTTAAAGCTTAAAAATTTTAAACTTCTGTAACAAATTACAAACTATAGTGATCAGAGATTTAACTCAATTAACACAAATAACATTCTATCTAAATAATAAAATTAATTTAAAAAAAAGAACAAAAAACCATCAGTCAGTTTATTTACGTTGAACTAAAGTAAAACCGTGACATTAAGTGTACTCTTCCAATTGTATCCAAATGTCATTGATATCAAAATGAGCCAAGCAAAGGTGTAGTGAGTTAATACATTTTAAGTCCCCTCCATTCGGTTTGGAGTATGTAGGATACGTGTTTGTGACTTACTCACTGCTTGCATGTAGCAATGTCAATGAGAAATCATTCAGAACAATTAGCTGTGCCGATTTATAATTTTTATTAATAACACAGTTTCAAAGTGTACTTCTCTTCAGAATGCAAACTGCTATACACTTCAAATTTATTTTTTGTGTTTATTTTACTGTCAAAGGATGAAGTTGGAATTCACTGAAAATAAAGCAATAAATTACCACCTGTGTCAACAGATGGTTTAACTGACACTGTGATAAAATACTCTTGTGAACAACTAAGCAAGTGCACAGAAATAAGCCAAACATCCCTGCTACAAGAAAGTGACATGTAATTTATAAGCTCATGTCTTCACACAATGAAAATTCCTCAGAGCAGTGACATCACACTTTGAATCTATGAAAACGTTTATTCCAGTATGTGGTTCGGAAAGTCAATCAAATAAGTGTCGTAATTCTTTGAATATTCATCATCTTTCTACAATGTTTGGTATAACGAAAAGATACAGAAAGATATTGACCAACTTTACTGAGTACATACAGAGAGAATGAGACCAAAGATACTGCCCTTAATCCAAACTATTGACGTGTCTATCACAGGAAGATTTATTTTGGTTACAAATAAAAGAAAAAAAGAGGACACTAAAAAGGTCTGACTTTAATGACAGAATGCCTGTTAAATGAGATTCTACTGTTACTGTTTCCATTACAATAAAGCTAGATGTATTCTGTAAGTATTCTAGATGTCTCATTGATATAAAATTCAAAACCTCATACAGTCAGTCCCTAATCATCATCGGTACCAAAGTTTCTCATTAACTTCAATTCATAACCTGTACTTTATACACGTTTATGAAGTAACTGCATTCGTTTACTCACCTTTTCTCTCTTTTCTCCAATTCCTTGCTCGTTCCTTATCCACAATTATGTACTGTTAAAGAATCACCTACAGTAAAAAATAAATATATTAAATGAATGTGTTATGGAATGTAAAATTAGGTATATCTTAACAGAACAACCTATTCAGATTTCTTATGCATAGAGTTTCAAACACAAAAACTGCACGTTAATTTAAAAGCGTAATTTCATTTAAAACATATAGAAAATCTAATTAAAGATATAGATGGAAGACTAAAATGAAAATCATAGCAAAGACAAAACTCATGTTCAATAATGGTTTCTCAGACAAGTTTATCAACAATGATAAATAGAAGATAATGAGAGTAGGCAGCTGTCTATCTAGATTTCTACAGATGCAAATTACATCATATTTGAAACCATCTATGAATTATCTAATGTTACAGTGTTTCACTTGTAACGTATAAGCTATATCTTACCAAATACAATAACTAAACAAAATTTTATATACATTTAGAGAGTAAAACCCATCTCCAACTAAATTAATGAGCAAGTCTATAAACTACAGTAAGAAATGATGTAATCAAACAACATATTTGTAGTCAAAATCAAATTACACTTTCTAGTCATGTGGCACCTAGGTAGTGAAATACTACTTAAAATACATGAAACACTTATGATACGAATGGATTTTACCTATAAAGTGAAATGTTTCAACTATAACCTCAAGTTTCCAGTAAGAGTTAAAGTTTGCAACTGTATTAAAACATGTTATTTAAACTGTACAAATAATTTAGAAGTTTTCCTCAAATAATTTATTCTACTGGTTTTAACACCATACAGAAAATTTTCAAATGTCTAAAACAAATTTGAAGCTAGCTCTGAATAAAAATAACAAAGAGAATTGACTCACTAACTACACAGCCATTGTAAGTCACCTTCCTTAGCAACATGAGACCATTTTCCCTCATATCAATTCACAACGGAATCCCAACAGCAACATCACAAACACCTGTGAAAAAGACCATTTTAATTGTTTTAGCTGAAATATGTACCTACTTAAAGTCACAATGAAAACTGATACAATACAGTTCAGTCTAAAGGAACAAACCTCAGCAGAGAATAGAGTACACTATCTAAGAGAGGGCAAGTCCAATCATCACCACTGCTAACATTTTGATTGACACACAAAACAGATGTATTCTAAAACCCATTTTGTCAGCTGAAAATGCATTCAATAGTTCTCTCTTGTTTCTGTTAATACCAGTGAAGTTAAATACGACTCACATATACTATACTATACTAAGAAATATTAATTGTTTGAATTCATAAACAGTTGTGCTTCAATATTTAAAACACCGACAGCCTTGCAACCAGAACCACTGTTTAATGTTTGAACAATAGAATGTAAATACGTAGTTAATATTTTAAGCCACTTATAAACAGCCATCTGGAAATTGTTTTAAGTATTTGATACTTTCATAAAATCTTATCATTGAACATTTAGTTGATTCAACACAATGTAATAACACATACTCAAACCCAACATCCGAGACAAAGACAACAGTCATAAAAACAAAACGTCCATTAATTCAATGGACATGTGTAATGTATCTTTTACTTAAAGCTTAAAATTTTAAACTTCTGTAACAAATTACAAACTATAGTGATCAGAGATTTAACTCAATTAACACAAATAACATTCTATCTAAATAATAAAATTAATTTTAAATAAAGAACAAAGACACCATCAGTCAGTTTATTTACGTTGAACTAAAGTAAAACCGTGACATTAAGTGTACTCTTCCAATTGTATCCAAATGTCATTGATATCAAAAATGAGCCAAGCAAAGGTGTAGTGAGTTACTACATTTTAAGTCCCCTCCATTCGGTTTGGCGTATGTAGGATACGTGTTTGTGACTTACTCACTGCTTGCATGTAGCAATGTCAATGAGAAATCATTCAGAACAATTAGCTGTGCCGATTTATAATTTTTATTAATAACACAGTTTCAAAGTGTACTTCTCTTCAGAATGCAAACTGCTATACACTTCAAATTTATTTTTTGTGTTTATTTTACTGTCAAAGGATGAAGTTGGAATTCACTGAAAATAAAGCAATAAATTACCACCTGTGTCAACAGACGGTTTAACTGACACTGTGATAAAATACTCTTGTGAACAACTAAGCAAGTGCACAGAAATAAGCCAAACATCCCTGCTACAAGAAAGTGACATGTAATTTATAAGCTCATGTCTTCACACAATGAAAATTCCTCAGAGCAGTGACATCACACTTTGAATCTATGAAAACGTTTATTCCAGTATGTGGTTCGGAAAGTCAATCAAATAAGTGTCCTAATTCTTTGGATATTAATCATCTTTCTACAATGTTTGGTATAACGAAAAGATACAGAAAGATATTGACCAACTTTACTGAGTACATACAGAGAGAATGAGACCAAAGATACTGCCCTTAATCCAAACTATTGACGTGTCTATCACAGGAAGATTTATTTTGGTTACAAATAAAAGAAAAAAAGAGGACACTAAAAAGGTCTGACTTTAATGACAGAATGCCTGTTAAATGAGATTCTACTGTTACTGTTTCCATTACAATAAAGCTAGATGTATTCTGTAAGTATTCTAGATGTTTCATTGATATAAAATTCAAAAACCCATACAGTGTCAGTCCCTAATCATCATCAGTACCAAAGTTTCTCATTAACTTCAATTCATAACCTGTACTTTATACACGTTTATGAAGTAACTGCATTCGTTTACTCACCTTTTCTCTCTTTTCTCCAATTCCTTGCTCGTTCCTTATCCACAATTATGTACTGTTAAAGAATCACCTACAGTAAAAAATAAATATATTAAATGAATGTGTTATGGAATGTAAAATTAGGTATATCTTAACAGAACAACCTATTCAGATTTCTTATGCATAGAGTTTCAAACACAAAAACTGCACGTTAATTTAAAAGTGTAAGTTCATTTAAAACATATAGAAAATCTAATTAAAGATATAGATGGAAGACTAAAATGAAACTCATAGCAAAGACAAAACTCATGTTCAATAATGGTTTCTCAGACAAGTTTATCAACAATGATAAATAGAAGATAATGAGAGTAGGCAGCTGTCTATCTAGATTTCTACAGATGCAAATTACATCATATTTGAAACCATCTATGAATTATCTAATGTTACAGTGTTTCACTTGTAACGTATAAGCTATATCTTACCAAATACAATAACTAAACAAAATTTTATATACATTTAGAGAGTAAAACCCATCTCCAACTAAATTAATGAGCAAGTCTATAAACTACAGTAAGAAATGATGTAATCAAACAACATATTTGTAGTCAAAATCAAATTACACTTTCTAGTCATGTGGCACCTAGGTAGTGAAATACTACTTAAAATACATGAAACACTTATGATACAAATGGATTTTACCTATAAAGTGAAATGTTTCAACTATAACCTCAAGTTTCCAGTAAGAGTTAAAGTTTGCAACTGTATTAAAACATGTTATTTAAACTGTACAAATAATTTAGAAGTTTTCCTCAAATAATTTATTCTACTGGTTTTAACACCATACAGAAAATTTTCAAATGTCTAAAACAAATTTGAAGCTAGCTCTGAATAAAAATAACAAAGAGAATTGACTCACTAACTACACAGCCATTGTAAGTCACCTTCCTTAGCAACATGAGACCATTTTCCCCTCATATCAATTCACAACGGAATCCCAACAGCAACATCACAAACACCTGTGAAAAAGACCATTTTAATTGTTTTAGCTGAAATATGTACCTACTTAAAGTCACAATGAAAACTGATACAATACAGTTCAGTCTAAAGGAACAAACCTCAGCAGAGAATAGAGTACACTATCTAAGAGAGGGCAAGTCCAATCATCACCACTGCTAACATTTTGATTGACACACAAAACAGATGTATTCTAAAACCCATTTTTGTCAGCTGAAAATGCATTCAATAGTTCTCTCTTGTTTCTGTTAATACCAGTGAAGTTAAATACGACTCACATATACTATACTATACTAAGAAATATTAATTGTTTGAATTCATAAACAGTTGTGCTTCAATATTTAAAACACCGACAGCCTTGCAACCAGAACCACTGTTTAATGTTTGAACAATAGAATGTAAATACGTAGTTAATATTTTAAGCCACTTATAAACAGCCATCTGGAAATTGTTTTAAGTATTTGATACTTTCATAAAATCTTATCATTGAACATTTAGTTGATTCAACACAATGTAATAACACATACTCAAACCCAACATCCGAGACAAAGACAACAGTCATAAAAACAAAACGTCCATTAATTCAATGGACATGTGTAATGTATCTTTTACTTAAAGCTTAAAATTTTAAACTTCTGTAACAAATTACAAACTATAGTGATCAGAGATTTAACTCAATTAACACAAATAACATTCTATCTAAATAATAAAATTAATTTTAAATAAAGAACAAAGACACCATCAGTCAGTTTATTTACGTTGAACTAAAGTAAAACCGTGACATTAAGTGTACTCTTCCAATTGTATCCAAATGTCATTGATATCAAAAATGAGCCAAGCAAAGGTGTAGTGAGTTACTACATTTTAAGTCCCTCCATTCGGTTTGGGTATGTAGGATACGTGTTTGTGACTTACTCACTGCTTGCATGTAGCAATGTCAATGAGAAATCATTCAGAACAATTAGCTGTGCCGATTTATAATTTTTATTAATAACACAGTTTCAAAGTGTACTTCTCTTCAGAATGCAAACTGCTATACACTTCAAATTTATTTTTTGTGTTTATTTTACTGTCAAAGGATGAAGTTGGAATTCACTGAAAATAAAGCAATAAATTACCACCTGTGTCAACAGATGGTTTAACTGACACTGTGATAAAATACTCTTGTGAACAACTAAGCAAGTGCACAGAAATAAGCCAAACATCCCTGCTACAAGAAAGTGACATGTAATTTATAAGCTCATGTCTTCACACAATGAAAATTCCTCAGAGCAGTGACATCACACTTTGAATCTATGAAAACGTTTATTCCAGTATGTGGTTCGGAAAGTCAATCAAATAAGTGTCCTAATTCTTTGGATATTAATCATCTTTCTACAATGTTTGGTATAACGAAAAGATACAGAAAGATATTGACCAACTTTACTGAGTACATACAGAGAGAATGAGACCAAAGATACTGCCCTTAATCCAAACTATTGACGTGTCTATCACAGGAAGATTTATTTTGGTTACAAATAAAAGAAAAAAAGAGGACACTAAAAAGGTCTGACTTTAATGACAGAATACCTGTTAAATGAGATTCTACTGTTACTGTTTCCATTACAATAAAGCTAGATGTATTCTGTAAGTATTCTAGATGTCTCATTGATATAAAATTGAAAAACCCATACAGCGTCAGTCCCTAATCATCATCGGTACCAAAGTTTCTCATTAACTTCAATTCATAACCTGTACTTTATACACGTTTATGAAGTAACTGCATTCGTTTACTCACCTTTTCTCTCTTTTCTCCAATTCCTTGCTCGTTCCTTATCCACAATTATGTACTGTTAAAGAATCACCTACAGTAAAAAATAAATATATTAAATGAATGTGTTATGGAATGTAAAATTAGGTATATCTTAACAGAACAACCTATTCAGATTTCTTATGCATAGAGTTTCAAACACAAAAACTGCACGTTAATTTAAAAGTGTAAGTTCATTTAAAACATATAGAAAATCTAATTAAAGATATAGATGGAAGACTAAAATGAAACTCATAGCAAAGACAAAACTCATGTTCAATAATGGTTTCTCAGACAAGTTTATCAACAATGATAAATAGAAGATAATGACAGTAGGCAGCTGTCTATCTAGATTTCTACAGATGCAAATTACATCATATTTGAAACCATCTATGAATTATCTAATGTTACAGTGTTTCACTTGTAACGTATAAGCTATATCTTACCAAATACAATAACTAAACAAAATTTTATATACATTTAGAGAGTAAAACCCATCTCCAACTAAATTAATGAGGAAGTCTATAAACTACAGTAAGAAATGATGTAATCAAACAACATATTTGTAGTCAAAATCAAATTACACTTTCTAGTCATGTGGCACCTAGGTAGTGAAATACTACTTAAAATACATGAAACACTTATGATACGAATGGATTTTACCTATAAAGTGAAATGTTTCAACTATAACCTCAAGTTTCCAGTAAGAGTTAAAGTTTGCAACTGTATTAAAACATGTTATTTAAACTGTACAAATAATTTAGAAGTTTTCCTCAAATAATTTATTCTACTGGTTTTAACACCATACAGAAAATTTTCAAATGTCTAAAACAAATTTGAAGCTAGCTCTGAATAAAAATAACAAAGAGAATTGACTCACTAACTACACAGCCATTGTAAGTCACCTTCCTTAGCAACATGAGACCATTTTCCCCTCATATCAATTCACAACGGAATCCCAACAGCAACATCACAAACACCTGTGAAAAAGACCATTTTAATTGTTTTAGCTGAAATATGTACCTACTTAAAGTCACAATGAAAACTGATACAATACAGTTCAGTCTAAAGGAACAAACCTCAGCAGAGAATAGAGTACACTATCTAAGAGAGGGCAAGTCCAATCATCACCACTGCTAACATTTTGATTGACACACAAAACAGATGTATTCTAAAACCCATTTTTGTCAGCTGAAAATGCATTCAATAGTTCTCTCTTGTTTCTGTTAATACCAGTGAAGTTAAATACGACTCACATATACTATACTATACTAAGAAATATTAATTGTTTGAATTCATAAACAGTTGTGCTTCAATATTTAAAACACCCGACAGCCTTGCAACCAGAACCACTGTTTAATGTTTGAACAATAGAATGTAAATACGTAGTTAATATTTTAAGCCACTTATAAACAGCCATCTGGAAATTGTTTTAAGTATTTGATACTTTCATAAAATCTTATCATTGAACATTTAGTTGATTCAACACAATGTAATAACACATACTCAAACCCAACATCCGAGACAAAGACAACAGTCATAAAAACAAAACGTCCATTAATTCAATGGACATGTGTAATGTATCTTTTACTTAAAGCTTAAAAATTTTAAACTTCTGTAACAAATTACAAACTATAGTGATCAGAGATTTAACTCAATTAACACAAATAATATTCTGTCTAAATAATAAAATTAATTTTAAATAAAGAACAAAGACACTATCAGTCAGTTTATTTACGTTGAACTAAAGTAAAACCGTGACATTAAGTGTACTCTTCCAATTGTATCCAAATGTCATTGATATCAAAAATGAGCCAAGCAAAGGTGTAGTGAGTTACTACATTTTAAGTCCCCTCCATTCGGTTTGGCGTATGTAGGATACGTGTTTGTGACTTACTCACTGCTTGCATGTAGCAATGTCAATGAGAAATCATTCAGAACAATTAGCTGTGCCGATTTATAATTTTATTAATAACACAGTTTCAAAGTGTACTTCTCTTCAGAATGCAAACTGCTATACACTTCAAATTTATTTTTTGTGTTTATTTTACTGTCAAAGGATGAAGTTGGAATTCACTGAAAATAAAGCAATAACTTACCACCTGTGTCAACAGATGGTTTAACTGACACTGTGATAAAATACTCTTGTGAACAACTAAGCAAGTGCACAGAAATAAGCCAAACATCCCTGCTACAAGAAAGTGGCATATAATTTATAAGCTCATGTCTTCACACAATGAAAATTCCTCAGAGCAGTGACATTACACTTTGAATCTATGAAAACGTTTATTCCAGTATGTGGTTCGGAAAGTCAATCAAATAAGTGTCCTAATTCTTTGGATATTAATCATCTTTCTACAATGTTTGGTATAACGAAAAGATACAGAAAGATATTGACCAACTTTACTGAGTACATACAGAGAGAATGAGACCAAAGATACTGCCCTTAATCCAAACTATTGACGTGTCTATCACAGGAAGATTTATTTTGGTTACAAATAAAAGAAAAAAAGAGGACACTAAAAAGGTCTGACTTTAATGACAGAATACCTGTTAAATGAGATTCTACTGTTACTGTTTCCATTACAATAAAGCTAGATGTATTCTGTAAGTATTCTAGATGCCTCATTGATATAAAATTGAAAAACCCATACAGCGTCAGTCCCTAATCATCATCGGTACCAAAGTTTCTCATTAACTTCAATTCATAACCTGTACTTTATACACGTTTATGAAGTAACTGCATTCGTTTACTCACCTTTTCTCACTTTTCTCCAATTCCTTGCTCGTTCCTTATCCACAATTATGTACTGTTAAAGAATCACCTACAGTAAAAAATAAATATATTAAATGAATGTGTTATGGAATGTAAAGTTAGGTATATCTTAACAGAACAACCTATTCAGATTTCTTATGCATAGAGTTTCAAACACAAAAACTGCACGTTAATTTAAAAGCGTAATTTCATTTAAAACATATAGAAAATCTAATTAAAGATATAGATGGAAGACTAAAATGAAAATCATAGCAAAGACAAAACTCATGTTCAATAATGGTTTCTCAGACAAGTTTATCAACAATGATAAATAGAAGATAATGACAGTAGGCAGCTGTCTATCTAGATTTCTACAGATGCAAATTACATCATATTTGAAACCATCTATGAATTATCTAATGTTACAGTGTTTCACTTGTAACGTATAAGCTATATCTTACCAAATACAATAACTAAACAAAATTTTATATACATTTAGAGAGTAAAACCCATCTCCAACTAAATTAATGAGGAAGTCTATAAACTACAGTAAGAAATGATGTAATCAAACAACATATTTGTAGTCAAAATCAAATTACACTTTCTAGTCATGTGGCACCTAGGTAGTGAAATACTACTTAAAATACATGAAACACTTATGATACAAATGGATTTTACCTATAAAGTGAAATGTTTCAACTATAACCTCAAGTTTCCAGTAAGAGTTAAAGTTTGCAACTGTATTAAAACATGTTATTTAAACTGTACAAATAATTTAGAAGTTTTCCTCAAATAATTTATTCTACTGGTTTTAACACCATACAGAAAATTTTCAAATGTCTAAAACAAATTTGAAGCTAGCTCTGAATAAAAATAACAAAGAGAATTGACTCACTAACTACACAGCCATTGTAAGTCACCTTCCTTAGCAACATGAGACCATTTTCCCCTCATATCAATTCACAACGGAATCCCAACAGCAACATCACAAACACCTGTGAAAAAGACCATTTTAATTCTTTTAGCTGAAATATGTACATACTTAAAGTCACAATGAAAACTGATACAATACAGTTCAGTCTAAAGGAACAAACCTCAGCAGAGAATAGAGTACACTATCTAAGAGAGGGCAAGTCCAATCATCACCACTGCTAACATTTTGATTGACACACAAAACAGATGTATTCTAAAACCCATTTTTGTCAGCTGAAAATGCATTCAATAGTTCTCTCTTGTTTCTGTTAATACCAGTGAAGTTAAATACGACTCACATATACTATACTATACTAAGAAATATTAATTGTTTGAATTCATAAACAGTTGTGCTTCAATATTTAAAACACCGACAGCCTTGCAACCAGAACCACTGTTTAATGTTTGAACAATAGAATGTAAATACGTAGTTAATATTTTAAGCCACTTATAAACAGCCATCTGGAAATTGTTTTAAGTATTTGATACTTTCATAAAATCTTATCATTGAACATTTAGTTGATTCAACACAATGTAATAACACATACTCAAACCCAACATCCGAGACAAAGACAACAGTTATAAAAACAAAACGTCCATTAATTCAATGGACATGTGTAATGTATCTTTTACTTAAAGCTTAAAAATTTTAAACTTCTGTAACAAATTACAAACTATAGTGATCAGAGATTTAACTCAATTAACACAAATAACATTCTGTCTAAATAATAAAATTAATTTTAAATAAAGAACAAAGACACCATCAGTCAGTTTATTTACGTTGAACTAAAGTAAAACCGTGACATTAAGTGTACTCTTCCAATTGTATCCAAATGTCATTGATATCAAAAATGAGCCAAGCAAAGGTGTAGTGAGTTACTACATTTTAAGTCCCCTCCATTCGGTTTGGCGTATGTAGGATACGTGTTTGTGACTTACTCACTGCTTGCATGTAGCAATGTCAATGAGAAGTCATTCAGAACAATCAGCTGTGCCGATTTATAATTTTTATTAATAACACAGTTTCAAAGTGTACTTCTCTTCAGAATGCAAACTGCTATACACTTCAAATTTATTTTTTGTGTTTATTTTACTGTCAAAGGATGAAGTTGGAATTCACTGAAAATAAAGCAATAAATTACCACCTGTGTCAACAGATGGTTTAACTGACACTGTGATAAAATACTCTTGTGAACAACTAAGCAAGTGCACAGAAATAAGCCAAACATCCCTGCTACAAGAAAGTGACATGTAATTTATAAGCTCATGTCTTCACACAATGAAAATTCTTCAGAGCAGTGACATCACACTTTGAATCTATGAAAACGTTTATTCCAGTATGTGGTTCGGAAAGTCAATCAAATAAGTGTCATAATTCTTTGGATATTCATCATCTTTCTACAATGTTTGGTATAACGAAAAGATACAGAAAGATATTGACCAACTTTACTGAGTACATACAGAGAGAATGAGACCAAAGATACTGCCCTTAATCCAAACTATTGACGTGTCTATTACTGGAAGATTTATTTTGGCTACAAATCAAAAAAAAAACTTAAAAGGTCTGCCTTTAATGGCACAATGCCTGTTAAATGAGATTCTACTGTTACTGTTTCCATTACAATAAAGCTAGATGTATTCTGTAAGTATTCTAGATGTCTCATTGATATAAAATTCAAAAACCCATACAGCGTCAGTCCCTAATCATCATCAGTACCAAAGTTTCTCATTAACTTCAATTCATAACCTGTACTTTATACACGTTTATGAAGTAACTGCATTCGTTTACTCACCTTTTTCTCTTTCTCCAATTCCTTGCTCGTTCCTTATCCACAATTATGTACTGTTAAAGAATCACCTACAGTAAAACATAAATATATTAAATGAATGTGTTATGGAATGTAAAATTAGGTATATCTTAACAGAACAACCTATTCAAATTTCTTATGCATAGAGTTTCAAACACAAAAACTGCACGTTAATTTAAAAGTGTAAGTTCATTTAAAACATATAGAAAATCTAATTAAAGATATAGATGGAAGACTAAAATGAAACTCATAGCAAAGACAAAACTCATGTTCAATAATGGTTTCTCAGACAAGTTTATCAACAATGATAGATAGAAGATAATGACATTACGCAGCTGTCTATCTAGAATTCTACAGATGTAAATTACATCATCCTTGAAACCATCTTTTGAATTATCTAATGTTATAAGGTTTTCACTTGTAACGTATAAGGTATATCTTACCAAATACAATAACTAAACAAAATTTTATATACATTTAGAGAGTAAAACCCATCTCCAACTAAATTAATGAGGAAGTCTATAAACTACAGTAAGAAATGATGTAATCAAACAACATATTTGTAGTCAAAATCAAATTACACTTTCTAGTCACGTGGCACCTAGGTAGTGAGATACTACTTAAAATACATGAAACACTTATGATACAAATGGATTTTACCTATAAAGTGAAATGTTTCAATTATAACCTCAAGTTTCCAGTAAGAGTTAAAGTTTGCAACTGTATTAAAACATGTTATTTAAAGTGTACAAATAATTTAGAAGTTTTCCTCAAATAATTTATTCTACTGGTTTTAACACCATACAGAAAATTTTAAAATGTCTAAAACAAATTTGAAGCTAGCTCTGAATAAAAATAACAGAGAATTGACTCACTAACTACACAGCCATTGTAGCAACATGAGACCATTTTCCCCTCATATCAATTCACAACGGAATCCCAACAGCAACATCACAAACACCTGTGAAAAAGACCATTTTAATTCGTTGAAATATGTACATACTTAAAGTCACAATGAAAACTGATACAATACAGTTCAGTCTAAAGGAATAAACCTCAGCAGAGAATAGAGTACACTATCTAAGAGAGGGCAAGTCCAATCATCACCATTGCTAACATTTTGATTGACACACAAAACAGATGTATTCTGAAACCAATTTTTGTCAGTAGAAATACATTCAATAGTTCTCTCGATTCTACTGATACCAGTGATGTTAAATACGATTGACAAATACTATACTAAACCCTTAGAAATATTAATTGTTTAAAAATTAAATTATTCAAAAAATTGCACTGAAAGTGGAACATTTAAATTCAGAAACAGCTGTGCTTCAATGATGTTTATAATGTGAAGTCTGTTGCAAGTATTGCTGCTGTTTAATGTTTGGACATTAGAATGTAAACACGTATTTAATGCTATACTGTAAGAAATATTAATTGTTTAACCAAAATTAGTGTTTAATGTTTGAAGAATAGAATGTAAATATGTAGCTAATATTCTGAGCCATTTTGTCAGAATCAGCTGGAAAATTTATTAAATGACAAAACTTTCATTATATCTGAAGTTTTCTTGGAATCACTATAATAAAGTCCAGAAAATACACTTTTACAGACTTGAGCAACATGCACTTAAACCTAAAATAGAGTTACAAGTGTTAACACTGTATTTGAATATCATTCATTGAAGGGACATGTGTTATATATATTTTACTTAAAAGTTGCAAAAACCAAGAAAGTTACACTAGTATACCAAATGAAATCTAAAGTTGTCAGTTAACTTACTTTACACATATATTATATATATATTATTGAAACAAATTAGTCAAAATTTGAGATATATTCATTATCTATTGCTGAAGAATATTTTTAAGAAGTCATTAAATCATAATATTTTTCTTATTTAAACCTTTCATATTATTTGTTGAAGTTAGTGTATGATACAGAGTTTTGGTATCTTATACTCAGAATTTTATTAAACTTCTCATTTTATTTTGTTCCAATTAGTATGGAGTAAAATTAAGAATAGAAAATGATCTAATCAACACCATATTCTGTTAACTGTTGGATTACTTTAACAAACTGAAATATTTGACTAACACCTATGCACATCCGAAGTCTAAACATAATCATTTTATTGTGGCTAAAAGACAAACCAAAGATCTTCTATATCAGACATGAAGAACATGTTCTTATGGTAAAACAATACATGAAAATAATTTTTTTTTTCCAAAGCAATAAATATGGACATCATTTGATCCGAGGTCAAATCTTCAGCATTCAGTTAAAACATTTATGTCACTTGTGGTCATATAAAAATAAAATTCTTCAGACTTGTGACTCATTCAATAGAAGTGCTTTGATTTCATACATAAATCTTTTGAAAATAATAAATTCTGTGTTGATTTCAGTGAACTTGCAATATAATTATTAATTTCCAGGATGGGATATTAATGAATGTGTCTCAACTTTGAGAAGTCATGGGTCTTCTGATCTGAAGATGGAAATAAAATTTTTTTCTGTTATTCTGAGCTGTGAAAGCCATAAAGTTACCCAAGTTTAACAGAAATAAAGGCTGGAACAAAATAATAAATACTTAACTTGTTTACATGTTGACAGAAATATGCATCTTTGAGCAGTTAATACCACTTTAATGTCTAAAAAACAAACTTCCTTATCTGAATTATGTTACTGAAATACAAGAGGAAATGTTTCTTGTAAAATAAGATTTAGTTAAATCAGTTTGCAGTCAGCTTTATCAAGAATAATGATTAAAATTCTGTTTAGATAAAAAAATAATTTATTGTATACCACTGATACTAAACATTTAAACTGCAAATATAGTTGGTTTTTTTCCAAGTCAGAATAAACATAAAAATTAATATTTTTGTTATATAAAACTAAATTTTAAATTATGTAGAAAAACAGTAATTCAAATGTACAACACATATTAGAATTTTAAATTTTTCTTTGTAGAATAATATGACAAAGAAACTATTTCATATTTTTAAAGTTGAAAATTTATACAAGTATCATATATAAATATTTTAACTATAAAAGTTACATTTTTTTCACCAGTAATTATGAAGTTCAAAACTATTACATCCAGTATATTTTTAAAATGCAATGAACTATAAAACAGGTCTTCAAACTAATAAACTCTGATCTAACAGTTAAAAAAAAAGTTTTTAACAAAGAAATTTTTCTGGAATCAGCTAGGTTAAAGCAAACTTACTTTTGATATTAAAATATGAATTTATAAATCTTGACACCAATACTATCCTCTACATACTATTAAAACTATAAAGACCATCAACTTTAAGTAGAAAATTGTGCTGAGTTTAAATGACAAAATTTTACTTTTTAAAAGACAAAAATTGCAGTTAGTCTCCAGTTAATGAATTATACTGCGTTTTGTTCTTGAATTTTGCTCATAGTTACATGAGAGCTATCTACACTAGCTGTTACTAATTTAGCAGCGTAAGACTAGAGAGAATGCAACCAGTCATCACCATACACTGCCAACTTTTGGGCTATTCTTTTACCATTGGATAGTGGGATTGACTGTATCATTATAATGTCCCCATGGCTGAAGAGGCGAGTATGTTTTGGGTGACGGGAATGGAACCCGCGACCCTCGGATGACAAGTTGAGTGCCTTGACATCTTGGGCATGCCAGGCCACGTAAGTTGGATGAAAATACTTTTACCATACCACAGAAAGTCTATAAGTACACAAAAAATGCATTTTGTTTCTCCAAACACATTTTATAAGTTACCTCTTACTTTAAAGAAAATAAATTGTCTTCTGACTGGTAATAACAGGAAGAAAACCATGGAATCTAGCTCCATTAATTGTTAAAATATTTACAAATCCATGCATGCCTCCACACAAAAAAAACAAGAAACAATAATATTTGTTTAGTCGACAAACATAAATGAAAGGTAATATCATATCAAGATAAAATTAACTAATTCTAAAAGTCCAAATAAACGAAATATCTCTCTCTCTAAATATTCTAATTAAGTTTAACCTTTGTTCCTAAGTAGGCTTATTTATACTAAATTACTATCATATTCACCTTTAGAAATACAAGCAGCATCAGCAGTGACAACATACTTTAACTCATTCTATTATTTGGATACATTCAACCAAACTCTCCATTCACTTTTGCTCTGGATCTCACCATAAACTTATAGGACAAACAGCATGGATATTAACTATGGTGCAATGCACTACTATATAGACAGAATTCTGTCTAATCATACTAATAGTGTTGGAGTTATAACGTTTAACCGTCTCTTTAAAATAAAATGAAAAAGAAGAACTAGATTTAAAATTTCTAATCACTCAAAGAATAAGAAAATACTTATTACTTTTAGTATAACAAATAAAACGAACTGCCTACTCAACCACGTGGTTAGGCTTAGGTTAGTCTATATCTACTTGTACCAATCTACTGAAGCTCAATCACGTAAACTCACATTTTCAAACAAAGAAGATAATCTACCCTCCTTTTGATAAGTGGAAACGTTGATTACATTTTGATTTGTGGACAAAAAAAATTTTATTAAAATATTATGATAAATTCTAAGACAAAAATTGTAATAATGGCCTTACCGTTGGTGGTTCAAATGTTTCTACAAAAACCACATCGCTACAACAACCCTTCCCTCTAGTCTTACACTGCTAAATTAGGGACGGCTAGCACAGATAGCCCTCGAGTAGCTTTGCGCGAAATTCAAACTTAAATTGAATTAACACTTAAACAACAGTAATGTTTTTTAACAGAGATGACACTGCATTATTAGGAAAAGTAATCTAACATCCTGCGAATCAAAACAATAAAAAGGATATGGATAATATGTATAAATTTGAACACTGTTTGATTTTTTTTTGTTTGTTTGTTTGGAAATTTCGCACAAAGCTACTCGAGGGCTATCTGTGCTAGCCGTCCCTAATTTAGCAGTGTAAGACTAGAGGGAAGGCAGCTAGTCATCACCACCCACCACCAACTCTTGGGCTACTCTTTACCAACGAATAGTGGGATTGACCGTCACATTATACACCCCCACGGCTGGGAGGGCGAGCATGTTTAGCGCGACGCGGGCGCGAACCCGCGACCCAAACACTGTTTGATACAAGGACATAATTCCTTTGGAAACGAAATATATCACACAAAACTTCATAAAGGGAAATGCAAAATTTTTTGCAAAAAGTTATGCACATATATCTTAAAATAATCTCATACAAAATATTACTAATAAACAGAATGCAATGATAATCCAATAAAATAACTACAGAAATACTGCTGAACATAAAATATTCTAAAATATAAAATCATAACGAAATAGGAGTACGTCAGGAACCATTGTATAAAAAAAAAAAACCCAAAGGTAGCAACGTAAGGCACAGAATCCAAACCCCCCTAGCGTAAAAAGCCTTTAAATCAAATAGTGTTAGGAAAACAATAAGTACCTGTTTAAGAAGAAAAAACTAAATAAGAACCATTTGAAGTAAATCATTAATAAATTCGTATATAATTTGTTTTACAAGACACATGTGAATTAATTTAATCGTATTGTAAACAACAAATAAATGTAACGAGCTAACCATTGCAGAAAATTCTTAGAAAAAGAACCATTTTTAAAATGTACAGGACAAGACAAAGAGTAAAACCATCACAAACAGAAAATGCAATAAGATCAAACCTTTAGAGCTTTTTTTAAAGTATTATAAACATACGAAATTTACAATTTAACTTAAACAAGCGTATAAGATAGTATTTGGGATATTTTGGACAAAAGACAGGATAACCAATGGTTTGTTGAATACGAAAAAGTTGTCAAAAATCAATCTTAAATAACAAATGACGAAATTGAAAATAAAATATCAAGTTAATTTCAATTGGTCAAAAATTCAACTAGGTGTACAGGTTGAAAATGGTCATAACTGCAAGTTTTTAACCACGACCTGCTCTAAATATCACAGAACATTTGTACAGAAGTCACGTGTACTTACGCAATAGGTCTATCTGGGCTTCATTGGGTCATCATTTAGCGAATTCCTTTAGCTATATTTCCCCTATGTTGTTCCTGGTAAACGACAGACAACACAAGCTACTCTCTAACGCACATTTATATTCCTCCTAACCATCAAGTTATATTGTGGATAGACCTTGGTTCCAGTAGGAAGGAATGGTGATCGAGACTACAAACTGGTTCCTGCACAGATGACATAGTCCTGGTTAAGATACACCAGCCTTTGCTTTTGACCTTTAGAATGCACTAATGTCTATATTGTAGTTCTTTATGAACTTTCTTCAAACAAGTTTAGAAATTATTTTTGGTGCAACTTACAACTCATCATATGAGGGTTACTTTCTGCCTCTGCCTAGTACACTTAAAGTTTTCATTTTCATATATTTTTACTGCAGTTTTTACTAAAAAATACCAATAAAATATTTATTAAAGCTATATGCTGAGGGAAAATATTCTATTTCAGCCGAATAAAACACTGGGGACATTAAATTTATATTTATTACGATGTTTGAGATAATGCTTGTGAATTTCATATACTTCTTATAGTTTCACTCAGTCATTTTTTATCCAATCTAAATATTAAAAAAATACCAGATAAATTTGTGTGTTTTTTTCTTCAAGCACAGCGTGGGTCTTTTTCTTACTAGTGTCTCTTCGTTGAAAATTCGCTACCTTATCAATATTTCGGTGTAAAAAATTGAAACAATCTCTTACTATTATTAGTCAAAATAGCAGGTACGTTATAGTTTCAAATAAAACCTGTCATGTAAGTTACAACAGTTAACATCACAACACGAAGCCTTAACATCAAAATCAAATTATTTGTTTCGGTGTGCATGTTGTTTACTGTTGTATTCTTTAATTCGTCGACGTGGGTTTATCTACTTACTGCTCATACGCTTGATCAAGACCTCGAGTATATATTTATGTCTTTACACGTGATTACTATGTCACCATTACACTCTGTCACATACTCTAGTAGCTTATGAGAGAGTGCTTCAGGTTCCCATGTGAGTTATATTCTGACCTTCTCTGCTTATCACCCATAATGTAAACAGGTTTCAACACCTGTAGTGTCGCAGCACTGGGAGTTCATTGTATAATTTTGCACGCAAAAACGAATAAAGCAAATACTTCATAACGTGCTGCCATCTATAAACCATCAAAATCAACTCGTCTTTCATTTCAGTCATCACGAAAAAATAATCACTGAAATAATTCAGCAGAACTGAGAGTTTTCTGATGAAATTATCATCATTTGTATCTTTGTTTGTAATTAATTACAAAGCTACCCAATAGGCTATCTGTGCTCTGCCCACCGTGAGGGTGGGGAACAATTTTCATCATCCACAGTTAATACTTGTGCTGTTTCTAACGTATGTCAACTTATTATCAGCAGAAATACTTCTTTCTTTCTACATGTATAATTAATATATATTTTTAGTAGACATATAGGGGGAATCTAGTGAGAGATAGACAACATGTTCTGTAGAAAGACAGCTTTCACCACTCAATTAAATAAACATAGTTTCTCTTTCGAATTGCTGGACAATGTTCCCTCTCAGACAATTCACCCAGAAACACTTGAGGATCAGATAACCCTTCCAGTCATTGATTTTTCAATTAGATGAAGTGCTAACTTATAATATAAAGCAAGTAGCAATTACAAAATGTGGAGGTCATTTTATACCATGAAATATCACCTGACAGATCAGAAAGCAAGGCTGGTAAAACGTTTTCAGTTGAGGTTTTAAATTTCTAGCTACCATCTTCAGTTGTGCAAAATATTGATGTGTTAAGCATTCTACGTACTAGCTCCAATTTTCATAACTTTGCCATCATCAAGCCCAACTCATACTGGTGTCTTTGGAACTTTCTTTTGCCTCCAACTTCAGTGTTTCCTTATCTGCTTCATCGTGGACAGCCAGATATGCACTTTCAGATATCTCTCTCTCACATCAAATGAGTTAAAATGACTTGATAAGGCATTCTCATTTTCTTTCAACTCCTCATTCTTAGCTTCACACTACTGATCAAGTCAGTGTATGAGAGATTTGTCTGTGATGTGCAGACACAACTTAATTGCAAGCTTCACATGCTTTCATGCGCTTCACATCTACTGTAATTTGTACATCAATGGACTAATGTGCCAAAGTATGATGTACAGACAAGTCCAGTTGTGTCCAATCCATGCATTATAATGAAATTCTGTAGGCACAGCTGTACATCCATTCTTTTATTATTTTGTCATAACACTTCTGTTGTCAAGTGTTTTTTCTAAGTAATTTATGGGAGCATTCACGGTAATTGACTAATTCAAACATTAACCAATTAACATAGTCCTGTGCACTTTATGAGGCATCTCATTTTGGGGAAGACTATACATCACATCATGGTGGAGTGAGCATGTTTGGGAAACAGCCTTTGTATGCAATCATATTGTGCAGCAAATGTTCATACCAATCTCTTTGGCCAGGATTAATAAATTTGACAACGTTGTGTTTAATAGTTGTGTACTTATTCTGTTAAAACCATCTAACTGAGAATGATAAAATAAAGTGCGCATCTTCAACATACTTACTGCTTTACACAACATATTGAACAAATGGTTATTTTACCAAAATTAGCTCTCTGAACCACGTGTATCTCTCATATTGCTACAAGGTGTGTTATCCAATGCTCCACAAACATATTAACTACAGACCGAGCCATTGTATCGAGAAGCCATGGTCTACTTTGTGAAGTAGTTGATTGTAATGAGTACATATTGATGACTTCTCCTAGTCTCTATGGTAGAGAATACCCAACAATTTCTCTGTTGGAATTTATCCTGCTATGTCCAGTTCTTTTTCATGATGGCACACACTAGTATTTGCACCCGTAGTAAACATTTTGACTCGAATACAGTCACCACGATTAAATGTTAATACAAGGGCAGGTAATATCTTGTTGCCCTCCAGAATTTGTATCATACAAAGTACGGAGAATCTCTTGTCTTATAGCACAATCATAGAACCATTGTTTATAGAGACGGCACAGCACACTTTTCTGCACCCAGTAGTGCTCATAAAAATACCACAGTTTATGCATATCCAAGATACATTCCGACATTTGTATTGACCAGAATGTGCCTTGCTGCACAGTAAGGAGCACTTACTCTGATCTGGATCCTTCATTTGCTCTTCCAGGAGCTCCCAAAGTGGTAATTGTGGTATAACCTGGAATCTTTCACTGCATAAATTGACATTTCTATGGCAAAATAGATTAAATTTCGACACAGTATCCAGTATTAAGATGTTTCAGATTGTTATATTCACATTTTCATTTTGTGAGTCTGGATGATGAATGATGACAAATTCACATAATTGTAAAGTTGATATCCAATAAGTATTCATCCCTTCTGAATTTTCAACTTGAAACCACTGTTTGAGAATGTAAGACTTGTTATTGTCCAATAGATTGTTTTAGTTTGTTTGGAATTTCGTGCAAAGCTACAAGATGGCTGTCTTCGCTAGCTGTCCCTAATTTCGCAATGAAAGTCTAGACTCACTAGAAAATATGCAGCTACGTCTTGGGCTATTCGTGTACCAACGAATAGTGGAATTGACTGTGAAACTATGACGCTCCTACGTCTGAAAGAGCGAACAAGTAGGTGTGACGGGAATTCCAACCCACTACCTATATTCGCGATCCATGGGCTCTAACCGCTATGCGGTGTCCAATGGAAATAACTCGTCTGGATATGCCACTGTAATTAGCATTGATAGACATTGTATTCCGTTCTGTTTGTTTTTATCTGTAATTATACGCAAATTTAACCGAAACTCAAAGCAAAGTTAATCAAACCACGTTGCACTCGTATATTGGACAACAGAACACACGAGCATTTGGTCACTGCAGAATGGTGAAAGAAAACGAATTGATTAGTTAGATAAAAACAGGTACTTTTTTCACTAATATCCCTGCTAAAAACAAAATATTGATTAATAAGCAAAGAACGATGAAGAAAAGATGTAAGAGCTGTACAGATTAGTCATGAGAACCCCGAAATTCTTCTCATCTCTATAGCTGACTAATCATGAGATGGATTGCTTCGTGTGACATTTGCACCTTCACGCTTGCTATTCAATAAAACTGCCGGAATCGTCGATGTATTCGTGCTAGAGAGAGTAATATTTCTCGACTTAAATTAACACACGATTCAGACGAGACACGTGAGGTTCATAACTACGATTGTAGCAAAAATCAAGTGTGTTGTGATAAAGATGCATACCGTAGGAGAGTGAAATATATTCATGCTATGTTCATAACTGTCGGAGATTGAAGAGACAGAAAACGATAAATTAAATTCTCAGACAATCTAGTAAAAATAAAGAACTGAAAGTTGAGGTTTAAGAGTGTGAAAATACGAGAGAGTAATTGAGGTAATGACGAAAAACAAGGAATAAATTTTAGAAGTATTAAAAACAGATTTAAAAACAGAATGTGAACGCGACAAAGGGCAAAGCAGATATTATAAGACGAAAACGAGTAAGTTGGTAATGATTTTTTAGACATTTGAAAACAAACAAACAAACCCTTATATATATACATTGTTTAACTAATGTGTTTTAACGTGACAATACATACAGATTTAATTAATCTTAGTTACACATTAACAGATGTTAGATCCTTTTCCTAACTCTTGACATATTACTGTCATTTATTGGTTTAAGTCAAACCAGAGAGACAACTTTTTGATAAAAAGATTTTTAATAAATTAAAATATATATACACATTAACTTCAATTACTGTTAAAGGCACATTTTGCTTTATAGCATAAGTAAGTATAAATAATTGTTAGTAATACTTTTCTTTTATAATTTAAACTACAAAGACCTCTCACAGGTTGTTTTTGCACTTTCTAGTGACAATTGTTGTTTCTTTTTAAATTTCGCGCAAAGCTACACGAGGGCTATCTGCGCTAGCCGTCCCTAATTTTGCGGTGTAAGACTAGAGGGAAGGCAACTAGTCATCACCACCCACCGCCAACTCTTGGGCTACTCTTTTACCGACGAATAGTGGAATTGACCGTCACATTATAACGTCCCATGGCTGAAAGGGCGGGCATGTTTGGTGCGACAAGGATTAGATCCCGCGACCCTCAGATTGCGAGTCGAGCGCCTTAACCCACCTGGCCATGCAGTGCTCTTGATATATGTTTTCTAATATTTCAATGTCGCTATTATAATCTTTCTGTACATTTCCAATAGCTATTTCAGCTTTATTTTCAATCAACTTGTTATTCTCAGTTACTATTACTATTATAACTATTTCTTCTACCTCTCTTACGTTTCTGTCTCTTTCTTCTTATTCCTTCTTATTTCCTCTTAATATTATTTTAATTTTCAGACTCGTTCTTTTGATTTTCCGTCCCGTCCATTTAACGAACATCTTATTTTCTTTACTACAAATTCCCTAATCTCAGTGAGAAATAAGCCTAACTCACAAATAAAATTAAAAAGTCACATACTTTATAAGTTTCCTGTTATATCTACGACTAAATTTTAAAAGTTATTACCTTGAATTTATTAAATGAATGGCTCATTGATTAACTCAATGAATAACTAACTGATTAACTTCCTAACTCGTCAAGTTTTATGAACTGAGTCGAGTGATATCTCAAGTTAAATGCGTTTAAAATCATATAAACGTAAGATTTGTTATCATAGAACATAACTTCCAATGCAAGCCAACACTAAGCTAGTCTCTTAGCAGGTTTTATTCACATAAACAAAGGTAATTTTATGTTCACTATTTGAAGCGTGTCAAATGTCAACGTATTGTGCACGACTGATAAACATCATTACCTAATTACCCTCTCATGTGGAAGGTAATGTATTCATTTCGGTGGGTACGTGTGAACAGTATAATGCTAACAATCTTTATTTTAATTCATAATTTTAAGAAAATAAGTTGGTTTAAAAAAAAAAGAGTTTTAGTTTTCTTGTTGAAATGTTCGAATGTGGAACAAAAGCCGAGTGTCTACGAAGGATCAAGTTTTCTTAACTTAGTTCTAAGGTTCAGGTAATATGAACCTCAACTGTTTTTGTTATAAAAATAGCAAACTGAGATTTTGGAAAATGGTCAAAACTATAGCAGAAATTGCGATAGGAAAAACCTATCTCTAAACCTGCATTTTTTTTTTTTCTGAACGAATAATTGTTTTGTTGCATATTTTAGGTTTGTTACTCCAAGCGATCGACTCGTAAACCGAGGGTCGCGAGTTCGAATCCCCGTCGCACCAAACATGCTCGCCCTTTCAGTCGTGAGTACATTATAATGTTACGGTCAATCCCACTATTCGTTGGTAAAAGAGTAGCCCAAGAGTTGGCGGTGGATGGTGATGACTATCTGCCTTCTCTCTAGTCTTACACTGCAAAATTAAGGACGGCTAGTGCAGATAGCCCTCGTGTTGCTTTGCGCGAAATTCAAAAACAAAGAAACATATATCAATAATGCAATTACAAAATTGAAGAAACACGAAAAGACATCAGCAAAGTGGAGAAATATTAGAACAGCAAATTAAATGAGATAGAAAATAATATCAGTGAAACAGTGAGAAAATAAAGTTGCTAATGCAATGATCAAACTTGTTGCATCTGTTCAAGAATTGCGTCCTGAATCACCTTTAACTGAGAAGTAAGAAACAAGAGGATTAGATTGGTCTAAGTCTATTACTACTACTATTGTGCCATCTAATACATGGTGCTCCAAACATTTTTGGACAAGGGCCGGGAGGTAGATCTTTTTAGGCTTTGCTGGCCGAGAGAGGTCGTGGTAAAATTAAGTAGGAATGCAAACATGATCAGAATACAGCATCACTAATTCATTTCTCATAACAGCACGTATTGAAAATATTTAAGATGCACCATTGTCTGTTTTAGCATCAGTGAGAAGCATGAAACTGGTGTTTTTCTAATAAAACTGTGCTTAACTGAGATTAACATGAAAAGTGATCGCAAATGCTCATCAGATTAGTCTGATCTGCAACTAGATTTCATGTGCTTCATCTTTGAAAATGTCTTCACAGAAATAGGTTTCGTTTTTGTTTTTTTGAATATCGCGCAAAGCTGCTCGAGAGCAATCTGGGCTAGTCGTCTCTAATTTAGCAGTGTAAGACTAGACGGAAGGCAGCTAGTCATCACCACCCACCGCCAACTCTTGAGCTACTCTTTTACCCACGAATAGTGGGATTGACAGTAGCATTATAACACCCCCACGGTTAAAAAGGCCAGCATGTTTGGTGCGACAGGGATTCGAACCCGCGACCCTCAGATAACGAGTCGCACGCCTTAACCCACCTGGCCATGCCGGGTCTCAGAAATAGGTAGTGCCAAAAACTGAAATGAATCGACGAGTAAAGATTTTAAATGAACGTAATGATCATTTGGAAGGCATTTATAGAATTCTATCAGTTTTCCTTCTTTGTATTTGTCCTTCAACATGTCGTTCGATAGCAGATCAATCACTTCTCTTTGAACTTCAGGTGGCAGTTCATCAATAATACAATCAAATGGTTATTTCTGTTACACTCGTATCAAGATAAAAAAAAAACGCTCCTTCAGCTGTAATTTCAGGTCAGACAGGACATCTTGTGGAAACCTGTGTAGGAATGGAGATCCTGCTTCTTCCTTGAACTTTTCACAACATTAAAAGTGTGTGAAACAACATTTCGTCAATTGAGACTAAAAAATAATTAGTTGTTTTTTTCCGAAATACTTTTACCTTGGTATACATGTCGCAGATAAGCGCGGTTTCGCCTTGTAATCTAAGATTGAATTCTATCAGGTGTGTGGTCAAGTTTACAGAAGAAAAACCTAATTTCCATGGCTATTCACTGTTTGCGAGTAATGATTGAGAGCGGTTCTTTTCATTAAAAAAAAATTCATTGTCAGTTCTAAGCTCAAAACCTCGCTACATAACCTTCTCATAGCTAAGCCATGGAACTAAAGTGTTGTAGAGCAAGTCGGGATATGGTGCTTCTGTTTCTACCAAAAATTCACGGAGTTGAGTCCATGAGAGCGAATGAAGTTCACTGTTGAAACTACAGGTTCCATGACACATGATATATCCAGATATTTTCCACATACTGCTTACTGATGAATAATGAGTGAAGAACCATAGACTTGGAACAACCCGCACTTTCAACAGCTTTGTAAAATTGCACAACTAAGCCTCTTCCTGCACCACACGTTTCTACTATAATCTATAGCAACACAATTCAGCTGTTTCTATTCCTAGTTGTACCGAGTTAGTGATTTTTCGATATCTTTGAACACATCTTCACCTGTGGTTGTTCCATCCATACTGTGCACAAAAGCTAATTCTTAAGCCAACTTCAAAATTAATATTGACTCCATGAATAAACAACAGCAACTGTGAAGTGTCGGACACATTTGTTGACTCGTCAAACGTGATGGAAAAGTGCTAGAACTCTTTGTCATTGACTTTCAGCAGAGACACAATATTGTTTCCAATGTCATCAACTCTACGAGCAACTGTATTCTCCAAAAGTCTAATAATCTTAAACAAGTCTACTTTTTCTGGATATATGTCTTTCGCTGCTTCAATCATTCCTAATCAGCTCACCATCGGTATATGGTTTTCCTTGCTAGGTTAACAGATGTGTCCTCACTTGACTAACAGGTGTGTCACTCGGAAACTTGCTCTTGTTGCAACTTCATTCTCGACTTTCTTCTTCTTAAATACAAACTGGTGTGACGATAAGTTACATTTCAAGGTTTTACATTTGTCTGAAAGTAGCTTTCACTTGAACTGAGAAAAGTTTGATGAGTGCTTGGTTTGGTAATGTCTACGACGGTTGTATTCTTTTAGCTCTGTGGTTGTCTCGTTGCATATTAAGCACAATGCTTTGTTACGTGATTCAATAACGAAGTAGTCACCACTCCACTGTTCTTTAAAAACATGGCATTCAAAGCCATCTTTTCTCTTCTTCCTTTGTCCTGACATAATAACTAGAAATAATTATGAACTCGAACACAGAGTAAACAGCAGCATTCATTGACACACACTGAGATACATGGGACATGCGTGAGAAAAAACACGCTGCTTTAGGCACTGGAATCGATAAGTGAGATGAAGTAATACTAAGTAATATGACGTTTTCCGGCCATCTAGATTGGCTTTTGCTCAATGTTGTTTTATTTTTTTATTTTTATATCATTAAAAATAAAATTGATATCATTATATCAATTTATTACTTTAATAAACTGTTAGCGGGCCGTATCGTAATTAGATTGGCTTTTGCTCAATTACGTTTTATATTTTGTTTTTAAAATATATAAAAATATTATTACTTTAATAAACTACGACCCGCCTGTTAAATTCCACAATTTGAGACACCGTTGAACCTAAATTACCTAATCGGGAAACCAACAAATTAGAACTGAAAGGTTTCATGGAAAGCATGCAATGCTTAGACTGAAATAATCTCTAAAGTCAAGGGATTGGATAGTAAACAACAACCTATTAATTATTTTTGCTCATTTGAAAGGACCATCTTTAAAGAGATTAAGTAACTTTCCGAATGAATGACATAAAAAATTGTCAAACACTAAAGACTCCATTATCAATCAATAAAGGAAGTTTTCAAATCAATATCCAGATATTATACGAGAAGTGGTGGTTTGCTGCCGCACGAGCAATTTGTAGATGTTATATTGGGCAAGGATATGCAAATGATTAGGCTATATCAAAGTAGTTATATATCGTTGAAGGAAGCCCTCCAGTTGGAAATGGATCTTGAATGAATTACAGTTGTGGACAAAAAACAGCTAAAAATTAAAGGATTATCAAATCGAGTGACAAAGAAAGATTAACTAAACTACCACTGATGTGAGTCTAGAAGACATCATAGAAATTAGATAAGCGTTTATTTGGAACACGGGTAGAAAATCACAAAGCATTAGATGTTTTTAATGAAACTTAAAAGGACGTATTACACAGATCTGCAGACAAAATATTTTAAGAAATAAAACGTTTTCTCAAAGATGGCAGAAAAAAATGGAACTGTTATAAGTGTGGGAAACACTGACATTACAGATGGAGCTATGGGAAATCATCATATGATAATATGCCAAGGAATCAATACTCTTGCCTAATCGAATCAAAGAAACAACAGAGAAATAACTAATACTCCTGTATTAGACTATGCAACTTCTGCAACTCGTAGTAGATACAGTGATTTTGCTGTTGGAATAGTTGTCACAAGAATAACATGGGGAAAACGTGTGTTTGTCTACTGCTATAGCGATACAATTAATGCTACACAAAAGCAGAATTGTACAACTCGGAAGGAACTACTTAGTGTAATTGGAATTCCGAGTATTTTATATCACTACTTATGTGGATAAAAGTTTATATTTTAAAGAGAGGAATATTAAAGTAGCTGGCAAAATTTCGCAAACAAGAAGTCCTGATAGTAGCATGACTCCAGAAACTTCGGGAGTACAACTTTTTAACATCAATCACCATCCCAGACAGAACTATGAAAATGTTGTTGTATTATCTTTAATATCTTGTACTATCAATTAATGTAAATGCTGAAAAAGTGAAAAATAACATATCTAATAAACGCAGGACAGTATATGGTCCAACCCAAAGGTCACCCATTGTGATATGTTGACAGGAGAACAGCCAATGGATTAGCTTCGGTAAAGCCTTTGCCAAAAAGCAAGTCAAACTGCTTACAAATGCAAGTACCAAATTTCTTTCTTTAGTGATTTGTGTTGTCTAAATTACTTGTTCATCAAATATTTTTTTTTTGTTAAGTGCAGGGAGTAATTTTGTTGCTAATAATGGAATTTTAAGATTATGTGCTGATATATTCGTTGTTAGGACTGTTCATGGGACTTCATAATCCAGGAGAGGGAAGTGCTAAAAAAATGTATTAAATGTGTTATAGATATTTTGTATTGTTTGTTAGAATGAGTTTTGACAGAAGATGGCAATTTTGTACTAAACGTTTCGAGTATCTGGATTTGAATTGGCGTCTCAAAGTTTCTAAAAACTTCGGGATAAAATATTCTAATAAAATAAAATACATTAGAGATATATTGTTAATGAGCCAGATAATTTGATCTATTTGTTTTCAAATTAGTGAATTCAGTTTTATAATTTTTTGTTAAATTTTAGCCACGTATGCAAGACAAATGAGGCAGTTAAGGGTGTGATTAGTTTTACTTGTGAGTTAGGCCTATCACTCAGTAAGTTGCAAAATTTTTAGTTGAAGAAATAAAACACTTAATGCATCATTATTAGACTGAACTTTGCTTCTTATTTATCAGTCATTCAGACGAAACTTACTCAATGATAGAAAGCACTACAACAATCCTTATAGACAGAAACTAACAAATACATCGGAAATCGTCATAAGCATGACTACTGTAATTCTAAAAAAATGTTATATTATTAGTAAACGCGTGTTTGTGTTTTTCTTATAGCAAAGCCATATCGGGCTATCTGCTCAGCCCACCGAGGGGAATTGAACAGCTCATTTTAGCGTTGTAAATCCGGAGACATACCGCTGTACTAGCGTGGGCTTTTAGTAAATTGAAAGTAGAACCATTGGTAAATGGGAGGAAACTACAAAGAAAATTACTTTTTACTTTCTGAACTTTCTGTGGTGAATGTTTAATTATTGGGTTGAGGAATAATTCGTGAGCGTTTTTTCAAGTTAAAAAAATATATTCATAAATAAAACGCTTTCGCAAAATATTTCATGTAATTTGGTAGATAATTTTTTGCTCTAATAGATGGTGTGTTTGATTTTCATATGTCTTTAATTTTTGCTTTCATTTTCAGCTCATTAAATGGAATGTCAAGTGGACAAAATCGAGCATTTTCGACACCATCTGCTTTTCGCATTTAATTTCTTGCAATTTCGTTTAAAACAATGCATACTATATACCTAGGTATTACATGAAATAAAGTATCATAATAAATGTTTTGGGTGTAATGTGTTCATGCATTGAAGTATTGTATAGTCTTGCATGTAATGCTTGAATGAAATTATTTAAAAACGCTCACGAATTATTCCTCAACCTAATATTAAACAGCTTCTTGACTTGCATATTTTTGTTTATCAGGAATTTCGTCTTGTAAAATCAGAGGTAAGTGGAAATTAAAATATTTTGACATAAATTTTATAAATTTCAATGTAAACAACTGGCGATACAAAGCTTGATGTTTCACAGTTCCTTCATTGTGGGCAGCATCTGTTGGGTAAAACCAACATTTGGTTTGAGGATTGGGCATGACTCCTTTTGTACTAAAGCTAATGATACAGAGCCTATTTTGATATTGTACACCGTTAAACAACTGTAATATTAGTAAGTAAAGCCAACAGGTGGGTACTAAATATTAGCATAGTGGGAGGTTCGAAAAGATTTGTTTTGTAAAGAATAAGGTGAGCACAACAGAAAAGGGAAGACATAAACACTTGTGTGAAACACAGACAGAAAAGGGAAGATATAAATACTTGTGTGAAACACAGACAGAAAAGGGAAGATATAAACACTTGTGTGAAACACAGACAGAAAAGGGAAGATATAAATACTTGTGTGAAACACAGACAGAAAAGGGAAGATATAAACACTTGTGTGAAACACAGACAGAAAAGGTAATACATAAACACTTGTGTGAAACAAAAAAAAAACAATATTATTATTCATTGATGAAAATAAAGGTTTTGGAACTGGGGTGATACAAGCTGGTTTTATGACGTTAGGAGAATCAGAAACTTTTATAAAACAAGAATCTGTATGATCGTATCTTTACCACACTTTAAAGTCAGCCAAGGTCTTATTACACTATTCCACAATCCTATATTACCTACTTAACTGATTATTTTCATTATACAAGCTTCTTAGGAGAATAAATCCCCGACGACACTAACTTGTTCAAACCACTGTATCCCCACAGAAGAGCAAGAACAGAGAGATATAAATTAATTTAAGCTCCATGAAATGGTAACTGTGGAAAGTAACCTAATTCCGAAGCAAATATAAATCGAACTTTATAATTACTTATATCCAATTCATAAGGGCATTTACTAACAGTAGAACGTAGTTTTTGAATTCATCTGAATAAAGATTTAAAGATATATTATTTTCCTGCAATAGTTCACAAGAAATTTTCTTAAAGGGTGATACAGATCAATATAAAAGTGAACTTGAAGATTTCCAGTAGCTTCCTAATGTTCAATGTCTGCAAAGTCACAATGAAAAGATGGCTCAAAACTAACAGTGATTTCTGGATATTCATCGCCATATTTTGGGGTGTTTAAAATGTGAATTCTAACAAAGAAAGAAACAAAACAACTGAAGGAATGCAGTAACTTTAAGCCGATTTATGATGAATATTAGGTTCATCAGTAATATAGAACAATGACTAAATGAATTCACTTACAGTGTTGCCAGTTCATTAATGGTGAGGCCTTCTGTTTGGTCTTCTGTTTATGATATTAGTAACAGCAAGTCCTATCTTTGAGTATGCTTGAATGGCGGCCAACCCTTCAATTTTTTTCTGTTATTCATCACTTCTGTATGGCAATTAAGCAGAAAGAATATTTCGCAGGGTATGGCGGGATGTTACAATTTCATATGGTAGGTAAAGGATTAAGCGGATAACTTAATAGTTTTATCAGTTAAGAGGGTTTTTCTGTGCCAGTTATTCTTGGTGTGATACATTTTTTTCCTATAGTGTTCTCAACCCACATACATAAAAAGCAACTTTCGTACAGTGTTTGTCAAGAACTTTTAAACACTACCTGGTCAATGACGTTTTTCACTAAAGGTTAATGTAGGTTTAAACCTCTTTTTTCCGCCAACAGCTGTACGTTTTATAGCTGTACGTACTTTGTTTACAAGTGGTAAAAGTAGTCAAAAGATATTCTTATCCAGATACTTTAACAGGGACCTTTTATTATCTAATATTTAAAACCTCACATTGTTCGTATTGTTGTAATGTAAAGGATCTGTTATTAACTAATAGTTAAAACCTCACATTGTTCATATTGTTGTAATGTAAGGGATCTGTTATTATCTAATATTTAAAACCTCACATTGTTCGTATTGTTGTAATGTAAAGGATCTGTTATTATCTAATATTTAAAACCTCACATTGTTCATATTGTTGTAATGTAAGGGATCTGTTATTATCTAATATTTAAAACCTCACATTGTTCGTATTGTTGTAATGTAAAGGATCTGTTATTATCTAATATTTAAAACCTCACATTGTTCATATTGTTGTAACGTCAGAAATCTGTTATTAACTAATAGTTAAAACCTCACATTGTTCGTAATATTGCAATGTAAAGGATCTGTTATTAACTAATAGTTAAAACCTCACATTGTTCATATTGTTGTAATGTAAGGGATCTGTTATTATCTAATATTTAAAACCTCACATTGTTCGTATTGTTGTAATGTAAAGGATCTGTTATTATCTAATGTTTAAAACCTCACATTGTTCATATTGTTGTAACGTCAGGAATCTGTTATTAACTAATATTTAAAACCTCACATTGTTCGTAATATTGCAATGTAAGGGATCTGTTATTAACTAATAGTTAAAACCTCACATTGTTCATATTGTTGTAATGTAAGGGATCTGTTATTATCTAATATTTAAAACCTCACATTGTTCGTATTGTTGTAATGTAAAGGATCTGTTATTATCTAATATTTAAAACCTCACATTGTTCGTATTGTTGTAATGTAAAGGATCTGTTATTATCTAATATTTAAAACCTCACATTGTTCATATTGTTGTAACGTCAGGAATCTGTTATTATCTAATATTTAAAACCTCACATTGTTCGTATTGTTGTAATGCCAGGGATCTGTTATTATCTAATATTTAAAACCTCACATTGTTCATATTGTTGTAACGTCAGGAATCTGTTATTATCTAATATTTAAAACCTCACATTGTTCATATTGTTGTAACGTCAGGAATCTGTTATTATCTAATAGTTAAAACCTCACATTGTTCATATTGTTGTAATGTAAGGGATCTGTTATTATCTAATATTTAAAACCTCACATTGTTCGTATTGTTGTAATGTAAAGGATCTGTTATTATCTAATATTTAAAACCTCACATTGTTCGTAATATTGCAATGTAAGGGATCTGTTATTAACTAATAGTTAAAATCTCACATTGTTCATATTGTTGTAATGTAAGGGATCTGTTATTAACTAATAGTTAAAAGCTCACATTGTTCATATTGTTGTAATGCCAGGAATCTGTTATTACCTAATATTTAAAACCTCACATTGTTGGTAATATTGCAATGTAAGGGATCTGTTATTAACTAATAGTTAAAATCTCACATTGTTCATATTGTTGTAATGCCAGGAATCTGTTATTTTTTAATATTTAACGCCTCACATTGTTCGAATTGTTCCAATATATGTGAAAACATCACTGCTTTAGAGAGCTATACATTGTAACTTAAATTAATTTGATGACTACAAAAGTTATTGAATATATAGCTTGATATATGTATGCACTGACATTGTTCCCAAGCCTGTGGTTTTCACTTCCGTAGAATCTTTGCTATACTGAAACACCACAGCTGAAGCGCTGGCTGACCGATTGATTTCATTGGTGGTGAAGAACGAATGTATTTCAGTTTTCGTAACTGAAATGCTTGCAGATTGTGTGGTTCAATCTTGGTTAGGTAAAGTCACTATAAAAATCATTTTTACACAGTGTACATGTAGTTTTCTAGTAGTTTTTATTTCAGAAATATGTTTCGTTCGTACGACTGGGAAATTTCAATGCTCTGGTAGATATTCTGGAATGTTTTATCTGGGCGTTATTTGGTGACAAGATACGTAATGTTAACTATATTCATAATACATTTTTGCGTCGACTACAGGAGTATATATAATTCCTGAATTTCTTTTGTCGAATCGGAAATAATGTTACATATTTATTTATGTTATGTTAATTTTATTATCAGAGTACAGGTTGGATTTATGAACAGAAAGATTAAAAACTCTGGTCACTACTTGCAGGATTGGTAACCTAATTAATCTCAGTTATTAATGTAAGATGTTTAACTGTAGCTCTGTCTCAAAGAGAACACGACAGTGATGGAAAAACTCACGTGCATGCGAGATGGCCTAATGCTCTTACCGTTGATTGGCGCTAAGTTACACTTAACTAAGTGTTTGTATCCTACACGAAGCAATTTGAATACAATGTTAACGCCGCCTCCCCCGTGACACAGCGGCATGTCTGCGGACTTACAACGCTAGAAATCGGGTTTCGATACATGCGATGGGGAGAGCACAGATAGCCCATCGTGTAGCTTTGTGCTTAATTTCACACATTAACAACTCTGTTCACTGACACTTGATAGAAACATGTTCTGGCGGCATGGTGACGAGTACATTCGCCATGAATGACGTAAGACAAAGTACGTGCGCTATATTCATAACGAGACAGCTTTTTCCAATGAAAGGTTGGATTGTGGCTTTTGTGGTTATAACATTTCAGTCTTACGATGTTGACTGACCTTCTGATGTGTGACAGGTTGAGATGAATTAAAGTTTTCCATCCCAACTGGTTAATGGAGTCTTAAACCTTGTGAACTGCATGATAACTTATTACACTTGTCGTGAGAGAACTGCGGTAAACCTGGAAACGAACATCAGGCTAGAAAACTTCAGCCTCACGCGTCGGAAACGCGCGTTACAAAACGTGCATCGCCAGTACACTCTGGCGCTCGTTGTTGCAACGTCTTCTTTACCAGCTGTTCATGAGTTGATGTTTAACAGGATCGTAATCAGGAGACGAAACGAGACCGACAGCCATCATATTTTAAGGAAGACATTTGAACAGTCCCACGGCAACCGCAAGATGAAATGTATATGTTGTAAATATCTTCAGTTTGATATTAAATGTGTTTTTATGCTTGTATTTGGAAATGATTTGTACATTTTGTGAGATTGGTTTATATTGCATCTTTAGTTTGTTTTGTAAAATTTTGTTTTGTAATGTTTATATGTTGTTTGCGTTTCTCGAATTTTGTGTTTTAATTTGTAATGTTTGCAGATTTCGTGTCCACTGCTGTTTTCAATGTTTTGTTCACTTAACATGCATCGTGAAATATGACTAAAATATTGTTTTCTTCCTTTTTTTTTTGCTTAAATAGGTCTTTTTCGCATCAAAATAACTTTCTTGAAATATATTATAAGTTATAAATGTCTACGTTACCTAGAAATAACAATGTTAAATCATGGAATCAATGTAAATAATTCCATGGTTTAATGTTTGTTTGTTTGTTTTTTGCGCAAAGTTACACGAGGGCTATCTGCGCTAGTCGTCCCTAATTTAGCAGTGTAAGAATAGAGGGAAGGCAGCTAGTCATCACCACCAATTCTTAGGCTACTCTTTTACGTATAATGGGGTTTACCGTAATATTATAACGCTTCCACAGCTGAAAGCACGAGCATGTAACGGGTATTCGAATCCGCGATCAGTCGAGCGCCCTAACCATCTGGCCACCAATGGTTTATTTACACTGTTATTTGAAGTAAGACCACTAAACTACAAAACTGGAGCATTTATATATGCATCAAGCACCCAGGGATATATTTGTTACTTGTAGCACCTTTTTCAGTTGGTTCAGGAGAAAGTCTAATGGGTTATAACGCTAAAAATCTGGTTTCATTATATATGACGGGCACAGCACAGAAAACCCATTACATAGCCTTGCGCTTAACAACAAACAAACATTAAACCATGGAATTATTTACATTGATTCCATGATTTAACATTGTTATTAAATGTCACAACTATTACCTGCGCGTTATAATGTGTAATACATGGTTAATATGTTAACTTGTTGCCTGTTGTGCTTTATGTTATTTCATTTTTATTTATGTTTTATTTTTACAGTTCAGTGTATTTTGTGTTATTGGTTAATTTTGATCTTATGTGCTAAACATTTTGTGTTGTAACTTCGACTTAACATATATCGATTTTAATTTAGTTTTATTTTACAAGTAATAGTTCCCGAAAGTTTTGTATTAACTCTTTGCTGTCTGTTTGTAGATGTCATGATGTCATGCACGTTCCCTGACGGTTATGATTACAGCATTCTCTAATCAATAATTAACCTCACAATAAATAAAGTCAGTAGTGTCTAATAATTAATTTTACAAGACCAATAGTGTTTAAATTTACTTTAATTTAAGAACGTTTATAAATAAACGATTGTTATGTAACCATTAGGTTTGTACGGACATAACAGCTTTAACCACATTGCCTGATTATCGAGAAACAGTTATTAAACAGTATGAAAAACTAACTGTTCATAATACAAGCAATTCTGCACCAATTACACTCTTTGCTCCAGGTAACTAACTTTCATAGCTTCAGAGACATATAACGAATAAACGGTTTCCTTTCATTAAGTCAAATCAATCTATTCGTTTGTTTCATCACAAAACTGCGCTCTGTTCACCACGGAGAATCGAACTCCCAAATTTTAGCGTTTTAACTTCGTGATCTTACGGCTGCAATCAACGTAAAAGAGATAACTGAGCTTTCTGTGGGTATTAAGACTGACTTATAATTATGTTGTTCTGTAAAGGGGTAAGGGATTGTAGGGGGCGTTGCAGTTAGATGTTAGGTTATTAATTAGTATAGGTATAAAGGTGTTTCTTTATATTAGTTCAATTTTGATTTGAGCAGTTGTATAAATGGGACTTCTTTGATTTGGTGTTTGTTTCCCTACTTAGTATCTGGATGTTTTCTTTCGTTATGTTGTGCTTATTTGAGTTGCACTGTTTAAAAATGTGCGAAGGAGTTTTTTTTTTCTGTTCTTTGAATCTGGTTTCCATTTTCCTGCTTGTGTCTCCAATACAGAAGTCGAAGTAGTTGTTACATTGTACTTTATAAATCATGTTGGTTTTGTGTTTGTCAGTGTAGTTTTTACATATTATGGACTTCAGTTTTGTACCTGGTTTTTGAATTAATTTAGTGTTTACTGGAATGTTGTGATTTGTTATAAGTTTTTCCAAATATTGGTTATTTTTTCTGATGATTTCGGAAACATGTGGTATGTAGCAGTATAAGGTTTTGTAGCTTGTTGTATTTTGGGATTTATTGTTGCTTGTTTGTTGGTCTAGGTGTGTGTGTATAATTGTTTCAACGATTTTTGTAGGAAATTTGTTGATGTTGATGAAATGTTTCATTTTGTCAGTTTCATTGGGTGAGCACAATTTTGTGGCTGTGTTTATTTGGTTTCTCAATACGTTGAGTTTTTATTTTAAGTGCTAAGTCTCAGGGAATGTATAATCCAGTATGGGTGATTTTTCTGTGGATTTCTGTTTTGAATTGTGTATCGGTTCTTGTGATCTTTAGGTTGAGAAATGCTATTTGGATAGTTTTCTCGTGTCCACAGGTAAACTTAATGTTAAGATGTATCGAGTTAACGTGGCTGAAAAATTAAGTATGTGTTGTGTAGATGTGAATCCAGCAATTGTATCATCAACGTATCTGTACCAGTATAGTGGTGGGTGTTAGGCTGAATTGATCGCTTGAATCATTTAACTACAACCTCTATGAATACATTGCGTGGGCATTTTGTTAATATGTAACATCCGGCTCCTTTTTCAAAGACTCTTTTAATTTTAAATCTATTTTTGATCAAATAAATCATAAAACCTTAATGGCCAATTTTGATGTAATATCCCTCTTCACAGAAGTTCAAACTACTTAAACTTCCAAGATAGTTTTAGAACTTTACATCCAAGACCTCAACATATTAATAACACATTTATTGTCCCCAACAACAAATTAGCAACCCTTATATAATTCACTATCACCAAAACTAAGTTTAATGACCAAAACTACCTACAAATAAATGGTTTAAGTATGGGCAATCATTTGCTACCAGTTTTAGCCAACAGTTTCAGTAACACAGATTAAATCTCAAGCCCTACTTATACAACAACTAAAGCCAAAATTAAACTAATATAAAGGGACACCTTTATACCTATACTAATTAATACTGGCTCGGCATGGCCAAGTGTGTTAAGACATTCGACTCGTAATCTGAGGGTCGCGGGTTCGACTCTCGGTCGCACCAAACATGCTCGCCCTTTCAGCCGTGGGGGCGTTATGATATTACGGTCAATCCCATTATTCGTTGGTAAGAGTTGGCGGTGGGTTGTGATAACTAGTTGTCTTCCCTCTAGTCTTACACTGCTAAATTAGGGACGGAGAGCGCAGATAGCCCTCGAGTAGCTTTGCGCAAAATTCAAAAACAAACAAACTAATTAATAACCTAACATCTAACTGCAGCGCCTCCTACAATCCTGTACTCGTTTACACTCTCGTCCCTAAGACATGCGCCTGGCAACGGTCAGTTGCAAACTTTCTTTGTTAACTTGAAGATGACCTCAGAAGGTCGAAACGTTGTTCTGTTCTTTATTTTAATCAAATTTTAATACCCATATTAGCCATCTTGAGAAAACATTTTTACTTTAAGTGGGGTTCTCGTCATTATGAAAGATAACTGAGGTTTTTTGTTTTTTGGGTAAAATTTAAGTGAAGGTTATCCATTAGAATGCGCACGAAATCAAATCTGTCAAATTTTTTGATGTAACAGTTTGTCGTTGAAAATATGCATTTTGAGTTGTAAGCATTTCACCAGTATGTACGCACACATGCACACACGTATATACGCCTAAACTAAGTCCTTACACACTCCGCAAAAATTCAGCGTTTTCGTTGGCATGGTAATGTAAGTCCTGGTAAGAATACTTATTTAGTGACAGTATAAGTATTGCTCGTTCATTTTTTGATCTTTATATCCTTGTACTTTTCCTTCGTAATATCAAGCAATTAGGCTTTCTGACATCTGTTACCATACAAGCAAAGAAGTAAGACGAATATTATATAGTTTCATGTAAATACCGAGCGACATTGACAATGTGCTAGTAATAATAAACCTGTTGTATAAGATTTCTCGTATGTACTAAAATTTGTACAGTTGTCAATCAAAATTATTTTCAAGTGGATCTTACAACAAGTAAAAAAAACAAAGAACATACGAGTGCACTCGGTGTTACCCAATTTTCTCGTCTGCGCGCTTTGAACACGTTGGAGAAAATGTTTGTTTGCTTTTGAATTTCGCACAAAGCTACTCGAGGGCTCTCTGTGCTAGCCGTCCCTAATTTTGCAGTGTAAGACTAGAGGGAAGGCAACTAGTCATTACCACCCACCGCCAACTCTTGGGCTACTCTTTTACCAACGAATAGTGGGATTGACCGTAACATTATAACGTCCCCACGGCTGAAAGGGCGAGCATGTTTGGCGCGATGGGGATGCGAACCCGCGACCCTCAGACTACGAGTCACACGCCTTAACGCGCTTGGCCATGCCGGGCCGCAGGTTGGAGAAAAATGTGCGGAATTAATTACTTGTTGTTTGTTAAAAACCTGTTACCGAATTACTTGTTGTTTGTTAAAATCTTGTTATTTTGTTAAAATTGTCGTGAAAAAGCGAAAACATAAATTTCATAACATGTATATATCAAGTTTTTTTGTTTTTGAGCACAAAACTACACAAAATACAGTGCCCATTACGGTACCAAAATCCGGTTTTTAGCGTTAGAAGCCTTGAACCACTGTGTATGGTGTGGGGGAGTTATGTCGAGATAAATACGTTTCTTTCTGGTTATTCTTTAGTTAATCAGAATATTTTACATACATATAAGCCAGCTAGGCTATAAATTGGGGCTCAGGCATATAGAGATGTAATATCAAGAACACAGATCAGCATTTACAAGTGAACGCAATATAAAAGTTTTGAAACGATCTGACTAGGTAGTGAAAAACTTTATTGCAAATGTACTGCATTTCATCTTGTCATTAGAAGAAACCTCATACATGATAGCGGGTTCCTGTTGATTAGAAGCGACCTAATACGTGATAACTGGGTTTGAAGTTCTCCGTCAAGTCTAAAATGGATGCACTGAAATATAAAGGTAATTGCACACCAAAATACCAAGACTGAATATATAGAATTAAAACGATTTAAAAGTCTCACCACGTCGTTACAGCCCATGTCGTTATGTCTGTTGTTACTCTCGTTCCACTTTTAATTTTGTATAAGTGGACCGAAATTCACTCGGTCTGTTTTATTTGGGATTAAGCCTATATTTGGGTACCCCCCTTTGTTATAACTTGGCTGATTTTATATTTGTAAAAAGTTTTAAAATTAATTTAAAATAAGATTCCATAAACAATGATGTTCGAGTCCTCAGCTGTCAATACTGCGTGTTCAACCACAAAGACATTCTTTTATTTCAGTGTTGTTGTTTTTTTATTTGCCCCTAAATTCTCAATACATTAATTTCAATGTGATGCTGTGGATATCAAATCGAAATTGCAGTTATCAAAGAAGTTGTAAAATCATTAACGTAATGTGCTACACTTGTCAAATAATCAGCTTTCCCTAGTTCATATCAACAACTATCGGATAAATTGTGTTCTGTGCCGACCCACCTTTGTCAACTACGTGTACAAAACCAATTTAGTGATTGCTTATTTCTCTTAATATAAAACGGATACGAAACATCTGTTTTAATGAGGCCTAGGGTCTGTTCAGGAGCGTAAGAATGGTACTAGTCAACTATGCGACTAAATGGTTAGTCCTTTATATAGTCACAGCAGTGTAACTCCACTCCTCTTACATAGCTGAAGTCGAAACTTTTCGGAATTTATTCTTGGATCACATCTTCTTACTGTTGACTTATGAAGAGCTAGACCAGTCTATAGAGGAATTTTTATAATTATTATTTTTTCCATTAATCGATTTGGTTTGCATTTCGCGTGAAGCTAAACGAAATCTATTCGAGACAGCCGTCTCTAATTTGGCAGTGATAAACTAGAACGTGTTTTGTTTGTGTTTTGTTGTAGCAAAGCCACATCGGGCTATCTGCTGAGTCCACCGAGGGGAATCGAACCCCTGATTTTAGCGTTGTAAATCTGTAGACTTACCTCTGTACTAGCGGGGAACGGACTAGAGTGAAGGTAACTAGTCAACATTACGCACTGCTAAGTCTTGGGCTACTTGTTTACCAACTAATAGTGAGATTAACCGTCACTAGATAACGTCCTCATATCTAGCATTTGCAATAACCGAGAATCGAACCTGTAATCCTGCGAGTGGACCACTACTCCAGTCTATCAATATTTATTTTTTATATATTATTTGAATATTTTGGAGTTCGAAAATCGCCGTTTCCAATAATAAGTTGTTGTTGTTTTCATGTCCTATATTTATTTATTCTCAAACTTTTAAAATTAATTTATTGTGTTTGTGAATGATTTCTTTAGCTTGTTTTTGACTAATAAGAGGCCAGGAACATCAGAAAAATCAGTAGTGGTATCATATTTTAAAATCCCAAGCAGTTGAAGCTACAGGTTTTTGCTTTGTCTTCCAGCATTCCAAGAAACTGGATTTCGATAACTATGTTGGGCTGAGTACAGGCAGCTCATTGTGTAACATTGTGGTTATCTTCAAACAAACAAACTCTCAACATTCCATGTTAATATAAAAAACGGAATGTTCAATATAAAACAAATAAAATATATCGATGTATACAAAAGGAGAAACATAGTAAGCAACACACGCTAATTAAACTTTTAAAAATATTCAAATTACACTTGTTAGCGATTTGTTAAGATGAGAGAACATTATAAAAGTATTACAGACTCGTTTTAAGTATCGACTTCTAAGTGTCAAAGAGTTACGACAATCATAACACTATGTAACAAAATGTTTACTTTTTCTTGTTCCTGCACAGAGAGTGTTATTTCCCAGTTACTTAGGCCTAAAGTAAATGGAAAAAGACCTATTTTTCTCTTCAAACTTTGCTTTTGTGACCTGGGAGCGTATAACGAAAACATGATGGGAGACTACATTTGGGGGCTGATACGTGAAAGTGATTTACGTTAAAGTCACAAATCTCGAAGAACTACTCACTTCTAAAGAGTTTAGTATAAATACATGGAAATCCTGATTCATATGTTGTTTTATTCAGACTTTATATAAATGTAAATGTGCAAATTTGCCTGTTTTTACATAGAAAATAGGTTAATTTGTAAATTTCATTATCCAGGTCTCAAAAGCAAAGTTTGAAGGGAATATTGGCCATTTTATGTACTTTTACAACGTAAGCAATTTAGAAATAACACGTACTATCCAGGAACAAAATTTGTGTTACATAGTGTAATACAACCCAGATTGTTTGTGGAAATATTAAATCACTACGTAATTTTTCTTCTTCGTTTATTTTATTTTTGCACTGGCTGTTTCTACTGTCGAACGATTGGTTTTAACATACTGTATTTACACTTTAATGTCATTTACAGAGTTTGTATTCCAATTTCCACAAGGAGTCCTAAAGCTTCGTATTGCGAAAAGAAATTTAACTTACATATATGAAAAGTGAAACCTGAAACCACCAGGGGTTTTAGATTAATTTATACATTTTTTTTTTCCCCTGATCGAAAAGTTAAATCGAAGTAATTTGACAAGTGTACTGTTTGGCTTAACAAATCATCAGTGTTGTTTAATATAATGTATTCTTCCTTTCACCACTTTGCTTATCTTACGTCTTTAAATCATAACCTAGGAGCATTAAGCCTCACTTCTCAAGTGTTTGGCAGCTTTTGATCTTTCGTATTGAGTCGCTTCACAGAAATGTGATAAGAGAGTACATAAACATATCGACTGACAACACGAAAATGAGTGCGTTTTAACGCCCACGGTAACCTAGGCAGAGTTTTCAGTTACTCTGTTTTGAATTTTCACGCAAAGCTATACGTACCTAATTTAGCAGTGTAATACAAGAGGGAAGGCAGATAATCATCACCACCCACCGTCAATTTTTGAGCTACTCCTTTCCCAACGAATGGTAAGAATGACCGCCACATTATAATGCTCCCACAGATGAAAAGGCGAGCATGTTTGGTATGATGAGAATTCGGACCCCCGACTATGAGATTACGAGTCGAGCGCTCTAACTACCTGGCTAGATGAGCCGTTTTGAGTTATATATACACCTTGATGTGTTACGCCAAAGCTATAATAAGCTAACAACCTATGACAAGTAATTTTTAATTTATTGGTACAAAACAAAATCTTGACGTTTAAAAGCTAATTCATTTGAACCCGCTACCGCCACTTCAAGCTAAATATGTTGTTTTTGTCTTCGTGCTAATCTACACTCCGCACTCTATCCACCGCAGAAAATCGAGCCCTGGATTTTGGTGTTGTAACACCGTAGAGTTATGGCTGTCACACTGGAGTGCTTTGTTCTAAGTTATATATTTTTGTAGTTTTTTTAATTTCTTTTAAATAGCCAATTACCTTGGCAAACAAAGTTTCGTGGTTTTTTTTGTTTGTTTCTTGTTTTCTGATGCAGTTCCTAAATGTTTAGATTATTTCAAGTTTTCGGTTACTCGCTGGAAATTTTTAGATCTACTTGAAATTTGAATATTCTATCAGTGATATTTGCATGTTTATCTCTTTTATCATGTCAGTAACATATTTTGTAAACGTATTTACCCTAACTGTGGTATCGATTATCATTCTGATAATTAGCATTGGTAAACATCACACCGAGCTCGTTCATTTATCTTCCTGAAATCAGTACCTAACTATGGATCTCAGAACAGCTCGTGTGGGTATTAACACTTATTAAGCAGAGAATAACGTTTCGACTTTCCTAGGTCATCTTCTATGACCTCCTTCTTCCTAGAAAAGTCGAAGTATTGTCCTCTCCTTTATTAGTAAAAGTGTTAATATCCACACCAGCTGTTCTGAGATACATTTTTATTTCAAGTGCGTTTCTCACCATCAAGGACAATACCTAATTACTTCGTGTCTTCGTCTTTGTTCGTCGTAAATGCACCTTAATTTGTTGCACAAGATTTTTTCAGCAAGGCACTTCTTAGATTTTCTTCTGCACTCACTACGGTGTTATCTTTTTAATAATAGAGGAGAAAATTGCAATAATATCTTAAGGGTATGTTTGGTAAAATATGATATAAAAATGGGTAATAAGTGATGTTTGTCCTGAGTTGTTGGTGTAATAGTCCTTACGCTTGTCATCTAACTTGTCCAGTTCGTGCTGTTGTGATTAAAGTAGCTTTGTATCTCTGTTCCGTCACTAAACTTATTCTTATAGAAGTTAGGCCTAACAGTGTTGATTGCTCTTTATCTGACAACTCATTGTAAAGAACAAATGTTGTTGCGTTACTTTGTCGTATGGCGTATTTGCTTTACATAGATTTACATGATATATATTTTAAATGTAATACATCAGTCATGTCGCTGCCTTTCAAGTTAACATTAAATTTAAAATCACGAGCTGACAAAAATCAACACAAAGTCATCAGTCTTATCTCATTTCGTAAACTATGATGTGGTGCATAATTATATTCATAACAATGTTTCGGCCCGGCATAGCCAGGTGGGTTAAGGCGTTCGACTTGTAATCTAAGGGTCGCGGGTTCGAATCCCCGTCGCACCAAAGATGCTCGCTTTTTCAGCCGTGGAGCGTTATAATGTAATGGTCAATCCCACTATACGTTGGTAAAAGAGTAGCCCAAGAGTTGGCGGTGGATGGTGATGACTGGCTGTCTTCCCTCTAGTCTTACGCTGCTAGATTAGGGCCGGCTAGCGCAGATAGCCTTCATGTAGCTTTGCGCGAAATTCCAAAAATAAACAAACAAAACAGTGTTTTAGAATACTCTAGGTCTTCGCTAGATTTCCTTCTATGAGACTGCCATCACAAATAAAAATGGTAACACTTTATTTCATTCAATGAAATACTCTATTGTGTATTTAGCCCACCTCAGTTTTAACGAAATTATGTGATATAAACAGTTGTTGAATATCCTATTCATTAAACACCCCAATGGCACAGCGGCATGTCTACGCACAAAGCTACACGAGGGCTATCTACGCTAGCCGTCCCTAATTTAGCAGTGTAAGACTAGAGGGAAAGCAGCTAGTCATCACCATCCACCGACAATTCTTGGACTACTCTTTTACCAACGAATTGGGGCCCGGCATGGCCAAGCGTGTTCAGGCGTGCGACTCGTAATCTGAGGGTCGCGGGTTCGCATCCCCGTCTCGGAGTTGGCGGTGGGTGGTGATGACTAGCTGCCTTCCCTCTAGTCTTACACTACTAAATTAGGGACGGCTAGCACAGATAGCCCTCGAGTAGCTTTGTGAGAAATTCAAAAAAACCAAAAACAAACAAACCAACGAATTGTGAGATTGACCGTCACATTATACGTCCACACGGCTGAAAGGGCGAGCGTGTTTAGTGCGATGGGAATTCGAATCTGCAACCCTCGGATTACGAGTCGAACGCCTTAACCCAGCTGGCCATGCTGGGCCATATATAGGTAAGCAGCTAATCTATTATAATAAAACTTTTTTTTTTTCTGTCCTGAAAATGCGCGCATACCCTATTTTATGAATGCGAATGTGCACACACTTCAACGGATGTAAACAAAAGTTGGATATAATTATATTTTAAAAGACGTTTTGTATGACAACATATTAAAAGCTTAAAGTTTTTAAAAAAGTCTAACGTTAGGTTGAAGAATAACATTAGTGGTAGATATAAGTGTGGTAAAGTTTAGCCCTAACTAAAGCAAAAAATGTACACAAATTACAGTGTGAATTTATCTCTTTATCAAATATAGGTCGTTCTTAATAAAGGCTTAATTAATGTTAGGCCTAAGATATCGGTGTCGGCGATTAGAATTCTTTTGTATTATATTAGAAATCCTGTATCTAAAGAAGATTATTGGAATATAGATAGTAATTTGATAGCAGATGTTTTGTGGGTCCCTGCTAGTTTATTAAAAATCTGTTTGTTGGACTTCAAACAATACTCTGGAAGGTATTATATTAGATTCTATTGTTTGTTTGCAAATAGCAGTGAAACATAGTGTAATTTACCACGAGAATCCATAACAGTGTAACATAGCTTGATTTATCACCAGAATTCATTGCTTGTTTCTAAACAGCAGTGTAACATGATATATCAGGCCATCCCATAAGAAATGTCCGAAAATTTAATACAGAAAGTACATCATCATTTCTGTCTTTGTTTGAGACTTTAATGACTAAAATAGGACGTGTATAAAAATGTTCAGACAAATAAAAAACACTGATCCAACTCCACTTTTTCACATCATTAATCAAATAAACCCTTATGAAGATGGATGTGTCTGAGGAGCACATTAGGCATGTAATGCTTTATGAGTTTAAAAGGCAACAGTGCAACAGTGATGCGCCACGTTCAGGTCGTCCTGTTGAGTTTAATGATGACTTGCTGCTGGCTGCACTTGTTGAAGATTGTGCTGTAACAGTTGAAGAACTACCACAGAAGCTTAATTCAACCCATTAAGCAGTTCACCGTCATCTCCAACAGCTTGGAAAGGTCTCAAAACTTGAAAAATGGGTCCTCCATGATTTGACAGAAGCCAGCCTTAGAGAGAGAGTAGACATTTGCACTTCTCTGCACTCTCGTGAACTTAACTCACCTCTTTTGAACAGGTTAGTGACTGGAGATGAAAAAATGGATATATTATAAATAAAATATATGGCTCAGTGCAGGTTATTTTAAAAAAAGTTTTGAATTATGTACCTTTGATTCATGTCCTAGGGTCACATTATGAAATTTGTAATTATATACTAAAATTGCATATGACACCTCGTCGAATTGGGTCATGGTGTTTTTACATAATCATATTTTACAGCCTAGCAGTGTGCCCCTGGTACATCATTATCAGTGTGATACATATTAGGTCAATGCCCTCGGAAAGTCATTATTTTCATACAAAGTTATCGTAATTGGGTCAAGGTCATGTTTGTTTAATTCTGCCGCCCAAATGTCATCCTATGCTACACGTGACACTATACTGCAACTTACAAAATGTTTGAATAAGTTTGTTTTATTTTTCTGTTCACAAAATTCATATAAATTCTGAACAACACAACTGTTTTGTAGTAAAATACATTCTGCTATGGAAGATCTATTTGTAAATAGACATGATTTAAAACCAATCACCTCAAGTAAAAAAAAATTACTGCTTAAATGAAGTATAATTCTATACTTTCCCATTGGGTCAGCAGTAAGTTTATAAACTTACAAAGCTAAACATCCAGGGTTCGATTCCGCTGGTGGCTTTCTTAAATTTGTTTTGAATGATCCGCAAAGCTACAGGAGGGGTATCTGAGCTAGTCATCCTTACTTTAGCAATGATGAACTTGGAGGAAGGCAGCTACCCATCACTGGCCGCCCCAACTCTTGTCCTACTCTTTTAATAAAGAACACTGGGATTAGCCTTCAAATTATAACGCCTCCAGGCTGAAAAGGCGAGTGTATATGGAGAAGGGGTTGAGACTCTCAGCTTGTGAGTGGAATACGTTAACCACCCAAACATGCCAGGCCAATTAAATATCTGAGACACAATTATTCATTATGAAACTGATTATATGATACCACCAAAATTAAATGGTAAGTGTTTTTCTGTCTTGTTTACTCTCCTACATCTGATTACATACCAATATAAGTACAATTACTATACTCTTAGATGCAACAAATAGCAACATTTTGGATACATCTTTTACGTTTTACCAAAGACTACGCCTCTGCATGTCAACTTTTGGTGACGCTTTGTTTACGTTTCAGATTATTTGTTTGTTTTGAGTTTTCGCGCAAAGCTACACGAGGACTATCTGCGCTAGTCGTCCCTAATTTAGCAGTGTACAACTAGAGGTAAGGCATCTAATAATCGCCGCCCACCGCCAACTCTTGGGCTACTCTTTTACCAACGAATAGTGGGATTAACCGTCACTTTATGACGCCCCCATGGCTGAAAGGACAAGCATGCTTGGTGTGACGGTAATTCGACCCAGTGGCCTTCAGCTTACAAGTCAAGCGCCCTAACCACGCCTGCCGGGCCCCACATTTGAGATGTATATTAGCGACATATAAAGTGTGTCCAATAAACATACTCTTACGGTTTCTGCTTCTTCACCTACAAACTGCTATTGATGGCTGTAAGTAAAACTTACGCTTCAATCTATGTGTAGGGAATTAACACCGAAAACTAAACTCTATTAAAAAAGTGCAGGTTTACAAAACGGCATATTGATCTCAGATTAAATTCAGGTTTTGGTGGTAGATCACATGACTTCATGAAACTGTACTGAACATCCACATGTACTTTTATCTGCTTGTAATTTGAAGATAAGTGTGCATCTTCACACTAACGGTTTTTTTTTCATGGAAATACCTTTTCCTTTGCTTCGTCTTACCACTGTTAATATGACATGGAGGTATATTCATCACATACATGCCCTTATTCATACGGGTTTTTTTATTCTAACAGTTCATTTCACAAGTGCTTGTTTTTCCACCCGTGAAGTACTGATTCAAAATATACAACTTTGTTACAAACCTAAACTGACTGTATTGAGGAAAAGAAAACATTACTTGTAATGATACTATTCAAAGCCGGAAGTGCGAGGTAATGAGCGAATTGTAGTCAGACTCGTGTCTTACACGTGTTTGTTCTCAAATAGAGTTTTACTTCAGAGACACTTCCTGTTTAACTTATACTGTCGAGAAGACTTTATAGTCTGTTTTTAAGACAGATAACAATCATATAACTATAAACTTATTCTATTTTTTACCAACGTCTGCTTACGTAATTATAATATGATACAAACACTGTCTAGTTGTTGTAACTAAAATATATACTCATTAAAAATCGAGCGTAATTTATGGAGTTTGTTATTTATTGTCAATGGTCCAGTTTAAATTACAAATAGTAATTGTTATTTGTACATAACACAATAGATGTATCTTTAATATCCTAAAAACTTATGCCATTTGAATATAGTCATTGGAAATACAATTCTCTTTGGTTTGTATAATATAACATTATATATTAGTACACGAAGCAACAGAGCGTGTAACTTTTCCGCGTGTAACCAATCAGGATTTTGTCTGCTTCTCTTCTAAATGGTGAAACCTTGATGTGCAGAAGTATCTATGTTTGTCACTACCCGTAATGCGCATGCGTTTGAAAGATATAGTTGCCAGACAAGTATGTCCTCACTGCTAGGCAAGGCTGTTTGACTGGATAAGGGCTAACAGTGGTGGAACAGAGTCAGACAAATACGCAATATTTTACACGTTTCTCTCTTAGTTCTGGATGCTAATCAGGACGAGACATTCTAACCTGATGTTTGTAGTTCTCATACTTGCATAATTATGTAATTTTTAAAAAGCATAAAACGCAATTTGTATGCATAATGTAAGCATAGATCAATATATACACATACGTTTCTTAGTTGAACTTTTCAATTATAATTATGTTAAATTATTAAACGTTGGGTTATTTAAAACAGATGAATAATCTGATGTTCTCGAGAAACTAAAAAAAAATTTCAACCAGACTTTATTTTCACATCTTATAATATGCCTAACTTAATAATTTCCTCACGAAATATCATCGCTAATCGATCATAACAAACATGCTGACTAGTTAACTTGCTAACAAATTCGTTGACGAACTGTTGATGTCTTACATACTGTAACTCTTTAACTGAACTGAACTCATTAATTAATTATAACTCATTCATTCTGGTATTTTACTGACTTTCAACTTACCGCGGAAAGCTACGAGATTCCATAGAAGCCCAAACTTTCCGAAAATTTCTAGACTTCAAACATTCATTTTATGATGTCATAAACTGCTTCTAGTAAATAAAAAACATTAAAAATGTAACCTTAATGTCGTGAAACGTATTTCAAATGTTAATGTTATTAATCCCTGGGCGTTTCCTTGTGTTTTCCCTACATCTTATACGCATTTATGTCCCCACTTTGTTACTTCCAAAATATGTAATTCCATGTATTTTCCGAGACAGATTCACCGCTCCTTGAATTCCTTTGATACGAGTTTGTTGTGTGTTCCTTCAGGAGATTTCTTTCCTTTTACAATCTCCCACACATTCTAAGGTTTAACGATTTTTAGTGTTAATCATACCACGTGCTTTATAGTTTTGTATTTTTCTCTATTAGCGTGTTTTAATTGCAAAACCACATCGGGCTATCTGCTGAGCGCACCGAGGAGAATCGAACCCCTGATTTAAGTGTTGTAACTTTGTAGAGTTACCGCTGTACCAGCGGGGGGACTACTCCATTTATCTATATGTGGAAGAAAGTTTAATAATAAATAAACAAATATCTTACTTCAACACCTGAGTTCAAGCTGATAAACGTCCTCATTCTACCACTCGTGTGTTAATTTACCAAGCTTCACGGCCCGGCACGGCCATGTGGTTAAGACTCCGACTCATAATCCGAGGGTCGCGGGTTCGAATTCCCGTCACAACCAAACATGCTCGTCCTTCCGGCCGTGGGGCGTTATAATGTTACGGTCAATCCCACTATTCATTAGTAAAATAATATCTCAAGAGTTGGGAGGTAGATGGTGATGACAAGCTGCCTTTCCTCTAGTCTTACACTGCTAAATTAGGGACTGCTAGCACAGATAGTCCTCATATAACTTTGTGCGAAATTCAAAACAAACATTACTTAGCTTCACTCAGTAGTTTATTAGTTTGTGCGTGCATGTCAACGTTCGAGGGCTAGAGAAAGATTGGGACACGCCTTGAATAACTTTGGATTTTCTTGAAATCATCGTTTTTCTTCTTTTTAGTCGTACTGTTTAACGTCCAGATATAAGATGTTAGTAAGTAAACGACGTTGGTTTGTATGTTTACAAACTTTTATATATTATATAGTAAGTGTTACGGGTTAGATATAAAAATATTACTTACTACACTGTACTTAAGAAAAACAAAAACTGTTAAGCTAATAATTCTTTTAGATATTTGGCTTTTTGAGACGTTTTAACTGACCTACAAATACGGACAAAAGTATGTAATTTTGCTCTCCATCAAAGAATGGGTAATAAATTTTAAAGACTAAACAGGTAGATGAAATGTTTAATTTTTGAATTTTGCGCCAAGCTGCACGAGGGCTATCTACGCTGGCCGTCCATAATTTTGCAGTGTAAGACTAAAGGGAAGGCAGCTAGTCATCATCACCCACCGCCAATTCTTGGGCTACTCTTTTACCAACAAATAGTGGGATTGACCGTAACAATATAACGCCCTCACGGTTGAAAAGGCTAGCATGTTTGATACGACGGGGATTTAAACCCACGACCCTCAGATTTCGAGTCCAACGCCTCAACCCATTTGGCCATGCCGGACCAGTAGATGAAATAAATTTATTTAATAGTGAATAAAGTACAGTTTCTACTACTTTTATGTTCACTGTTTTATTAATTGACCAGGTTTTAATTAAAAGAACAGCCATATTCAATGACATTGATAAAACAATGCGTCTAAATAATGCTTTAGAATTTTTTGTTTATATCTCATGCCTTAAAATTCATGCCCATAAAAATATCGAGTTACTTATCAATATTTTCTCATATTATTTCAATATTTTTTTCGCACCACTAAATTTTTTTTCGGTCTCTAATCTTTTTTTTCTACTAATTTGTTTGTTTGTTTTGAATTTCGCGCAAAGCTACCCGAGGGCTATCTGCTCTAGCCGTCCCTAATTTAGCAGTGTAAGACTAAAGGAAAGGCAGCTAGTCATCACCACCCACCGCCAACTCTTGGGCTACTCTTTTACCAACGAAAAGGGGGATTGACCGTCACATTATAACGCCCCCACGGCTGAAAAGGCGAGCATGTTTGGTGCGACTGGGATTCGAACCCGCGACCCTCGGATTACGAGCCGAACGCCTGACCATGCCGGGCCTTTCTACTAAATACACCGTATTCTCAAATATCAGTTTAATGTATTACCATTTCAACCTCTGACTGTTAACTCTCTTTTTTTTTTTTATTAGGTGAGTAAAGAATATCAAACCAAATCCAAGTTACACAACCTTTGTAAACATTTTTCTTCACATATTTCTAAGATGAGGTGTCATATGTTTATATGTTTGTTCCTCTTTTTTTTTTAACCTTCATGTGTTTGTTTCAGAACTCTGCGCACAGCTGTAAACGGTCTACTAGCTGTGCATAGCAATCCCTAATTTAGAACTTGTACACTGAAGGGAAGACAGCTATTCAGTAGCACCCACTCTTGTGTGGTCGAAAATTGGGATTTGACCGTCAACTCTCTGTGTGTAACACTGTCTTCAAGCCTACTTTCTCCACACCCTAATTAAACCACTGTCAGATTTTGTCGTTAGCTCAGTTGGAATTCCAAGAATTGGTATTTTGTCAAAATCCTCATTGTTGTTGTATTCTCACAAGTTTTATTTCTTCAATTTGAAAGTTGGACCCGACGAGGTCTGGTGGTTAGGGGCGCTCTACTCGCAATCTGTGGGTTTAAATCTCTGTCGACAAACGTGCTTGCCCTTTCGACCATCAGGGCGTTATAATATTACGGTAAGTTCCACTATTTGTTGAAAGATGAATAGCGCAAGATTTGGCGGTAGGTGATGTTGACTAACTAACTACCTTGTCTGCTTAATTAAGGACGGTTAGCGTGTAGCTTTGCACAAAATTTAAAACAAATCGTTTTAATATTTAACATTAAATAAGTCACGTGGTAGACTGGTTATAGTTGGGCACAAATTATTTAACTCTAAAAGCTTTGCTACATTTACGGTCATCTTAAAATAATTTTGAATTTCCTCGAAACCAGTGAGTGAGTGTTATGTGGAAAAGTTGATTCATCACAGTTTTCAAAAGATAAAGTTGATTTTTTGTAGCATCCTTAAGAGGCAAGAGTTTCGCCATCACATTTAAGGTCACGTGATATTGTTCTAAACATTGATTATTCAGTTACTGAGTGATGTTATCCTGATTAGCTGCCGTTCCTCTAGTCCATCAGTTTCATATTAAGATTTATTTGATTATTTGGTTTGAACATCGCGCATAGCTACCAGATGGCTATCTGCGCTAGCCGTCCCTAATCTAATTGTGAAAAACTTGAAGGATGAAAGCTAGTGATCATAACCCACCGCCAACTCTTGGGATACTCTTTTACAAATGAATAGTAGAATTGACCATCATGTTATAACCCCCCCTCCTCAAGGTTGAAAGAGCAAAATTATTTGATGGGACGGTAATTCGAACCAGTGCCATTCAGAGTTCGAGTTAAGCGTCATAAACACCTAGCCATGTAGAGCCACAGTTTACGGATGGTCCAGACGAATAGCCCTACCACAAGTATCCAATACAAATAAACTGCAATATGTATTAAATTGCATGTTCATGTCAACTGTGGCACGTGATAAAACGACTTTTAATCTCATATTAAATGTAAGGAGTGCGCCTGCGTCGCACATTCCTCAGCTTTTGGTAGTCAAATGAAATTTGTTTCCACTCAGCGTTAATTGCTCTCCAAAAGGAGATGAAATCACATATAATTATAATTTATCCAGGCATTTTATTAGATATACACGACTGTTTCTGTTTAATGCGAGTATTATGATTCAGATAGTTTATATAGTGAAGATGCTATGTTTAGTTATTTGCATAAACAATATTTTACGATAAGTTTGTTTACGTAACTGTTGAGAAAACATACGTTACATAGTTTAATTCTTCAGAATTAGAAATTGTTTACAATAGTGAGGTTCCTGCATCATTCTGTTAGAACGTTCCAAGTTTCACATCGACTTAATTGAATATTATTAAGTCAGAATATCTAGTAATGTGTTAAATGTTCTAAATTTCTGTCGGCGTATAAATATGAGTCCAAAGATTGGTATTTAGATATATAGTGATTGTGAGTTTAACGATAAAGAGTGTATAGTGGCGGCATTTAAAGTGAAATTATCACAGACTATATTGTTATAACATAGTGTAGAATAATATTTTTTTCAGCTGTATTCTAAAATAATCGAATCAGCCTGTGTAGATTTTAATGAAAACAAAGAAACAATTTTTTGAAGTTCTGGTTAGAGCTGCGGTAACCAACAGAGTAACGAACATTTGTATATATGTTTGACTTGTTTTAAATATATTATTTTAAAGCAAGTGGACTGTCTTGCTGTTTCTTTATAGCAGACATTTATCACATATTGTAAAGAATCAGGCCTTACAAAACGTAAGACGCTTGTGTTCTTTATTTAATCGTAATCAGTTTGTAGCTGTTGATGACTAGTGGTACTTTAGAATACATTCTGCTGTGAAATATACAATACATTTCGACGGCTTGAGTAGAAAAGTAAGATGGTAAAATTAAAGACAGTCACAACCTCTCAGAGATACGGTGGTAAGTCTACGGATTTACAACGCTAAAATTAGGGGTTCGATTACTCTCGATGGATTCAGCAGATAGCCCGATGTGGTTTTGCTATAAGAAGAAACACACACACACAGTAACCAAGAATACGATACCTTTAAAATAGTTACTAAACTTAGAAAGGTATTTGTATATATTTATGAATACTATAGTACACCTACTTTATTTCAAATGTTTCTGCACATAAAATATTATAATTGTAGGATGTACATAACAATGCTAAGTTGTACTTATTTAATTACTTCTACAAATTACATTTTGTGCTTTTTTAATAATTACATAATTATGCAAGCACGAGAACTACAAACATCAGGTTAGAATGTCTCGTCCTGATTAACATCCAGAACTAAGAGAGAAACGTGTAAAATATTGCGTATTTACCTGGCTCTGTTCCGGCCTGGCATGGCCAAGCGCGTAAGGCGTACGACTCGTAATCCGAGGGTCGCAGGTTCGCGCCCGCGTCGCGCTAAACATGCTCGCCCTCCCAGCCGTGGGGGCGTATAATGTGACGGTCAATCCCACTATTCGTTGGTAAAAGAGTAGCCCAAGAGTTGGCGGTGGGTGGTGATGACTAGCTGCCTTCCCTCTAGTCTTACACTGCTAAATTAGGGACGGCTAGCACAGATAGCCCTCGAGTAGCTTTGTGCGAAGTTCCATAAACAAAACAAACAAAAATAAACAAGGCTCTGTTCCACCACTGTTAGCCCTTATCCAGTCAAATAGCCTTGCCTTGCAGTGAGAACATACTTGTGTGACAACTATATCTTTCAAACGCATGCGCATTAGGGCTAATGATACTTCTGAACACCATGCTTTGACCATTCAGTAGAGAAGCAGACAAAATCCCGATTGGTTACACGCGGAAAAGTTACACGCTCTGTTGCTTCGTGTACTAATATATAATGTTATATTATACAAACCAAAGAGAATTGCATTTCCAATGACTATATTCAAATGGCATAAGTTTTTTAGAATATTAAAGATACATCTATTGTGTTATGTACAAATAACAATTACTATTTGTAATTTAAACTGGACCATTGACAATAAATAACAAACTCCATAAATTACGCTCGATTTTTAATGAGTATATATATTATTTACAACAACTAGACAGTGTTTGTATCATATTATAATTACGTAAGCAGACGTTGGTAAAAAATAGAATAAGTTTATAGTTATATGATTGTTATCTGTCTTAAAAACAGACTATAAAGTCTTCTCGACAGTATAAGTTAAACAGGAAGTGTCTCTGAAGTAAAACTCTATTTGAGAACAAACACGTGTAAGACACGAGTCTGACTACAATTCGCTCATTACCTCGCACTTCCGGCTTTGAATAGTATCATTACAGTCAATTTAGGTGCGTATTCAAGTTGTATATTTTGAATCAGTACTTCTCGGGTGGAAAAATATGCACTTGAAATGAACTGTTAGAACAGAAAAACATATGAATAAGGGTATATATGTGATGAATATACCTCCATGTCATATTAACAGTGGTAAGACGAAGCAAAGGAAAAGGTATTTCCATGAAAAAAACAACGTTAGTGTGAAGATGCACACTTATCTTCAAATTACAACCAGATAAAAGTACATGTGGATGTTCTGTACAGTTTCATGAAGTCATGTGATCTACCACCAAAACCAAAACCTGAATTTAATCTGAGATCAATATGCCGTTTTGTAAATATATTTTAGTTTAATTTTTAAAACAATCGCGTCGCTGTTGTTTTCTTTACATCCTTTGTCCCCACCCCCCACAAAAACTTCTTTATAAATATGTCTCTTTGTCTGCATACTTCTGCATTCCTCCATTATAACTATATCCATTGTGTTAACGTTAAGTGACCTTTAAAAATTTCTACTGACGGGCACATGTTCTCGTGTCGTACGATTGGTTTGGTATGTTTTAAATTTTGTGCAAAGCTACTCGAGGGCTATCTGTGCTAGCCGTCTCCAATTTAGCAGTGTAAGACTAGAGGGAATACAGCTAGTCACCACCACCCTCGCTCTTGGGCTACTATTTTACCAACGAATAGTTTAATTGACCGTAACCTTATAACGCCCCCACAAGTGAAAGGATGAGCATGTTTGGTGTGACTGGGATTCGAACCAGTGACCTTTGGATTACGAGTCGAGTGCCTTAACCACCTGCCTATGCTGAGCTGTGCCATCTGATTTGTTACTAATTCGCTACATCTAGAAGGAAACATGAGAGCATTATTATAAAAGCCGTCCAAAGCAGTTTGTGGTTGGAGAAGCAGAAACCCCAAATGAACAGAGTGTGTATATCGGAAGGGATTTATTTGTTGCCAATATACGTCAGAAGTGAAAGCAAAGCATTGCCAAATGTAGACATGCACGTGCGTAGTCCTTCAAAAAACACGTAAATATTCAAAACATTTTAATTTATTGACCCTAAAAGATGTTAGTCGTAGCTAAAATGGTACGCTATTAAATGTAAGTAATTAAACCAGTCAGAGAAACAGTTTTGAATCTGATCCTCATGTGTCTTACCGCTGAACCTCCTGCAGCCGAAGATGTGTTTCTTAGCGCAAAGGTACACGTTAGATAACTGCACTCTGTCTGCAGCGAGGAATCGAATCCCGGATTTTAGCGTTGTGAGTCGGTAAGCTTAACTCTGAAAACAGCAAGCAGAGTGAAGTAGGGATTGCTAACTTAACTTCAGTTGTGATTGAGAGTTGAGCGTATGTCAGTTAGTTATGGGCCGTAACTTTCAACAAACAACTGACGTAGTAGATATATGCAAGGTTGACTATTTAGTTTCATTCGTGAGTTATGCCTACCATAGAACATAATCTGTATGTTATAGGTGAGTTATAGATGAAACAGTAATACGCTTTTCTTCAATAAAGTGCATCGGACTTAGAATTATTTATCTTTACTGGATAATCAGGTAAGACCTGTACAACGATAAACACAACTATAATGGTAATAACGAGCTGCTAAATAACTTTATTCGGATTGGAAAACTTATGAACAAGCAAACCTCAAATTTTGATTTAAATATTATATTTGAAAGTTAAAAGAAAATATTGTAATCACGAGCGAGACGAGACAAAATTATATACATCAGCATTAGTTTATATAGATCAGCATTAGTTTATATCGATCAGTTTTAGTTTATCAAAGCTTTAAATCTTCATTCTATCCAAATAAACTTTTGGGCTCATAATTTAGACTACAGAACTCTTAACGTTTTAAAAGTAAAATAGGGACCAGTTGTCGATTGTTACAACAGTAATTGAAGTGTCACTTACGTACTTTTAGCAAGACAGAAAACGACATACACGGAATATAAATCTTTCATACATTATTAATTTACAAATAGCTTGACAACTTTCTGTAACAGATATAAATCTAACCACAGAACTTCCTGTCACTGATATAAATCTAACCACAGAACACAAATGACATCAAAACTTCTTGTCACAGATATAAATCTCATCACAGCACAGAACACAGATTGACTTAACTTATTATCAGAGATATAAACGTAACCAAAGAATATACATTGACAAAAACTTCCTGTTACAGACATAAATTTAACCAAAGCATAGAATAGATTGACATAACTCACTGTCAGAGATATAAATATGACCACAGAACACAATTGACAACATAATTGTCAATTCCAATTTAAATATAAATCTAATCACAGCACAGAACACAGATTGTCATAACTTACTGTCAGAGAACCACAGAATACAGATTGGCATACATTCCTATGACACACAAATGATACCAACGAAAGAACATTGGCTACCACTAAACAGTTAACGCAACTTCCTGTCACATATATAATTCAATCAAGGATACCATCTATCACCAAACACCTGAATCAATTTATTGTGAAATATAATTCTAACCAAAGTGTCGCCAAACACCTGAAGCAACTTCTTGTGACACCATCTCATTACATATTATAAATCACACATCACCTGATACAAAGTTTACTTAGAAAGTCATAAAAATAGTTATCTTTAGACCTGTGTTGATGGTGCATTTGCACACAATCCCCTGATCTAAGTTGTAATCTTTCTTGAACAATATTACCACAACTTGATAAAAATATAAATTACAATGTGGCGCAAATTTTATTTTTGAAACTATGTGTCTATACAGTAAAAGTTGAGTGTCATATTTTAAAATGATATTGGATATTCGTATCAGCAAATCACGTGACAACCGCCACCTATATAAAGTCGTGATGGAATAGCATGTATCAGCAAATATTATCTGAAAGCAGAAAATAGAAACAAACTAACGGCATCACTACACAAATTATCAAGTGCACCAACGAAATACATATCACCTTACAACATATTTCAAGAATCACAATCCACTCAACAAAGAATCTAAATAAATAAAATCTATGTTATTAACATGAATTCCTTTTTTTTCAGGTACAGGGCACACGACAGGCAAAACTTTCGGCGCCTGTCGTGTGAAAGTGGGTTTTCTCGGGGCACTCCCGTTTCCCCCCACATCAAATTCTTCAGGCATTGGATTTCTAGATCCCAGCCTAGGCAACCTTTTTGCCAGACCCAGAATCGGGCTGTTTGGTTTGATCTGAATTTGAATGAATTACATTTATGTTCACATCTCCCCAACTTTTTCATTTCGGGACAGGTCCCGGCCTTTCTTTCCACTGCTGCCTTTGCCTCCACCCAAAAGAACATTTAGTGAGACATTCTCCACCCAAAAAGTCAAGAATAATAACGATAATTAATTTATTAAAATAATAAAAAAAAACCACCACTTAATCTTAATAACAATTCACGAAAGGGGACGAAGAGGAACTACAAAGTTCCTGAACACCCCAGTTGGAGAGAGAACTCTTCTGATTTCTCTCTCTCTAAACTGAACCCCTGCCACGTTAGTTTAGTTTAGTTAGTTTAGCATGTATCAGAACGTTTTGACCTTGCTTGACATTTTGTAGACAGCGTGATGCGAATAAGAATTGCTCGCTTTTGGAAAGGGCGTGTAATTGCCCCTTCGGATGAAAAATATTTATACACTTAGGTCATAGAGTTCAGGTTTTGGCCTTAAAATTTCCAGGATAGGGATATCTCTTGTATTTAATGATATTAAAAAACAAAAATAATATGAATTAATTTTGGGAAGAAGGGATATTCAGAAAGAGACCTACAACAGCTCGTACCCTAGACGTGGTAAACTAAACACGACTTTATAACAGGTAAAAATTTACTCACAGAAAGGTTAATTGCAAAAGCTTTCGATCAAGCAACAATATGCAACATAACCAAGAAGGATCTCCCATCTAAGAATAGCAACACAAAACACAGTTTGCTTCCTCGACGTATCTGTTCAACAATTAAACTATTACTTATAAAGATATAACGGTGAGGTTTGCCGGATGTAGCACTTATGGATTTCTGTGTGATCGGACTAATGAAAAGTGCGCTTGAAAACTCTCATGTAAATGTACATTAGATATCAGGAAGATTGTTTGTTTTGAAATTTCGCACAAAGCTACTCGAGGGCTATCTGTGCTAGCAGTCCCTAATTTAGCAGTGTAAGACTAGAGGGAAGGCAGCTAGTCATCACCACCCACCGCCAACTCTTGAGCTACTCTTTTACCAACGAATAGTGGGATTGACCGTCACATTATAACGCCCCTACGGCTGAAAGGGCGAGCATGTTTGGCGCGACCGGGATGCGAACCCGCGACCCTCAGGTTACGAGTCGCACGCCTTAACACGCTTGGCCATGCCGGGCCATATCAGGAAGAATTGGTGTAATTTGAACAAAACAGCCTTACGGCGAAGCCTTTTTTTTTTTAATGGAAACTACATTTCAAGAATGCATGATTATCAGATAGAGCAGGACCGGACATGACAATACATTAAAAAAAGAACTATGCGAGTTTAAAAATGGGTGGTCTAATGCCGAACTGGAAAGTGACAATACATTTCAGCAAAGTGTAGCCGCTACAGTGTGTACTGTATTCATTCTGAAATAAAATATGTTTTCCAAAAATCAAACTTTTGTTCCAAGTTAAGCACAGAGCTACAGAATGGCTTATCTGTGCTCTTCCCACCAGGGGTATCAAAACCAGGTTTCTACGGTTGTAAGACGTACCGTTGCGCCACTGGTAAGCAAAATCTAATGAAATTCTTGTTGTTTGCACTAGACAAACCAACCAGCTGATGGATTAGCTGTTTAAATAAATGTGCGTTTACAAAACCTCTCAAAGTCACGTTTGGCCGGCAGCTTCTGGAATTAAGTTGTTGTAAAAAAAGTAACACATTTTACGTTTCTTCTTCAACTATTTATATTATTAAACTGTTCATTCTTTCTTTCTAAGACAAGAACAGCAAAACTCAAAGTTTCGTGTGCAACTTGAATCACATTATTTCTTTGTTGTGATTCAAGTTACGGGTTCAACTATTTGTCTTCCCTGCCAAAAGCATGGTTAATTCTATGAAGTATAGCAAAATGTTATTGCGATAACATAGCACGTAAAAAAAAACAAAAAAAACACTTCTGAAACCTAAGAAATAAAAACAAGCAGACAAAAAAAAAGTTGATAAAAGTCAAGACTGGTTTGAGCACTTGATACAAGTGTGGCTTCTGTTTATCTCTAGAAATTGGTTTCATTCCATAAGGTTTCAGTTCACAGCAAAACTCGCAAGGTTCTTACTTTTTTTATATATATTATTATGCACTGCCTGGTCCAGGTTGTAAACAAACGTAAAACATCGAATTTTAGAGACAACAATCCACCAGCTACAGCTATGACGCACTTACGAAGGAAATTTTAAGTTGTTTGAGTTAAACCGAGACTTGTAACTAGTTTACTTTCGTATATCATTCTACTTGTTAACCGAAGCAGTTCTGTTTGTCTCTGCTAGTATTTAACCAATCTGTAGACGACACACATCGATCACTTTTCACATCATTGATATCAGTTTCTGTTTATTTGTTTTGGAATTTCGCACAAAGCTACTCGAGGGCTATCTGTGCTAGCCGTCCCTAATTTAGCAGTGTAAGACTAGAGGGAAGGCAGCTAGTCATCACCACCCACCGCCAACTCTTGGGCTACTCTTTACCAACGAAAGTGGGATTGACCGTCACATTATAACGCCCCCACGGCTGGGAGGGCGAGCATGTTTAGCGCGACGCGGGCGCGAACCCGCGACCCTCGGATTACGAGTCGCACGCCTTACGCGCTTGGCCATGCCAGGCAATATATCAGTTTCTACTGAAACATCACAAGTACGAGAATGACATGTTTAAAGTACATCAGAAATAAGAAAATATCGTAACATTCATCGGAATCTCGTGGATGAAAAATATAATACACACACACATGTATATATATAAACACGTAAAATCAACGTGTACTATTACGCTTTTACGTAGGCGTTCAGATGAATTCTGCTTGGAACTGAATCGGAAGTGGTTCTTTTGAAGTAGATTTCCAACTTCTTGATATAAAACGAGATACTTTAAAAATAGAGTATTTTGTAAATCCTACTTGGATTAGCACTATGTGAATTACGAATTTAGAGAAGTTATATCGTCAGTTAAGTATTCATGTTTTCCTATAGGTTTAACTTAATATATATTGTTACCAAGAGTTAGGAACACTTCCTCCCACTAGTTATATGAACACTACCTAATGTCGTGTGAATAGAGAATAGACGACACTTTCTACTATTATGTAAATAAAGAATAGACGACACTTTCTACTGTCATATGAATAAAGAATAGACGACTTTCTACTATTATGTAAATAAATAATAGACGACACTTTCTACTGTCATATGAATAAAAAATAGACGACACTTTCTACTGTCATATGAATAAAAAACAGGCGACTCTTTCAGCTGTCATATGAATAAAAAATAGGCGACTCTTTCTACTGTCTTCTGAATAAAAATTAGCAACATTTTCTACTGATGGGGGTGAGGGTGGGGAGCCACCCAGACGTGGTCAACGTGCTCTACAGATGGGGGACATGAAACCAACAGAACCCAGCGACACTTTCTAATGACGGGTGTTTGTTTTGAAATACACGCAAATGACGGGTGTGACATATAATTTTTCTAGAACGAGTCTCGATTTATTATGCTACGTATTACGATTTCAAATGACCGGAAATTTTTATTTCCGATTTCGAAGTTAATTAAATGTCGACATGTAATAAATTTATGATATTTGCCAATAAGGTTGATTTACACAATTTTCTTTCTTAACACAAATATATTTTAGTACATAAATAACAACGTAATTTATAATAACGGCTGTTACCACTAGTTATTACAAATAGCGATTTAAATACAAGAGTTTTACAAACGTACAAACGATTCTGAGTATTCTATCTGGTCTAGAACTGAATAATTTATCAAAGGTCCAGATCCATGACGAGCAAGTTAATTCTGGGTTGATATTGTTACACTCTGGTTAAGCTAGCTAGCCTGGCTTGTCTTACGCTGCTTGTAAGCTGACTTTTTACCAACGAAGATACCTACAGTCCTGGTAGAAACACTAAAGTCCGAAGTTAACCCACAGAGGTTAAAGTGTTTATAATGTTCGAAATCTACGAACGTTCCTAGTCAAATTCTGTAGTTTTCCAATTAATAGGCATTAATCACAATTATAGCTTCAGAGGCTTATAATATACTGACTGTACCTGATCAACAATATTCTATTCTATTACTTCTCCTCGCGTCTTGAGATAGCTACCTTTTACACACATCAGGCGAGATTCTTGAAAATTCAGTTGGGGCAACAATACCCTAACGTTTGCGTAAAACATGTATTGTTGATTCTTACTCTCGAGAATCTTCTACAAATTTAGAGAATAGACGTGATTTGCTAGTTACATGCATTACACTGAAACAAACGTAGATATTTAAAAAATGTAAAACAACAAATCTGTTACATGGAGAGGAGTGGTGATATTTTCAAGATTTAGACAACGTTCCCTACTGGGGAACATTGAAACTAACAAAATCGATATGGCATGAACTGTTTTATGTTTGTTTTTTAAGCGGGAGGCATGAAATCACCAAGATTAGACAGCAATTTCTGCCGATGAGGGTGAAACCACTGAGGGTTAAAGAACTCTCTCTCTCTTATATTTATGACATTAATTAGACATAAGTAAAACTATTTACAGGAAACTATAACAACCAAAAGACTTAAACAGTACTTTCAGTGTCATGTATGATCCTCCTACTATACAAATACTGGACTACTAAGATCATGAGATCTAAATAGTAGTTTTTACTGGAAGATACGACACTTCCACAATTTAACTAAAATTTTATTAACCATCTGGTCATGCCAGGCCTATGATGTCAATAAGATTAGGGAACACTTTAGACCTGGAGCTATGCCCCATCCCAAAGAAAAGGCAACTCTTTCTAACGAGAGCTATGACCCCACCAAGATAAATCAATACTTTCTTCCTGGAACTATGATCCCACCAAGACTAGAGAAAACTTTCTATCGATGGATTTGACTAACCCCCCCCTCCACCAATAGCAACATTTTTGTCCGGGTTATATTATAGTCGCATACCACGTACTTAAGTACCACTTTCTTCCAGAAGGTATTATTCCCCCAAATATTTTGTTCCAAAACGCTAAACAACTAGATCTAGAAAACACTTTTTACTGGAGATATGGCTCCACCAAGACTTAAACAACACTTTCTACCAGAGCATACAATACCACTAAGACTTAGGAAAAAGTATCCAACTATGAAAATGATGCCATTACAATATGAGAATGAAATGCGTATTTATTATTTTATTCACTGATGATTTTAAAAAACCCAAAGTAACTCTCTAGAGTCTACCCCATCTCCCAATGACTCAGCGGTAAGTCCTAAGACTTACGATGCATAAAATTGTGTTTCGATACCTGTGAAGGGAAGAGCAAAGATAGCCTATTGTGTAACTCTGCGCTTAACAACGTCCAAGCTCTTTACACGGGCCTTAACCAATACTACAAATATTTGCACAGTGCATCTTAGTAATGTGCAAACTATGAAACTATACACGTTTCCTTCGTTTGTCTAGTCCTTGTTAACATTAGGAGTCTTAAGCTAAGTAGCAAGGGGATATCAGACAGGCTTTATATTCGTGCGACTGTATATAGTGAGGTAAAAACAACTTAGTCATGTCGCGTTTCAACCAGTCTTCTCAGTTATCTCTCGCAGTACAGCGTATAAGTCATTAAACCAGTGTCTAGGTAGCAGTAGATAGCAGATCAACCTTTTAGCTGTTTCTTAAAATCTCGTCTTGGGTGCAAGATTGACGAAATAGTGTAACGTTTGGATCTCTGGAGATATAAAACTTTGACTACCATATTTCATTCCATAAATAAAAAAAGCATTTTCATAGTTAACCTGTTATAATAGCAACTGTGGTCCACTGAATCTGTTATTCTTACTTAACCACGTGGTTTCTAATGTGTGCTGAATGTGTACATCCACATCACATCAATAAGCGTATACGTAACTTCAAAACGAGTTCACGTTTGTATTATAATCGTTCTAATTTACACTTTAAGCTACTTATAAGTGCTAATTGATCTTTCGCAGAAAACTTGGCAAACAATGGTTTCTAGCAAAGACTTTCGTCACTCACTGTACTGAACGAAGGAGAAAATTAACCATTTTAACATTGTGTTTGGATTGTCGAGCTCTAAGCTGATTTGTCGAAGCACAACGCAAGGCTTAAAACACACTTGTTCTCTGCCGACCTAACGTAAAACTTTCCCCGGCGGGACAGCGGTATAATTACAAATTTACAACGCTAAAATAATGTGGTTCGACTCCCTGCGGTGGACACAGAAGGTAGCCTAGTATGGCTTTGCTCTAAAATATTTAAAAATATATATATTAAGGTAAAACAATTGCCTACTTTTATATAGTACAAACATATATATTGCGTATTGTTCGTTTGTTTAGAATTAAGCACAAAGCTACACATGGGTTTTCTGTGCTCTGCCACTATTGGTATCGAAATCCGGTTTCTAATGTTGTAAGTCAGCAGAGATACTGCTCTGCCACTGCGGAGTTATACAGAGTAATGTCAAGTTTTACTGTTTGGTTGGCAAAACTTTAATATTCCAAAAACTCCCGCAGAAAATGTTAATGTTTCCTCTAAATCGGACACTTTCTTCCGATAATTTTATTTCATTTTTACTTAACTAAACGCTTCTCTAATTGCAACACACGTGAGAAACTTCTTATACTGTATGTTTCAAACTGGACTGTTTGTTCTTTACTTGTTTTACACAATTCTTTCCATTCATTCAAAACAGCGATTTCGTATTTATTGTTAGCTTTTCAAATGTTTTCAGCTCTTATAACCGAAATACCAAAGTGTTTGTAGTCAGTCAAGTGTCCAAGAATTGTTTGTTTGTTAATAAGCACAAAGCTACACAGTAAGCTCACTGTGATCTGCCCGTCGTGGGTATCGAAACCCGATTTTTTTTTTTAGAGTTATAAGCCCACTGACTGACCAGTAAGGCACTAGAGAGGAGGATTCAAGTGTTCATGTCTTAGGCAGTAGTGTAATAATAAACACAAAACATTTTCAAAAGTAGAAACTCTGATCTGGGTGGCGTCTCAACAAGTCCACCTTTAAGATAATTTTCAAGTTTTGATCAAGATCATAATAACAGTTTGTTTGTTTATGAATTTCTTGCAAAGCTACACGAGGGCTACCTACACTAGCCATCCCTAATTTAGTAGTGTAAGACTAGAGAAAATACACATAGCGATTGCCACCCACCGCCAACTCTTGGGCTACTCTTTTATCAATAAATAGTGGAACTGGCTGTAACATTTTAACGCCCCCACGGCTGAAAGGGCAAGCATGTTTGATGTGACGGGGATTGGAACCAGTGACCTTCGGATTACGAGTTGAGCACCTTAACCACCTGGCCATGCCGAAGCCCATAATAATAGGATACTTCAGCATGTTATACAGCTGGCTAGAAAAGTGCTGTATCATGTGACATCTCCTCGTGGTTGAAGTAACGGTTTTAAATTAATCTACGAAAAAAATGAATGCTGTAATATAGTTAATATTATTTTGTTGTACGAAGGCGATTTAGTCCTACTACATTGTTCGTTTCACTTGCTCAATGTAACTTCGAAGTCACACTTCGCAACCATTTAGACTGCTTGTTACCTCCACCAACAAAGGTGGACAGAGGTTATATTTTCACCCCTGAGTTGTAAAATGCTCAAGAGATTTGTACGAAAGTTGATATACATTTGGGTTATGACCAAACTTAGAAACCTTTTTTTTTGGATGGTCAAGTTCATAGCAAGGTAACGAATATCCCCCAAAACAAATCCTTATTGTTAACATGGGGGAACGATTTTTCACTTTTGCTCTCTAGCTTAGATAAAATTCATCGGATTTTGATTACATTTGGTGGACATGTATAGAATATTACTTCTCACTGTCTTACCAAAAACGGTCCGTATCGGTTGATAATGACGGAAATAAGGACACGTTCTTGTATATTTTGAGTGCGTTATAACTTATATGATCACCGCCACGTGGCGGAGGTGTGCGCTCTACTGAGTTTCCCTCTAGTTTATAATGTTAGACTATTTTATATACCCAACCATGAAAAATAAATCAAATGTAACTAATATTAAGATTTTAAAGACTAAATGATTTTCTTGAATTCGAATTTATAACTGTAATGGTGGTTGCGAGTTTAATGGCGCAAAGCACGAGGGTTATCTTCGACAGACAGTCGATTACTAAGAGATAAAAACTGAAAACAAGTGTCAAAGAAATTAAAGAGCAGAATAATACGAGTTAAGATTTTTTAAACAAAGTTAAAAATTAAATAGATCGAAATTGGGCAATAATTCAAAACGCTAAAAAAAGAAGCCGATTAACATGGACATTAACATCACCGCTAACAATATTCTGCAACGTAGTGGGTAAACCCTAAGGTAAAACATGTCGAAAATGGTGCCCCCGTTGGGCTGTAATGAAGATATGTGGTATAAAGCGTAATAAATGTCAGGAAACAACGTTGTAAATAATTATGTAGAATAATTAGAACAGCAGTAAATGACAACTGGGATAGTTTAAAATAAGAGAAGCATCAACAGCCTCGGCTGTAATTGGATATCTTTTTAGATAAGAGATGAATTGTGAAATAAAAGTTTGTACTTGAAGAAAAACACATATAAAAAACTTTTCTATGAACCGCTATGCAGAGGCTATAACAAACAAACAAACCCAAATTATTGAATGTATTTTGAGTTGAAACTGTTTTCTGAATAATTTTCTAACAGTTTTTATGAGCTGTTAGCCGATTACCTGTTCGACTTGATATGTAAAATATATATATCAGTTTAATTTAATAACAGACCCCACTGGCTCAGCGGTAAGCGTTGAAGGCTTATAACGCTACAAATCAAGTTTCGCTACTTGTAGTGGACACAGCGCAGATAGCCCATGGTGTAGCTCTGGGCTTAACAACAAACAAACAAAATCAAAAACATAGTGAATAAATAAAATCCACATATTTTGTTTATATTTTTAAAGACAGCTCAAAGTCTCAAAGAAATAGAGCTTGAAGATCTATTCAAACAATGCGCTGTTGTTAGTGGCAGGAAAACTAAACTTTAAGCTATTTCTGTAGAAATATTGAATACAAGTTTAAAGAGGTTATGATTTTATCTTAAACAGTTGTTGTACCTTAAGAAGGGCATTGACTTGTTGAAAAGGGATCACGGGAAGGCTAGTATGACGATACCTGGGACATAAAAGGTTGTCTTACGAGAGTAGTGTAATATCTCTTGAAGAAGGAAGAATTAGAGGCCATTTTATTGAGTGTTTAATATTGTTAAGGAAAGTGATAGTGCTAATGTCTCATTTTTGTTGTTGTTGTTCGTATTTGATGCTGAAAACGGTAGAAATAAGGGACACAAGTGCAGGATATGATCAAACTTTAGCTGAAACAGTTTTATTTTTTTAACAGGGTGGTTGGCCTTTGGAATGCGCTACTATCGGAGGCAGTAGGTTTTACGAGTTTAATTTTTGTGTTTAAGTTGAGTTTAGTAGATGGGATGGCCTAGATGGATGAAGAGGTTCCTTGTTGTTCTTGCATAAGCACTCTTTCATCACAAATGATAAATATTCAGAGAACAAAAAACTTACACAATAAACATTCTATCTAATTATTAAAAAGAAAAGATGAAAGTGGTTGACCATTTGGTTTTTTATTTTGTTTAATACTTGAATTATTTGGTTTGTTTTAGGGCAAAGCTATACAAAGGGCTGTGAGATGTGTCCAGTGCGGTCAATCCAACTCCGGATTACAGTGCTCACACTTGTCATTAAGCCAACAAGAACTTCGATTTAAATAAGATTTTAAAGGGTTATGACCGATGTACTTTTGAACCAAACTGAAACCTTTCTATTAGAAGGAAAAACAAAATTCTTAAAATTCCCTCTTATTCGTGTGTGAAGCGCTTCACCATGCTCAATGTCCATGGTTGTCGTAACGATGGTATTCATATAAATGCACTCTAGATAAAGCAAGCTTATTAACAGACAATATGACACCCATACGAGATCAACTCTGTTCATTGGTAGCCCAAGTGATAGTATCTGTTTAACAACAGAGTTTAGGACAAAGTAGCCAGGCCTTATAATACTGCAAGATAATCAAATGCTTATGTAAACATTTTTCTGTTTGTAGTTATTTATGTTCTGCTCACCACAGTTATATAACCCCGTTTTATAACGTCATAGGCCAACTATCTTTCTGTTGTGTTACTAGAGTGTCTTTACTAATGCATTTAGATGTCCAGTTTGATTGAAATTGCTTCTAATAAGACGTATTTCTTTCCCTTTGTTTATTTTATAAAACCAAGAGAGTATTAGCTCTTGTAGTACTGGAAATAATCTTTGTAGATAGACGGTCTGGAAAGGTCTGTGGAAAACCTTTACGAATCTTAGTTTTATTTTTGTTCTGAAGCTCACTTTCGCGGGATCATCTGACTGGAGCTTAAATAATCTGTTAACAGGAAAACGCGCATGCTCACAATGGGCAAAAGAGAGTTTAGAATACTTACTTTAAGTTACACGTTAAAAACTGCTCATAAAAAAATTAAAACTAGTTCCAAATGTTTCGGTTTATAATTATCCATGTGTCAAGACCCGGCATAGCCGGGTGGTCAAGGCGCTCGACTCATAATCTGAGGGTCGCGGGTTCGAATCCCCGTCGCACCAAACATGCTTGTTCTATCAGACGTAGGGGCGTTATAATGTTACAGTCAATCCCATTATTCGTTGGTAAAAGAGTAGCCCAAGAGTTGGCGGTGGGTGGTAATGACTAGTTGCCTTCCCTCTAGTCTTAAACTGCTAAATTAGGAACGGCTAGCGCAGATAGCCCTCGTGTAGCTTTGCGCAAAATTCAAAAAAAAACAAAACAAATTTGTTTGTTTGTTGTTTTTTTGCTACCATCTCCACTTTCTAACAAAGTTACGTAACCCTTCAGAATAGTTCAAATATATTTTAGTAAATATTTCTTAGCGTGTGTTTGTGTGTGAATGTGAAAGGACCGGTGGTAATGGCGCTCGACTGCAATTTGTTAGTCGCAGGTTCAAATTCCGTCACCGAACATGATCGCTATTTTAACCGTCCAGTTATTGGTTGATAAAAGTTGATTCTGTTTTCTTGATGCTTCCCCTCCATCACTTCGAAAGTAGGGACATCTAGCGAAGATAGCCCTCGAGTAGCTTTGGGTAAAATTAAACGAACAAACATTTCAAATATTTTGTGAGTAAACATCAAATTAAAAAAAAACATTTATTTTTTTTGTTAGCTAATGTTAAACGTAATCATGAAAAAAATATTATTACATGCCAGGTACAATAATCTAGTCTATCAGCTGAAAAGGAAATGTTGTAACTATTTACGACACTCGATTCACAATGTATGGATCAGGGGTTCGAATCCCCATAATCGAACATGTTCGCCCTTTCAACTGTGGAGGAATTATAAGGTTACTCAATCCTACTACTTGTTGGCAAAAGAGTAGCTCAAGAGTTGGCGGTGGTTGATGTTGACGAGCTGTCTCCTATTACTGCTAAATTAAGGATAAATACGACAGTTAGCCTTCACGTAGGTTTACGTGTTGACAGACGATATGTTTTTCTGTATTAAATTGACGATTTTGATCGGCAAATCAGACGTTCAGTAAAGATACGTCTTACTCTTACATACAGTAAATATAAGGGATATATACACTGCTGAATAAGTGAACGTAACTGTCCATTTAATACAATAACTGTGTTGTATAGATGGTAAAATAGTGATATAATAAATGGAAGTGCAAAATACGTGTTTGTAAGTAATTATATATTCAGTTACAAAAAAAAAAAACATTTTTAAGCAAACGTTGTTTTTACTCAGTTTGGGTTGGGCCTATTTAGCACAAAGTTGCGTTCTCTCCATTACGGGTTGTGGTGGGATTGAAAAATTTTAACAACCGGTTCTATCTCGCTTTACAAACCTACATTTTTTGCAACGAAAAATAATAACAAAAATGTCTTACAGAAACAATTTATTTAGCATGTTTTAAATACTTCCAAATTGTTTATCATCAGAACCTTTATTCCTTCCACTTTTCACCCTGTTGCCATCAACTGTGTTTTTTTTCGTAGCCACGTTTGAACTTAAAAAGTGGTATTCCATGAATCCAATGGGAGGCCAAGAAAATTTCCCGTAAAGATACATGAGAGCTATCTGCGCTATCCGTCCCTAATTTAGCAGTATGAGACAGTCATCACCGCACACCGCCAACTTTTGGGATGCTCTTTTTACCAACGAATAGTAGGATTGATCGTTACATTATATCGCCCCCCCACGGCTGAAAGGGCGAGCATGTTTGGTGTGACGGGGATTCGAACCTGCGACCCTCAGATTACGAGTCGAACGCCTTAACCACCTGGGCCATGCCGGGCTAATTTTTCATTGAATCACAACATCCCCCGCTAGTATAGCGGTAAGTCTACTGATTCACAACGCTAAAATCAGGGGTTCGATTCCCCTCGGTGGGCTCAACAGATAGCCCGATGGGGCTTTGCTAAGAGTAAACGCACGCACGCACGCACGAATCACAACATTTCATTAAGTGTAAGGGGCTACTGAGTCTACACTAATGAAATGAAAAAAAAAATCAAGAAGTGTAGCGCCTATTAGTGAAAAACAATGAAGTGAGAGTTTGATGTTTGCTTATCAAATTAGCGACGAAATTTCAAGACTGTAAGAATAAAAATAAAGACAAATCCGAGAAAGTAATACAAGTTTATTTCCTGAGGCAGGACCGTCGTTCACCGGCTCGTCACAGTCCTTACCCACTCGTACAACAACATTGATTTGGCTACATTAAAAATGCGGTGTGAATGCATTTTGTAAGCTGGTGAAGCACGATCATAATTAATTGCACGTGTAATTATATGTTAGTATTAAGCTCATTATAATATAACAATACACACTCTATTCAGTCCTTTAGATGAAGAAGTGTAGAGTAATATTTCAGTCACACTTTGTCTGCCATGTGCATTACAGACAAAGATTGTCAGTCCGATTACGACCCTTGGCATGGCCAGGTGGTTAGGGCGCTTGACTTGTAATCCTTCGGTCGCATGTTCGAATCCCTGACACACCAAACATGTTCGCCCTTTCAGCCGTGAGGCGTCATTAGGTCGCGGTCACTATTCGTTTGGAAAAAGGTAGCCCAAAAGTTGGCGGTGGGTAGTGAAGACTAGCTGCTTTCCCTCAAATCTTACGCTATTAAATTAGAAACGGCTAGCGCAGATAACTCTCGGGTAGCTTGGCGCGAAATTTAAAAAACAAACAAACTTTCTGCGTCATATAGAAACCAGTAAAGGCCCGGCATGGCCAAGTAGGTTAAGGCGTTCGACTCGTAATCGGAGAGTCGTGGGTTCGAATCCCCGTTCCACCAAAGATGCTTGCCTTTTCGGCCGTGGGAGCGTTATAATGTAACGGTCAATTCCACTATTAGTTGGTAAAAGAGTAGCCCAAGAGTTGGCGGTGGGTGGTGATCACTAGCTGCCTCCCCTCTATTCTTGTACTGGTAAATTAGGGAGAGCTAGCGCAGATAGCCCTCATGTAGCTTTGCGCGAAATTAAACAAACAAACAGAAACCAGTAAAATTATGATCAAGTGCCAATTGGTTTGTGATGTATTCTCTTAAGATATATCTGTGTATTGGGTCACAAACTACAGTCTATATTTAACGAAAACTTAGAAGCATTGTCGACAGGGCCTCATTTTGATCTCAGATATGCTTCTCGAGCCAAAGGTAGAAAGATTCATTACGTATAAATGTTGGGAGTTCGGTTTCATTGAATGGAAATCATTATTGCTACCGAACGCATATTTTTGGTTTCTCTCAAGGCCGGTATTTAATGGCATGAAAATATGTCAATATGAAATTTAATATTGGTGTTCTAAGGTTAATAATAATTTATTTACCAAAAGAACACAAACGACTGGTAACAAAATATGAAACCTTATGTTGAATTAGCTTTATGTGAAATAACTAAATGGAACGTGCACTATTGAGATATGTTAACTTTGAGATATTATTTCCCAGTTGCAAAACCAAAAGGAAAAGCATTATATTCAGTTTTAAACCATAGCGATGCGTTAGTGTTTCAGAGAAAACATAAAACGAGCTTTATTTTTAACCCTAAATTCGCGACTTAAACAGCATTTGACTTGTGGTAAATCTACAGTGCGTATAACATCTGAGAAATGTTGAAACTTACTGAAAATATCCCAGCTTTATAATAGTGGATTGAATCTTCTTTTCTGCGAAAACGAAATGTCAGCGACTTTTCTTTTTTAAACTAGAAAGTCCTGCAACATTCTTTGTTCTTCTTTTAGCTAATTTTATCCATTCTCCAGCTTAAGTCAAAAGTTAGTTGATTTTTTTTGGTAATATTTCATGTTTTAAAGTGTAGAAAACGAACGTAAAACGCTCTGGAAGTATTAAAAAACAATGTGATGGCTTAGGACTTGCAGCTGCAAAGTAAAAACATGTTCTATGTGCAATAAATGCAGCCAAAAGAAGGAAGAAATGCTTTCCAAAAAAAAAGGATCCAAAAGAAATCGAATTGCAAAAAAGAATGCTTCTCTTTCGTAAAATTAGCCTTCTTGTTTTGGATCTTGAATGTGGTAATTGTACTTTGTTTCCTTTGATAAAAACATTCTGTAACGGTCATTTTTCTGCACCTTGTCTGTTAGCGATTTTATTCAGGTTGGTTACTGTCTGCGCTCAAATATTTAGGTTTTTGGTCAAGTTTATACTCAGAATAAGTGTTCGATCCTCGTCAAAATAGGTCAGGTTTTACCAACAGTTTGGGAATCTTGTGAAAATCATGTTCTTTGGAATGCGGGGTTTCAACTCATAACCGAAACAACAATCTACATGAAACAAACAAAACAAAAACTTACTACTACCAGATCTGGTTATGTGAAAATTTTATCGTAACATTTTTAGGATTTTGATACGGTCAAATCGTGAATTTAGGGTTAAGTAGTCAAAAGGAGTTGTTAAAGATTCCTACGTAGAAATGTGAAATACAATCTATTAGAGCATTAAAAAAAACACTTTTAAAGAGACAGTGGGTCATCGTGATCAGTTTTCAATGGGTCAACGGAAAGTGTAGAGATTTATAATGCTAAAATCAAGGGTTCGATTCCTCTCTGCGAACCGCGTGCATATTGCTCGTTGTGTAGCATAGAAACAATTTAAAAAAAAAATCCGTCGAGATTCGTATTCTCAAGATAGTTATTTTCGTAAAAAGAAAAAAATAAATAAACGTTGATTCAAGGCAATGCATTCTCAAAATTATCAGAACATACACAACTTTTATCTGATCGGTTCTTTACTTTTATTCAGCAGAACGGTTTATCTTGAAAGGTTGAAAACAAGAGTTAGCGAGCACTGCAGCTTTCTCATTTTGAAGTTACAAGTTTTCTGGCAGAGCTCTCAACCACTAGGAAAATCCTATCAAAATATTTCATAAAACAGCTTGTACATACAGGATTACATTGGAAATGTAAAGTAAGGGTAAGAAATAATTAACTTGCTTCTACTCCTGGTTCATAACCAATTACGTATCACTAATTACCACAGCATACAAAGAATGAGAAAATATGTTTTCCAAAGACTCTCGCATTATCGGATTTAAATTGTATTTCAGCATAATTATGGCATTGCACTTAATAACAGACAGTGTTAGGGTTCTCTTCAAAACAATGGATAAGAGATTGTCTAGTGGATTAGCGTGTCTAACATATGAATTTTTATGCCACTAAACACGCCTTTTGCTGTGGGGGCGTCACGGAAGTGCCAGTCAGTCTCGTTTAATGGTTCAAAAAGCCGGGCAAGACTTTTGTAGCGACGCATGCTGATTGGCTGCCTTCCTTATGGCCAGTAGTTCAAAAGAACGGATGGCCAAGCTGGAACTTACACCCATGACAAAAGACGCATAGTTTATTCGGCGTCTACCCTATGAAAATATAATTTCTCTGGGTACTCAACCCCACCTTACATACGAAAATTCATTCATCGAGCATTGGACCATTTAATCCCAACCTTCTCCCCCAAAGAGGCTCTTCTACCTCGCTGGTTTTCTGTTTAATTCAATAACACATTAATTATATTTGATATTTAAATAATTGTAGCACCAGTTAGCGTAAAAAACATGCTCACCCTTTCAGCCATGGGAAAGTTATAATGTTACAGTCAATCCCATTATTCGTTGGTAAAATGAGTAGTCCAAGAGTTGGCGATGGGTAGTGATGACTAGCTGCCTTCCCTCTAGTCTTACACTGCTAAATTAGGGACGGCTAGCGCAGATAGTCCTCGTGCAGTTCTGCGCGAAATTCAAAAATACAAATGATTAATGTAACTTTAAATAAAAAAAAGCAGACCAAGTTGGAGCTGGATGCTAAGGTCACATACTTTGGTCTTTTGGTTCACATCATCAGCAACACAAACTAATCAAATTGAAGAAAATGAAAACCTTTCAATACTAAGATCCTGTGCCTTCTCCAACCATCTCCCTCCAAGACAACGATGTTGGTATAATCCTCGAAGTCAAACCTAACACACTCGAAGTTAAGCAGATTCACGTGCAGATTGAAGGAGAACTCTTCTTCCTAAACAGCCCTGTTGGGGAGAACCCATAATTCTCATGCTGTGCTTTCTTTCTTTTTACAAACAAAATTCCCTCCTCGTTAAAATTTGCTTTTCTTTTCGAACCCTAGGGGTCACTAATCTAGCCGTTAAGTCCACTTGTGCATAGGGTATGTTCAAGTCGAAAGGCCTAATTGTTAAAAACAATTTTCACAGAGAGAAAGAATATTCATGTTTACCGAGGACAATTAATGTCTTTTTTTTTTTTAGTTTTACAAGCTTGTTTCATATCCTGATACGAGCGCGAGATAAACACTTGCATTTTATAGATTTAATTAGCTAAAACGTTTCATTCCAAAAATATTTTATCTGAAACTATTTATTGTTAGTATTCCGAGTTATAAATAATATCTAGGAGTAAAGCCTTTCCCCCTCAAATGCTTGTAAGATCCTGACATAAAAAGATTTTATGTAATTTGTATAAAGTAATAATAAATGCTGTTACTAGATGGCAGCACAATATCCCTGGCCTAATGTAAACTAGCCTCGTGAGCCTCAGCTGGCAACCGATTAACAACATACCTGCTTTCTATCGCAGCTCAAGCACCAGGTTGTCTCGTTAGACCGCTAGAATTAAGTTGATTCGGGAAAGCAACTTTCCTTGCCTTTATAGGTGTGGTGGTGTTAACAACGGCTGGTGTACGTTTCCGGTTTCAACTTTGTCAGGTTATTTGTAGGTGCTGCTGCACAAGTTGTTGTGACTATGACTGTGCCATATAAAAATATAACTACCACTAGTTTGTGGAACAATAACATCGTCGTTTTTAATAATAATCCAAGTTAATTATAACATAAGTATATAACATGTAAGGGGGGAACTATGCGACCTGTCAGTAGAAATAAATCGGTGATGCCAAATTTTGCGCTACACATTCTTGTTTTATTGAGATATTTTTGAACACCGGCTTGAAGTTGTTCGAATTTTGTCATCGCGTATATCTGACTGTCTATTGCATTTAACGCAGAAAAACTTTACTGTGGGATATTTTCCCGTGGACAGATCAACGCACTTTCCAGTTATAGACTCAAATGTGGTTGCGTATAGTACACTTGTTCATTTGACTGTTCCCTCTCCCCCCTAAAGGGTTAACTGAGCTTATGTCCATCTGCACCCGTCCATTCTACTGAGAAGGGGGGGGAGAGGTGGTTGTGAGATCGTTGTCACGTGGTGTTATCTCTTCATTTCTGCCTGAATGTGGTATTTGGTTTGATATGATGTACGCGTGAATCCCCATTTTAGCCACTGGTGTTGGAATTGTCTTGCTGGAGGGAAAAATCTCGTCCTCAAGGTAAAGTAATAACACATTCGTTTTAGTTTACATATATTCAACATGTTTTTTTAGTTGATATTTTTACAAATAAACATGCACTGAAAAAAACTGATAAATGACAATGATTTATAGTTATCAAAGTGTGGTTTATCATCATTATTTTCGAACAATAGAAAATAGGTAATGTGTTATTTATTGTAACTGTAGTTTCGGCGACTGTTATCTTTTGCTAATTGCAGAGTTCAGCGAAAACAAATTGGCGCACGCGCATCGTAGCTTTTAGTCTCAAGAAGGTTGTACGAGAAGTTCATCGGTCTTAACATCTAATAGATGAACTCTTATGAAAAGTCATGAGTATATAAGTCTAATCATGCCTGTGCATGTACTAGTTAGATACTAACATTACCCTGTAATCCAGTCTGAAATATAACAGTTGTTACCCAAATTGAAATCACTATAAGGTCAAGAGACAAAAATATTACTGTCACGTAACAAAACACAATTTGAAATAACTGCGATACGTTATATTCTGATTTGATACACTTATTTTAATTAATTTCTTTATAATATTCAAAATTTTATCTTATTTCTACGTGATTTAGTACTTTTATTATCTAACAACTAGCTGTTGTGAACTTTATAACGTATGAAAAGGCGTTGTTAAGATCCCATAAAGAGAATTACATCTAAATTTAGAGACTATAGCTGAATTTTTTCAGCTAAAGAATTTTGTTTGGTATGTTGTTGTTTTTTTATGTTGAACATTACTATATAATGTGATCAGTTTCGCTTTAAAGTTTAACTTGGGAAGATTGCGTGTTAAATCTGTTTAACAATTGATGTGTTTTATTGTGGTGTTACATACGTTTTTCGATTTATCTATTTAGTTATTATTAACGTAAGTACGTATTTATTTTTAATACCAGAGTCAGAATCTTGCCAATTTAGAACTTACTATATGAAATATAAGCGAAAATCGTACATTATTTGATAGATAAAAATATTCCTAGAATAAATAGATAATTGTATATAACACAATAGAAAAATTGCATGGATAATATTAATAATTGAGGAGCTACCTTGTGTAATTAGTAGCAACACTTCTCACATAAAATTCTTATTTGTAAACATTGACCCTGTATGTCTTAACCTAAGAATAAGAACTGACATTTAAAATTTAACACTATAACTAACAACATGCAGTTATCAGAAAACTGGTCCTTCCAGAATCTAGAATGTTAACGTATCAAGGATAATACGCATTAGTTGTGCTACTGAATTCAGAATTGTTTTAGTTCACTTTCATCATAAAAGTTTACGAACACCGGCCATATTTCACTTCAATGTCATTAAATTAATTTCAATAACTCACGGCAGTTTTATAGGGAATACAGTAAACACTGAGGCCTGAATTTATATAACTACGGTAAGTACATAAATTGATTGTTTGTTTTAATTTCGTGCAAAGCTACTCGAGGGCTATCTGCGCTAGCTGCCCCTAATTTAGCAGTATAAGACTAGAGGGAAGGCAGCTAGTCATCACCACCCACCGCCAACGAATAGTGGGATTGACCGTCACATTATAACGCCCTCACGGCTGAAAGAGCGAGCACGTTTGGAGTGACGGGGATTCGAACCCGCGACCCTCAGATTACAAGTCACACGCCTTAACACACTTGGCCATGCCTGGCCACATAAATGGACTGCTGTAATATAAGCGAATAATTTTATATAAAAGAATGATTTAAGACACTTTGTAAATAACTTTAAGTAAATAAAGTGTGGTCTAACCCATGTTAACAATATTCTAAAGATAAATAGCTAGTTTTGTAGTGTAAAGAAATTATTTTTTCAGGCAGATTACTAATATCTGTCTGTGTGCATGTATGTAGATATTCAGTTAATTCACTTTGAGCATAAATACCAGAACAAACAAATTAGATAACACGCACACGCAATGAAAGACTTATTAATGGTTTCTGCTCTATGTTTCCAATATCCCTCCTGTTGCGTAGTTATGAATCACAGGTCGGAAGGACATTTTTTTTTTCTGAACCTAAAGGGTGATTGATGCTTCCCTCAGTACTTTAAGCAGTTGAAATCACTTCTAGTCTCCCTCCCTAACCCAAACGTAATTTTAAAATCTTTGGTCAACATTTTTGTTGTTGTTATTGTCTTTGTAAGTAATAGAATGGACTACACGCTTGTATTGTGTGGATACTGTCTTGGCGGCTCAGCACAGAGTGAATTTAATTGGGATACCCTCATTAAACTGTTATTTTTATTGGACAAGGCTAAAAGCTAATTCTACAATGTGTCACAAAAAAGCCATATGCACTGACAGGAAACAAACTGTTGTTTTGAATTTTGCGCAAAGCTACTCGAGGGCTATCTGTGTTAGCCGTTCCTAATTTAGCAGTGTAAGACTAGAGGGAAGGCAGCTAGTCATCACCACCCACCGCCAACTCTTGGGCTACTCTTTTACCAACGAATAGAGGGATTGACCGTCACATTATAACGCCCCCACGGCTGAAAGAGCGACCGGGATTCGAGCCCGCGACCCTTGGATTACGAGTCGAACGCCTTAACACAATTGGCCATACCGGGCCGGAAACAAACTGTACTGAAATAATTAACTTACTCAAATACATTTTAAAGATGGTCGACTGCAAGACATAAATACGTTTCATTTCAGTACATTAATTACAAAAATACAATACATTTATATTTTGGCCGATATTACAACTGGGATATTGCTCTACTTGAGAATTACCCAGATATTTTATTATCCTTCCTGAAGGCTCCTAGCAAGTTGGTCCAAATAATTTGATTGAAAGTTGGGAAGATTCACGAAAATATTCATTATCTTTTCAATTGATATTTTGAGTTGTTGGTAGAAGACCAATTCGTATCAGTTGGCGAATAGCCTTCTGCCTAAAAGTTAAACGGCAATGAAAGTTCCGTTAACAGAAAAAGAATAGTAGGAAGAACTAATAGTGAGTTCCATTATCTTATAACGCCGGTTGGAGTATGTTTTCGATGGACCATCATCGTAATAGGACATTTAGATTTCTTCTTGTATTTTCATTTCTCGCTATTTTTTAAAGATGACATAATTATTCTTAGGCCTTTTTACTTTGTAACTAACTCTTAAGGGTTCTAAAGTTAGAAACAGTTCTCAAATCTTAAAGTTTGTTTGAGGGGATGGGGATGGAGTTATAGGATTAGTATGGGAGGCCTTCTAGCGAACGGTGGTTTAAGGGGGAAAACGCATTAAAATAAGGTGGACTTACATTATATTTATTTATGGTTCATATTTGCATCTTAATGGTTGTTAATTCATGAACAATGAAATAAATATTTTTTTTATACATTGACAAATGTTTATTTAGAATCCTTCTCTCATAGTATAACCAACAATCTCATAGGGATCAAAATACTATATAGTATATACTTTTCCAAAAAAAAACAATTAAGAATTATGGAATCGTTAAAAATAGAGGAGTCTTAGAAAGGTAGAGCCGCTAGGCCTGCATCCTTTGCTAATGATTAACTGTTTGATTTTTATAGTTAATATAGTTATTATCTGGACTGGAGTGGTTTAGTGGTTAGTGCCACAGGATTGTAAATCTGAGGCCCCTTGTTCGCGTTCCGTTGCCAATAAATAGTCCTGCACTTTGGGCGGTGGTAGTTATAGATAAATGCTTTCCATGTAGTCTATCAGCTCAAAATTAAAGACGGCTATGCGCAAGTAGTCTTATGTGCAGTTTTGCTCCAGAATTCTGAAACCAATAAGCAAAGAAACTTTATTTTAAATGTTTTGGAATATATTATTAAAGTTTTTATTTCATTTATTATTTTTTATTTATTTTATTTTTCTACGTAAGAATAGTTTGTGAAACAGCGAATGAATTAACAGTAAAGATCTATCATTTAAGATATTAACTATCGTACAGGTTTATATATTTATGACAAATGATATGACGAGGAATGATGTATTAGAGTTGTTGTTTTTTTAAGAAAAAAGAGGTTAAATGTTGCGATTTAATCTATCGTTTGCTGACAGTGCAGTTCTCACTCTTACGAAGTCTTTAGAGCTAGATGAGTTAAGATAAATGTTTTTTAATCGTTATTTTTTAGTTGATTAAGTTAACCGTTTTATATTTTTCAATATGAAAACGCGTGATATGATTATTTAAAAATATCTTCTGTAATTAATATATTGGTTAAAGTTAGGTCTAGGTAAGATAATTAAGCCGCCTAATTAACTAAAGCCAAATACGTTACAGAAATTGTATTTTATAATAAAACAGATTTGGGTTGTATTTTTTTCAAACCAGTGTTTTCGTGATTTGTATAAATTGAAAGTACAGACAAGAGTGAACAAAAAGGGGTGATAAGTTACAGGTTAGGCCTTGTCTCTCAATCCATGTTAAAACTGCAATGGAACGTTCTTTAACTCTGTAAAACCTACTTGTTAAGATTCGTTACACATTTCATAGAAATGTGTTTTAGAGCCAGGGTATGTGCGTTTTACTGTAAAGTGGTTATTAAATAAAGGAGGGTTATGGGAACAGTGCTTTTTTTTTTTTTTTTACAGTAATTATGCCTATCAGCTTCTTACACCCTTTAATATACTAGATTAACTCGGTGAGAAGGGAAAAGATAACAAACATTGTTACTTAAAGCAACATAACGGCTATTTGTAGCTCATGATAAATAGCATTTTTAAAGCTGATCTCCAGTTGTTCAGCAGTGGTAAATCTGATGGCTTACAACGCTGAAAATACAGAGGCATCGGAACCGGGGGCGCAGTAGTATTCCCACTTTTACATATTTGATTTACATGGCAACTGTAAATTATATTATTATATTCATTATATCTAGCCAAGCCCCCTCACTTTACAGTTCTTTTCTATGCCACTAAATGAGATTTCAATACTTGCAGTGGGCACAGCAGAATTAGGCCATTGTGAAACTTCGCACTTTATAACAAAGTCTTAAAGCTTTCTATATGTAATACTATTGTGTCAATTGTCTTTCCTTCAGGTTTTACAGGTTCAGTTCTCAGTAAAAGCCAATTGTTACGATGAATACTGCCATCTAGTTAGGTGTTACAGATCATTATATTTTAAATTATGGCTCCTCCTACTTTCAGAGTAAGTAGAAAATGGGTTGTCCCCTCTCAATTTTTCCTTACTATATTAAGACTGGCTTTTATTATCATTACTTGATTCTTCCAGTCTTAATATAGTAAGGAAAAGTTGGGAGGGGACAACCTATTTCCTACTTACTCTGAAAGTAGGAGGAGCCATAATTTAAAATATAATGATCTGTAACACCATACTAGATGGCAGTATTCATCTATTACAACACTTGTTAGTTTAATATATAAATGTGAACCTGGTTAAAGTATTGGTAAATTAAATAATAAGTGACTAAAAATTGAATAACAAAGAGTGTAAGGGAATTATATATTTGCTTAATAAAATTCTGCTAGTAGCCGTTGTACATGTCGTATTATTATTATTATTATTTAACACTTCTCCAAAATATCAATTATACAACAAATCTAAACTTAAAACATTATGTTCGCTTTGTTAAAGTACTCTACAAATTACATCGTTCACTTATACTATCAGACCGTATGTTCTCAAACCACCTTGTGAATGTTATACACATGACAGTTTATTATTATTTTAATGTGACTGGTTGCGGGTTTATAAAAGTATTTGTTGGGTAGAAAATTATATGCTGAGTGCTTGGATGTCGGTTATCTTCACCATAACTAATCGTAACTATACGGGATATGTAGAGTCAAGTTAAATATTAGAAAAGTCTTAGTTGTGATAGCAAAAAAAAAAAAATTTACAATAGGAAAACTAAACGGAACCGCAAACATTCAGTACGCTATATAGCACCTGTTCCATATTACTCATTCAGTTATCATGATGGAACTGGTATTTAACTACAAACACATCAAATAACCAAACACCAATTAACCCACCCTTTCTCCATAAAATATTGAGCTATCAATAGAGCTGTATTGTATAACTAAAGTCGTGACGATACAACGATCGGTTTAACGACGTTAATGTAAAGATACGTATTTGCGATTTTTTTTATTCTCATTTACATTTCAAATGGAAAGTAATAAAACTTACAAATAAACAGTTCAGAAGCACCATATTTGATTTTTTAAAGTAACAACTGAATATAACTCAAACGATTTAGTGCCTTCTGCCATGTTAGTTGACTTACGAAAAGGCAAGATGTAAACAACTGAATTACGGGTTTGGTTAAAACAAAACATGAATTATTCTGGATCTTTAACACACGATTCTTACGATTCTGGCTTTTTGTTTTGATGCATCGAATCGGAACCAAAATGTTGCCTCGTTACACGTCTGATGATCAGAAAACTCCCGCGAACGTGTTGAACAGTGAAAACGAATTTGCTTCGAAAACCACCCACAAAAGTAAATTATTAGTCAAGAACTACCAGAATTACTCATTCAAAACCACATGATTAACCTTCAGTGCACCACAATACGAGCGTTCTTAACCACGATGCGAGCTCAAAAGGGTGTGCCACCTCTTGAAGAAATGCCTTATTACAAAAGTCTTAAACAGTTGAGTTAAAAAAAAGTATATACACACACACACACATATATGTATGTACACATATATGTTTATATATATATATATATATATATCTGTGTCGGAAACAATTACTATAAAAATAACTGAAGACAGAAAACTTTACATAAAAGCGATACCACAGACTAACACACCCAGCAATATCTGCCTGAGGCGAACAGTATACTACCACCAGGAGACTGTCTTCCCAGGCACGTGCTCAAAAAAGGCCCGTTATGAGGTTTAACTGTGAGATGTTGGTTTCTGGTCTAGCAAGAATGACAATCATTCCTCTGTTCGTTTTGATTTCTGGTCTAGCTGGAATGACAATCGTTCCTCTGTTCATTTTGATTTCTGGTCTAGCTAGAATGACAACTATTTCTTTGTTCGTTTTGGTTTCTGGTATAGCTAGAATGACAACTGTTCCTTTGTTCGTTTTGGTTTCTGGTATAGCTAGAATGACAACTATTCCTTTGCTTGTTTTGGTTTCTGGTATAGCTAGAATGACAACTGTTCCTTTGTTCGTTTTGGTTTCTGGTATAGCTAGAATGACAACTGTTCCTTTGTTCGTTTTGGTTTCTGGTATAGCTAGAATGACAACTATTCCTTTGCTTGTTTTGGTTTCTGGTATAGCTAGAATGACAACTGTTCCTTTGTTCGTTTTGGTTTCTGGTATAGCTAGAATGACAACTATTCCTTTGCTTGTTTTGGTTTCTGGTATAGCTAGAATGACAACTGTTCCTTTGTTCGTTTTGGTGTCTGGTCTAGCTAGAATGACAACTATTCCTTTGCTCGTTTTGGTTTCTGGTATAGCTAGAATGACAACTATTCCTCTGTTCGTTTGGTGTCTGGTCTAGCTAGAATAACAACTGTTCCTCTGTTCGTTTTGGTGTCTGGTCTAGCTAGAATAACAACTGTTCCTCTGTTCGTTTTGGTGTCTGGTCTAGCTAGAATAACAACTGTTCCTCTGTTTGTTTTGGTGTCTGGTCTAACTAGAATGACAACTGTTCCTTTGTTCGTTTTGGTGTCTGGTCTAGCTAGAATGACAACTGTTCCTTTGTTCGTTTTGGTGTCTGGTCTAGCTAGAATGACAACTGTTCCTTTGTTCGTTTTGGTGTCTGGTCTAGCTAGAATGACAACTGTTCCTTTGTTCGTTTTGGTGTCTGGTCTAGCTAGAATGACAACTGTTCCTTTGTTCGTTTTGGTGTCTGGTATAGCTAGAATGACAACTATTCCTTTGCTCGTTTTGGTTTCTGGTATAGCTAGAATGACAACTATTCCTTTGCTCGTTTTGGTTTCTGGTATAGCTAGAATGACAACTGTTCCTTTGTTCGTTTTGGTTTCTGGTATAGCTAGAATGACAACTGTTCCTTTGTTCGTTTTGGTTTCTGGTATAGCTAGAATGACAACTATTCCTTTGCTTGTTTTGGTTTCTGGTATAGCTAGAATGACAACTGTTCCTTTGTTCGTTTTGGTTTCTGGTATAGCTAGAATGACAACTATTCCTTTGCTTGTTTTGGTTTCTGGTATAGCTAGAATGACAACTGTTCCTTTGTTCGTTTTGGTGTCTGGTCTAGCTAGAATGACAACTATTCCTTTGCTCGTTTTGGTTTCTAGTATAGCTAGAATGACAACTATTCCTCTGTTCGTTTTGGTGTCTGGTATAGCTAGAATGACAACTATTCCTTTGCTCGTTTTGGTTTCTGGTATAGCTAGAATAACAACTGTTCCTCTGTTCGTTTTGGTGTCTGGTCTAGCTAGAATAACAACTGTTCCTCTGTTCGTTTTGGTGTCTGGTCTAGCTAGAATAACAACTGTTCCTCTGTTTGTTTTGGTGTCTGGTCTAACTAGAATGACAACTGTTCCTTTGTTCGTTTTGGTGTCTGGTCTAGCTAGAATAACAACTGTTCCTCTGTTTGTTTTGGTGTCTGGTCTAACTAGAATGACAACTGTTCCTTTGTTCGTTTTGGTGTCTGGTCTAGCTAGAATGACAACTGTTCCTTTGTTCGTTTTGGTGTCTGGTCTAGCTAGAATGACAACTGTTCCTTTGTTCGTTTTGGTGTTTGGTCTAGCTAGAATGACAACTGTTCCTTTGTTCGTTTTGGTGTCTGGTCTAGCTAGAATGACAACTGTTCCTTTGTTCGTTTTGGTGTCTGGTCTAGCTAGAATGACAACTATTCCTTTGTTCGTTTTGGTGTCTGGTCTAGCTAGAATGACAACTATTCCTTTGCTTGTTTTGGTTTCTGGTATAGCTAGAATGACAACTGTTCCTTTGTTCGTTTTGGTGTCTGGTCTAGCTAGAATGACAACTATTCCTTTGCTCGTTTTGGTTTCTGGTATAGCTAGAATGACAACTATTCCTCTGTTCGTTTGGTGTCTGGTCTAGCTAGAATAACAACTGTTCCTCTGTTCGTTTTGGTGTCTGGTCTAGCTAGAATAACAACTGTTCCTCTGTTCGTTTTGGTGTCTGGTCTAGCTAGAATAACAACTGTTCCTCTGTTTGTTTTGGTGTCTGGTCTAACTAGAATGACAACTGTTCCTTTGTTCGTTTTGGTGTCTGGTCTAGCTAGAATGACAACTGTTCCTTTGTTCGTTTTGGTGTCTGGTCTAGCTAGAATGACAACTGTTCCTTTGTTCGTTTTGGTGTCTGGTCTAGCTAGAATGACAACTGTTCCTTTGTTCGTTTTGGTGTCTGGTATAGCTAGAATGACAACTATTCCTTTGCTCGTTTTGGTTTCTGGTATAGCTAGAATGACAACTATTCCTTTGCTCGTTTTGGTTTCTGGTATAGCTAGAATGACAACTATTCTTCTGTTCGTTTGGTGTCTGGTCTAGCTAGAATAACAACTGTTCCTCTGTTCGTTTTGGTGTCTGGTCTAGCTAGAATAACAACTGTTCCTCTGTTCGTTTTGGTGTCTGGTCTAGCTAGAATAACAACTGTTCCTCTGTTTGTTTTGGTGTCTGGTCTAACTAGAATGACAACTGTTCCTTTGGTGTCTGGTCTAGCTAGAATAACAACCGTTCCTCTGTTCGTCTTGGTGTCTGGTCTAGCTAGAATAACAACTGTTCCTCTGTTTGTTTTGGTGTCTGGTCTAACTAGAATGACAACTGTTCCTTTGTTCGTTTTGGTGTCTGGTCTAGCTAGAATGACAACTGTTCCTTTGTTCGTTTTGGTGTCTGGTCTAGCTAGAATGACAACTGTTCCTTTGTTCGTTTTGGTGTCTGGTCCGGCTAGAATGACAAGTATCCCATGGTCTATGTTGATTCATATTTAGTAGCAATCGTAATGGGCTCAGTCTAAATATTTAGCCCCTTGAATACCTACTACACTAGATAGAACCAATGACAGAATTTCGATATTACACATTAACAGGAAGTAATAATACTAATTAAACGTACGAAGCTCTACAAATGAAATATGTAACCGGCCTTAACAGGGACAAAGAGTTCGTCATTTAAAAAACAAAAAAAGAAAAGAGAAATCAGTGTTCTTAGGATGACACGAACATTGATGGCTCGCAGTTGAATATATTAACATTTATTTTCATAATGTTCTGTGGCACTAATATAGAAACTTTGTAACCATATCTAAGTATCAGTCCACATAGTGTTGACGGTTTTTGTTTGTTTTGAATTTCGCACAAAGCTACTCGAGGGCTATCTGTGCTACCCGTCCCTAATTTAGCAGTGTAAGACTAGAGGGAAGGCAACTAGTCATCACCACCCACCGCCATCTCTGGGGCTACTCTTTTACCAACCAATAGTGGGATTAACCGTCACATTATAACGCCCCCACGGCTGAAAGAGCGAGCATGTTTGGCGCAACGGGGATGCGAACCCGCGACCCTCAGATTACGAGTCGCACGCCTTAACACGCTTGGCCATGCCAGGCCCAATGTTGACGGTATTCCGACACTTTGTAACCATATCTAAGTGTCAGTCCACATAGTGTTGACGGTATTCCAATACTTTGTAACCATATCTAAGTATCAGTCCACATAGTGTTGACGGTATTCCGATACGTTGTAACCATATCTAAGTATCAGTCCACATAGTGTTGACGGTATTCCGATACGTTGTAACCATACCTAAGTATCAGTCCACATGGTGTTGACGGTATTCCGACACTTTGTAACCATATCTAAGTATCAGTTCACATAGTGTTGACGGTATTCCGACATCTTGTAAACAAACCGCCCTCCTTTTCGACCATGACAGCTATCAAACGAACCTGTCTCTGGCATGCGGCTCCGCCTTCCTAGGATTTGTAGCCGGTTTTAAGAAGAGAACGTTTAATTCAGCCATGATCAGCTGTATGTAGTTGCTAACCCTAGTACGTTAGGCATTAAGATACTGATCATAAGACTATTGGATCGTCTACTGCTTTAAATCAATGAAATTACCGCATTTAAAAAATAACCGACTATTTTACTTTTAAGCTTTGTTAAATTAATTAACTGGCATGTCTTCTTCATTAACACTGTGTTTATATCTTCTTTATTGGCACTGTGTTTATGTCTTCTTTATTAACATTCTGTTTATCGTTTATGTATTATATTGAACATTGTGTCATATTAAAGTTGTTGAGAGAGAATGGATGGTTCATGCAGCTTTAGATTAGGGCTACAAGACTGTACTTTGATGTACCATAAGTGTATTTGAAGTTAATAATTACGTAGTTTTTTAACATAATATAATCTATTCAATTGTTATACGGATTTAACGAGTGTTTCTAGACTTTTATTTTTTCCCCTATAATTCATATTAGAGACAAATTCATGTTTAGGCGTTCTTGTCGGTGTTTTTTTTTTTAAAGATTTACCCTGGGGACCACTATGGCCATCCCGAATTCTTTAACGAATGTAATATGTACCTCTTTTTTTACGTTTGAAATGTTGCCAGATATACTGCTTAACTTGGATTAATTTGACATCATCTGCCACCTACATTCCAGTTTCTGAAATTTTAATGGTATATTTCTTACTTTTGAAGAAGCAATAATTTCTTCTACGTGTAATACTTATTATTCAATTAATTGGGTTCATTGGGTACACATAATTCTATAAAAAACAAAACAAAAACTTGACATATTACGTTTAAAGTATTCCAAAGTCTTCCTCTGAACTTGAATTTATGCCTATTGACGTTCTAATTTTTATTTTAAAGGATAAATTTCTTATTTCACACTTTGAGGTTTTCGATTCTTCTGACGAGCTATACCGGCAATTTTTTTGCAGATCCGGTACTCTGTCCCTACGTTGAAAAAAAAAAAGGATCTCCTGTCATCGAACGTCACCTTGTCTTATGGCAAATCTTCGCTTGGGAAATTTTTTTTTGTCCACTTCTTTTTAGATATTTCAGTTTGTGGTTTACCTTTTCTTTTTCGTGGTTATTTTTACATTCATATGTTTTTATATTCCTTTGCATTTTTAATTATTTGTCAAGTCCTGTAACGTGTTTTTAACGCTTTCTTTTACTTCACAGTTTCTAATTTTACTTTTTTACCATGATTTGCAGTTTCCTCTTTCTTTCTCTCCATTAGTTCATTGTGTAAAGAAATGCGTAGGAGTGACTTGAACGTCCTTCTAGTAGTCCAAACAACTGTTAAGGACTTAACGAATATTTGAAACTGAAAGGAAGGAAGTGCACCATTTTTTGGACTTGACTGTTGTGGACAGTTAGCATCCGTGAGCAAATACTTTATCATTCAATCTTGTCTTAAACATTAATATATAAGGAACTTGCGTAACCTGGCATTGTGTATGTGTTACACACACAGTAGTAGTTACTCCTGAAAAATGTCCAGGTCTCAACACACCGTAGTGGTATTGCTAATACAGCTGGGCTACCTTGGATAGCAGTATGTTTCAAGATGAAAGAATGTTACCAAAACTCTGATTGCAGTTATATCTCGAATACATAATACTTTCATAACACTCTTGGGTCAAGGAGGGTAAATGACACCACCAAAGCTGACTAAAGTAAACACGGTACTCCTCGCGGACGAAGTGTGATATTGCGTAATGTTCGGTTCGTCCCATTTTAGGTGAATGTGGTATTGGAACCACAGAAGAGAAAGTGATACAAGAGTATATAGTTGTGTGTCTCGATATGCAACTGAAGCGAACCTGTCTTTCTTTCGCTGTTTGCTAGTAAATTAAACATGACGTCTAAGAACAGGACTAATAAATCCAGTCCATCTGAAATTACGTAAACAAGTTGCTTATTAACAGTTCATAGGTGAAACTGCTCAACCAGACACTTCAATAGAGACCGAAACGTATTCCATCAAAGCGCATATAAATGACGTAATCCTTAGAAGTTTACAAACAAGTGACGTCTGTTTCTATTATTACTCTCAAATAACTTAATAAACTGTTTGGAAGCACACAACAAAGAATTAACCATTAAGATTTTCTTTGATAAAGTTCATTTGTCAAGCACACACGTGTTCCAGTGTTGCCTGTCATGTCCATGGGTTTTGTTTGTTTTTCTTTGAATTGAAAATGCGATAACTTGTTGCGTGGTACTGGATTATACTGCATTTTTACAACATACACGGAGTGAAATAAGGCGTATATCTGATATATATTTTGTTGTGTGTTTGCTTTTTCCTTATAGGAAACCCACACTGGGCTATATGCTGTGAAAATCGAAGGGAATCGAACCCCTAATTTTAGCGTTGTAAATCCGTAGACTTCTTTCACACTGCCCCAGCGCAGGACAGGTATTTTATTGCTAGATTCTCCTATCCTGAGGGTGGTTGTCCTTCCTACGCACACAGTTGGTATACTTGCGACTGTGTTTAGGTTTGAATTCCATTTGTCGATATTCATGTTTTTAAACATGACGAATTATCTGTTTGTTTTTCCGTTAACATTTTAATGGTAATTAGTAGAGTAAATCCTCTCAGTGTGTCATCACAGTGCGCGCGTGTTTTCTAGACTTTTTTTTTACCAACATCAAATTGTGTTTTGTGTGAGGACTTGGTGGTGTGTTTACACACAGAGAAACACACCGTTTGTCTGTTTTTCCATGCAGTTATATTACTTTACAGTAATATTCCTGAAAACGTTGATTGTGAAGGTTGACGTATTCTGTTTCGTAATATTTATTACATACATAGAAATTATCTATATTTATACCTTTCATTACGACGTATTGGTTTGTCTCGATAATAGCATGCTCTGTCTTATCTGGATACAAGTTCTCAGTTTCGTTTTAGAATTTTTCCACAAAACTGTGTAAGGGTTATCTGCACACCATTTTCCATAGTTTTAAACTGATAGACTTGGAGGAAATGCAGTTATTAACAACACCTGGCCAAAGCTCTTGGGCTTCTCCTCTCTGGCCAATTAGTGAGATTTGACCATCACTCTTAAAACGCTTCCACAACCCCAACATGCGGAGTTAGTTTTCGTCACAATGGGTTGCGAACAACTAATTTTCGAGTATGTAGTTCGAACACTTTAACGATTAAATTCCGCCAGGCCCATGGATTTAATAATACATTATATACTCGTATTAGATGCTCATTCGGTAGAAAGAGATATGTACTTTACCGATGTAATTTTCTTGATTTATACCGCTACAAACCGGGTTTCGATACTCATGGTAGGCAGAGCAGAGGTAGCCCATTGTGCAGCTTTGCGCTTAAATAAGAACACACAGCAATTTTCTTGCCTTAATTGTTTATGAAGTGATAATTTCTAAAATTATTGTTGTTTAAGTGAATATTTTAGTAAGATATATTGTGTGTTGATATATATGTATTGTACCCAAAGTAACAACAGTTTTCGTATACGTTTTGAAATTTACCTTCCTTAAATTGTCAAATCATTAGTTCAATTCCTGCAATAGAAGATTCGCTAAGTAAGTTCAAAGGTTTGTTTGTTTTTGAATTTCGTACAAAGCTACTCGAGGGCTATCTGTGCTAGCCGTCCCTAATTTAGCAATGTAAGACAAGAGGTGTGTTTGTGTGTGTTTTGTTATAGCAAAGCCACATCAGGCTATCTGCTCAGCCCACCGAGGGGAATCGAACCCCTGATTTTAGCGTTGTCAATCCGTAGATTTACCGCTGTACTAGCGGGGGGCAAGACTAGAGGAATGGCAGCTAATCATCACCACCCACCGCCAACTCTTGGGCTACTCTTTTACCAACGAATAGTGGGATTAACCGTCACATTATAACGCCCCTACGACTGAAAGGGCGAGCATGTTTGGCGCGACGGGGATACGAACCCGCCACCTTCAGATTACGAGTCGCACGCCTTAACACACTTGGCCATGCCGGGCCAGGTTCAAAGGTTCAGCCAGTCCTTGTTTTCAGCAACACTAAATTATAGATCTAAACTTTATTGTAATTTAAGAGTGTGTGAATGTATGTGTGTGTGTGTGCATTAATATGTATATTCACCCACACATCTTTTTTTCTTTTTTGGATGGTTTCGGTATATTAAATATTAGGAAATATTTTGTTGGATTTCCGATTATCCGGCCCGGCATGGCCAGGTGGATAAAGCACTCGACTCGTAATCCGAGGGTCGCGGGTTCGAATCCTCTTCGCACCCAACTGTGATAAAAGAGTAGCCCAAGAGTTGGTGGTGGGTGATGACGACTAGCTGCCTTCCCTCTAGTCTTACGCTGCTAAATTAGGGACGGCTAGTGCAGATAGCCCTTGTGTAGCTTTACACGAAATTCTGAACAAACCTAACCAAATCCTATTATCGAGTATACAATATTTTGAAATAGTAAAAATTATAATTAAACTTATTTCACTTTGTTATTTTGAAGGCATATCTGGTGTTGTGTATGCTATTTGTGTGTTGTAGTTTGTGCTGTAGGTGTCATTCTTTATATAGTTTATGATAATTTGTGTACTGATTAGACCAGTTCTCTATGATCTAAGTGGTAGTGTTCCTTGCTGTAGATTGAGATGTCCAAAGCTCGAGACGTAATGCCGCAGACTTGTGTGCTTGTTTTCTTTGGGGCAAAGCCACATTAGGCTATCTGCCGTATCTACCGCGGGGAATCGAGCCCATTTTATTTATTTATTTATTTTTAGCGTTGTAAGTCAGTAGAATTACTACTGTCCCGCTAGGGGGACAGCGCTGCTGAACACGCTCGCCACTTTGAGCTTAAGACACATTATAAAATTAACTGTCGGTCCTATTGTTCAGAACAAAGTGACGAACAAACACCTGGTGGAATGTTCATACGATGCTATTCAGGTTTTTTCAAGCTTTCAGTGTCAAGAATGTTAGGTGTAAAAATGTTGCAGAATGTTCGAGTAGTTTGTAGTTTGAGGCGGTAACAACTGGAAGAGAAATCATCATCTATATTTGTTGAATAAATTAAATATAAAAATAATAAACCCATGCACTTATGAAAGGTGGACCTCTTCCCATAACTCTGTCCCTGGTGAAGAAAGACTTATTTTTCAAAAGCGGTTCGATTATATAGGCCTTTTTGGTTTTTTAACTCAACAAATTATATTTTAAATGTAATGATTAGGGCGTTTGTCTCGCAATCTGAAGGTCGCTGGTTCGAATCCCCGCCTCACCAATTATGCTCGCCTTTTTAGCCGTGGAGGCATTATAACGTTTCGGCCCTTCACACTATTTGTTGGTAAAAGAGTAGCTCAAGAATTGGCGGTGGGTGGTGGTGACTAGCTGCCTTCTCTCTATACTTTTACAGCTAAATTAGAGAAAGATGGTGCAGATAGCCCTCGTGTAGCTTTGCGCTTACATTCAAATCAAACAAACACACAATTAAAGCTACAGGTCATATTGAAGAAACAAGCAAGTATTTGTGCAGGTTTTTGTAGAACTTCCTATAACTATTGTGTCTCAGCAACAAGCGAAATAGAGTTACTACTTGTAGTATGCTAAAGTAGCAGAATGAGCCTACACGGATGGCAGTAGGATGGCACATTGATGCCATCCAAGAACTTCTTAATACTAGAAACGTAGAAGAGATAGTATTGGTATTGATAAAGTGTAGCTGTACGAATCAAGAGAAAGAGAAATGTGTAACGCGAAGCTTACACAGCCTATACTGAAAATTTTCCACATGCTTTGGTGAAAAGGATTTACGATTTCTTAGATCACATTTCATCTGGATCACGTGCGATAATGCAATAACAAGAATACAGTATTTGTGTTTATAATAGTCACTAAACTGGATAAGGATTTCTCAAACAAGGAATGTCATAAACAATTGAATGTTTATGTATGTGTCACCCGATTCAGAACTAGATTGCCCATACCTTTGATTTAGGAAGAAGTTTCACGGGATGATTATAGACAGAAGAAGAGAAAAATCCTGAACGAATTGAGTCCTGGGTTGTTTAAAATAATTGTGAATAATACATTATGTAATTTATAATTCAAGGGAAAGGTAATGTTCTTACAGAGAGTTTTGCTGTTATGCATTGGAAATTTAAGTGTTATTTTTTGACATACTCAGCGAATGACATAAGCATTACCTCAACATATTTCTGCAAAAGTTTTACGTGAAAATGTTACAGAAAATATGAATAGCTTATTGCATTATACTGTGGGCTCGGCATGGCCAGGTAGGTTAAGGTGTTCGACTCATAATCTGAGGGTCGCGGGTTCGAATCCCCGTCGCACCAGATATGATTGCCCTTTAAGCCGTGGGGGCGCTATAATGTGACGGTCAATCCCACTATTCGTTGGTAAAAGAGTAGCCCAAGTGTTATGAATGGATGGTGATGACTGGCTGCCTTCCCTCCAGTCTTACACTGCTAAATTAGGGACGGCTAACGCAGATAGCCCTCGAGTAGCTTTGCGCGAAATTCAAACCAAACCATTATACTGTGAAAACGACTTGTGTTAGAAGAAGGAAGAGTTAGTAGTCGAGGTGAGCTGTAATTTGACAACGATGTTATTGGTTAATCTGTGAGAAACTTTAGTAACGTTCAAATGTTTTTGTTCTTTTGTTTAGGTATAATGACTACTTAAAGAGATATATTTTCCTCCACGTAAGTCTAGGTTAGGTGGCCATGGATAAACTGAAAACAAAAGCTGTTAGAATCTTTGATTTGTTTGTTTTTTATTGTTTGCAGGGTACTATGTATGATTTTAGGACTGTAACTAGATAAATGGCAATTCTTTTATTTACCAAAACATCTGCAAATGATTTTTACTTCCAAAAGAAGCCATTTGAGAACCTTTTACATGATACAGTTTTGTAAACATACCTAGCATCCGGGAAGGCTTGTAAAGTCACCTTACCGTTTAGAGACTTTGGAAAAGTATCGCAAAAAACGTTGTGTTTTGTATTCTTTCTTTCGTGCATAATAGAAAATAAAACATTACATTTTAAAACATAGCCGTTTGCGACAGCGCTGTGCCAATTTGTTACAATTTTATCACTACTGACATCACACAAACAAAGTAGTGAAGCCATCTAGCGGCATCGGAAAGTCTGCTATTTAGTGCGCTACGAGACATACATTCCTTCAGTTGACAGTTTAAATGGCCTTATTTACGTGTTTGTATTTTTCGGGATTTTGATAATGTTGTCACACATTATTGTCGCTCGTGTTCCTTTGATGATTCAGTTATTGCTGTGATTAATTTAGGACCCACTTTCGCATAGCTCACTAGTTCATTATATGTGTACTTTTAGTTTTTCCTTAGGCTATTCCAAATTCATTGTCATTATCTGGTGTATCTCTTCTTCTTTAAACATAATAAACTGTTTGACATAAAATTAATCACACTTTCTTTATGTATAATGGATTGTTGTTCTTGTCGAGTTCAAGTAATTTAATTTTATGAGTTATGACTGATGAATGAGAGCAACTTTGCTGTGAATAAATGTAACCGAGCCACAGGGACGAAAACGTATATTTTATTTGGGTTCGCCTTAGGCTTGTGGCTGATTCACCGAGATTCAACCACATGTTCATGTCGTCTCACACTCCCACCTTTTAACAAAAAAAACAAAACAAAAACGACAACAACGAAAAGAAACAACCAAATATACTACATAACCAAGTGAACAGACTTGAATATTATATAGAATGGCAAGCAACCTGTTTATTAGGTACAATAGTAGCCATGCGGGTCAGATTCCTGAACCTAGCCAAGCAGGTACAAGAGTTTGGCTAGCATTCTCTCCCCGAGGAAACGAAAATGAATAAAAAAAAAATTTATACCAGTACCTTCTTGAACTCTATATTGCTATAATTGCTCTTTATGCATGGGAGCGTTGTAAGTCGTATCTTAGACCAGTTTTTATAACTGGCTGTTAAATTAACGTGTGTCTGTTAAAACAAAAAAAAGACTGTCAGATTTATTTTAAATATAAATCTACAGAAATGCGCACTCAAGTGTTTGTGCTCTCTTTCTTTCTTGTTTTCTCAGTATTAATATTTTTACTTAGACGTAATTTAATTCAACTGGAATATATATACAGACGTAACTTTCACATGCCAATAAAATGATGTTTTGTTTGCTTCGTTTATACACTTAAAAGTAGCAAAATATTTTCAAGTTTCGAGAGAAAGACAGTATCGTTTGTTAAACTGAGACAAAATTTACAGGCTCGGCATGACCAAGTGGTTAAAGCGCTCTACTCGTAAGCCGAGCGTCGCGGGTTCGAATTCCAGCCGTGGGAGCTTTATAATGTGCGGTCAATCCCACTGTTCGTTGGTAAAAGAGTAGCCCAAGAGTTGGCAGTTGGTGGTGATGACTAGCTACCTTACCTCTAGTCTTGCACTACAAAATTACGGATGGCTAGCGCAGATAGTCCTCGTGTAGCTTTGCGCGAAATTAAAAAAAACAAAATTTACGCATTTGCTTTAAATATCTTTTGTTCTATCACTTGATTCTCGATTTTTGTGTTGATTATGTTAATATCTATGTTTTTATTATAACAAAGCCACATCGGGCTATCTGCTGTGTCCACCGAGGGGAATCGAGCCCCTTATTTTAGTGTTGTGAATTTGTAGACTTTGCGCTGTATCAGTGGGGACTTTTTGTGTTGAATTTAAAGAGCAATAAACATCGGTTTTGATACTAAAATATAAGAACTATGAACAATGTTCTTGATGATAAAATGTAAGGACCATAACCACTGTTTTTGAAACTAAAATTTAAGGACCATGAGAAATGTGTGTGTGTGTGTATTTGAGAAGAAAGTCACATTTGGCTATTTGCTATGTTCACCGCTGGGAATCTAACCCTGGATTTTATGGTTGTAAGTTTGTAGAGTTATATCTACCCCACTGGGGGTTAAGGATCATAAACAAGTCGTCGTTTAGGAGCAGTACAAATCAAAGTATTATTTAGCTAAATATGTTCTAGATTGGGACTGTCGAAATTAAAACCACTGGGGAGAGATGGGGTATCATCTAATTAACAATTAAGATCTTAGATGCTGTAATCCTGTTATAATACTGGACCATATTTTCTCACCGTCAAGATTAGAATTACGTAAGTAATGCGAGTAATAGACAAATAATAATTTGCCTAGTTATAATATGAAGGAAGTGATATTTGTTACTACTTATGTTATAGAGTTTAAATGTAAATAGGTTCTTTAAATGTTCGAGAGGCGGATGAAAACGTTCCTTTAAAAACATTCCACTGAATTTGTATTTTCTGTCTGGAGTCTAGTTCGCCGACGAATCTTCTGTTTTGTCTCAATAACTTACCTTATTTTTCCCAACTCACAGGGACTATAATACCAATATTTTTTCCATGAGATAAAATACTTTGGATTCTCTCTGTCAAAAACTGAAGATGGCATGGGGGAAATTCACCAATAAAACTGTTAGACAAAATCTGTTAATTAATATTATTAGAATAGTAAAACTAATGTTCTTTTTTTGTACGTATGAGATTATAACAGTCTGAATTTTAAGATTATGGTACGTACAATCTTATACGTATTATACATTTCTAACTATATTTATATTCGTTTAAAAGCTTGTGCATGTGGTTAACACCATATTTTTAGGGCTAGGTTTGTAGACGTTTCTCAAGGATAAACAGCACTTTGTCTCTACATAGACCACAAACATAGTAAACAGTGTTTTCAGATATCAACCAATCAGCCTAAAAGTGCCTCGTCTTCTCTTTCATCTTATGTGCTTGTGTAAGTGAAATTCATGTGTGTGTATGTCCGGTTTTGTTTGTTTTCGAGTATCATCAAAGTTATTTTTTTGTTAATGTCACCTCACCTGAGTTTCAGTTACAACGTTAACAACTCGTTCAAAAGTTAATTAATATCTATATTTTTGGCTAAAGTGAAAGATAAAACATTTGCAATTTGAAAAAACAACAACGATAATTATCTAATAAGCCTTCAATAAAATTCACAGGAAATTGTATAAGGCATAGAGTGGCATAGAGTTGAAATGATGCACATTATGGCCCATCTGAGAAAACACGAGTCAATTCATTCGGGTGGATTTCCTAAGGTCGCGGTTTTACCCTGTGTCACAGCGCTGGATATTCCCCGTACTTTAAACTGTGGGTGTGTTTTCAGAGGAGAGTCAGTTCTTGATGACGAGAAACCCACTTGAAGTAAAAATGTATCTCAGAACGGCTGGTACATACCGCTCAAAACATTGTACTTTGCTTTAGTAGTAAAAATGTTAATACCCATACCAGCCGTTCCAATTGCTTAACATGAATGGTGACAGTCTCCCCTCCGGTCAGTAGTTCAAATTTAGGGATGGCGACGGATAATATTTCCCATAAACAAACACTAGACGTAGATTTCCTACTATCGATTTATACTTTTTGTGCCATTCAATACGCTGGGAGAAGGCTTAGGGATTTCTGTAGCTTTTAAATGGAATTATTTATCGTGTATTATATTTATTCTGTTTTTGCAACACAATGCATTAAGTCTTCATAGTCAATATACTTTTAGGTGCAAAAGTATACAGCCCTCAACTGACAATATAAATATGGAAGTGGCATTTTTAGCAAATACTGTATTCCAAAAATACATTTCGTAACAAGTAATCCCAATTAAAAAAAAAACTGACCGTAGATATTAGTGCGCATACAGGGTGACGCAAAAGTCACGCACACCCATAGTATTTCTAAGTTCCGCTCTTACTGTGACTTTTGAAGCCATTGTTTGTGCTACGCTGCCTGTTTCTGTCGTTACAGTCAGTAATTGGTTAGGATGTCATTAACCTTGCAAGAACATGTGGATATGACATTTTGTCCTGTTGTGATATCGTATCGTGATAGTAAAGATACACGTTTTGGACAACTGCGAGTTTGCTTGTTGTAGCGCAAGGCTATGCAGATGATTAGTTGCGCTGTGTCCACCACGGAGAATCGAACCTTGGACTAAAATCTGATCAAACAAGAGTAAAAAAAATGGTTGTGCATAACGTCTATTTTATACATACAGTCTCATAACATGTCTATTTTATACATACAGTCTCCTAACACGTATATTTTATACATACAGTCTCCTAACACGTATACTTTATACATACAGTCTCGTCACATGTATACTTTATACATACAGTCTCCTAACACGTATACTTTATACATACAGTCTCCTAACACGTATACTTTATACATACAGTCTCCTAACACGTATACTTTATACATACAGTCTACTAACATGTATACTTTATACATACAGTCTCGTCACATATATACTTTATACATTTAGTCTCGTCACATGTATACTTTATACATACAGTCTCGTCACATGTATACTTTATACATACAGTCTCGTCACATGTATACTTTATACATACAGTCTAGTAACATATATATTTTATACATACAGTCTAGTAACATGTATATTTTATACGTACAGTCTAGTAACATGTATATTTTATACATACAGTTTTTGTGTACGTTTCCATACAGACTAAAGCACATTATACTTCTAGGGTCATTAGTATTACATTTCATAAAAATAGACCTAAACGTAACATAAAGTGAAAAAAAAGTATATATATAAAAAGATTCTGATATAAAACCAGCCTATTCGAACACAGAAAAATTAACGCCGTAATTAGGAAAGTTGTTGTTGTTGTTTTTGGAATTTCGCACAAAGCTACTTGAGGGATATCTGTGCTAGCCGTCCCTAATTTAACAGTGTAAGACTAGAGGGAAAGCAGCTAGTCATCACCACCCACCGCCAACTCTTGGGCTACTCTTTTACCAACGAATAGTGGGATTGACCGTCACATTATACGCCCCCACGGCTGGGAGGGCGAGCATGTTTACCGCGACGCGGGCTCGAACCCGCGACCCTCGGATTACGAGTCGCACGCCTTACGCGCTTGGCCATGCCAGGCCTTAGGAAAGTTCTGGATAACAGAGTGTTACATTTATTAACACACAATAAATCACAATAGATTGATTCGTATTTCGAGCCAGTTTCATGCTAAATATATTCATCCATTTTTGTTGTTTGTGCGTTTTAGAAACGTATCGAAATAAAGAGTAACTTTGTTTAGCAGAAACTGTCAATGCAAGAATGAATACAAGAAAGAAAAGTTAAACAAGTTTACTTGACAAATCAAGGCCATCAAAAAGATACTCTTCCCCCAGCATATTCAAAGTAAATTGTCTCTTCTAAATCGTGACAAACATATACTGTGGTATGCTATACTATTTACTGTGTGAAAACCTGATAGAAGCTAAATGCCAGACAAGTCTCAGGATATTCTTATCACTATGTCTCGTGTTTCCCTTCTATAAACTACAACCTATACAATTTCTTGTGTTTGTTTCCTTATATGATTTATTTTGGACTGTTTAGGGTCACCCAATATGAGTGGAAGCCTCACTAATTAAAATGGCAAAATAGTACAGTTACTTGTCTTCCACAGGTAAGTTGGCCTAGGCTATAGGAAAATCCCTAGTCAATTAGGCTTAAAATATGTAGCAATTTTTTTTTGTTTTTTTTCACTTTCTAGTATTTTTTCACATGGCTTCCAAACCAATAGCTTTTATATCGTTTTTAGCCTATGACTAAACTAAATCATTCTCAAAACTACGACGTGAAATAATCACGTTGCAAAATTACCCAGATAATTGGTTGATGTTTACGAATATTTTGTATTGTTTCCAGAAAGGAAAAATTAATACGAACATTATTTTAAAGTTATCCTATATATAAACACTTCGAAGTCACTGCAGTAGATAATTAATTCTTAGCAATGGGTTATTCTTACAAAGTTAGCTATGACAAAATGAAGAAGGTAATGTAATATCTAGCTTATTCTTAACCCTAATAAGTAATTGAGCGGCTGCTGGTTAAGCCTAAACAATTTTACAAAATACGTCGTTGGTCTATTACGAATTTCCTGTAGGAAGCTTGCATGACAGAAGTTCAGGTATAACATTTTTGTTGCGATGTGATATTACATGCGTATGATTATTAAATGTCATGCTTCGCTGGCTAAGACATTCTACACCCTTATCTCACAGAACTTTAAAGAATATTTAGATAAGTGTTAGATAAAAGCTAGTAAGTTAGGCTTTAAACAGGTACAAATATTATGTTGTAACTTTTGATTTAGTTTCACTGTCGTTATAATTTATGTAAATTATTTGTTATTTCTATAACATTATTTCAAAAGTCAGGACAAAGAATATTACATTAAGCCCAACAGATAGCTTTTATATAGTATAACATGAGAAACATACTAGCGTTGTTGTTGGTCTTGTCTTTTTCACTAGCTAATCTTTTTCTTTAACAATTTTATTGCACAAACCTTAGTTGTTGTTATGTTTTGTTTTGTTTTTCAAAATCTCCATTACGTTTATTTTATGGAAAACAAAATATTCCCTCACACTTGAATTAGTTTTTACGACAATCGTAAAAATCAATTAATTTGGGAATATGTAAGTTGTGTTTCTTCTTTATTAGTTTAAGGTCGTGTTTGTACGAATCAAATTTAACTTGGTAAGATACATGGGACATGGTTCATTCTTTAACCAATAACCACACGAATACAGAACTTATAACGTCATAAGCTGAATTAACCCGCTTATTATATGTATAATGTTTTATACATACGCGGGCCTGTTCGGGTTGGTGTTTGGTCGTGTTGTTATCGCAACCAGAGAGGGCCAACTCATAAGCAGATATATTCAACCTATGCCGTTTCAGGTTTTGTACTCGTGCGGTGATTAGTTAAAAGTTTTGCCACGTGCTATGTACCTTACTAACTTATGTTTGCTTGTTATTATAGGATAATAAATCTTATCCTATTTCTACCGCTTATCACTGTGAGCTAACTTATTGGAAGAATGTCAAACAAACAAACAAGAGGTTTCTGATATCCTTATGTTTAACCTGTTTTGTATTCTAACATTCGACAATTCATCATGCAGTGGACAAAACAATAAATTTTGTTTAGGTTGAGTTTGAATAATATTTAATATAACCGTCTCTGGCTCATTTATTGTAACATTTTATAAAACTGAAGTACAGTATAACTCTTTATTATCTGTCATGCACAGCAGTGTCATAACCTTCTTAATATTATTATTATTTTCTTCAGCTATTTTTTTTATTTCACACTGCGTCAGTACATAAGCTAATGGCCCGGCATGGCCAGGTGGCTAAGACGCTCTCCTCGTTATCTGAGGGCCGCGGATTAGAATCCCCCTCACACCAAACTTGCTCGCCCTTTCAACCGTGGGGACGTTACAAAGCTACGGTCAATCCCACTGTTCGTTGGTGAAAGAATAGTCCAAGTATTGGCGGTGATAACTAGCTGCTTTCCCTCTAGTCTTACGCTGGTAAATTAGGAATGGCTAGTGCAGGTAGCCCTCGTGTAGCTTTGCGCGAAATTGAAAAACAAACGAACTTGAGCTAATTCCTTTGCGCTACTGTTATTAATTAACTTGGAATTTCACGTACGCTCTCTAAACAAATAAATTTTCACTTTGTTGTTAAATTGTGTTAGGTCCATGTTACAAATAACACTAACATGAAACAAGTCAACTTACACATAAAATGACTCGGATAGGGCCCGCAACTCTACGGATCATAGGTTCAAATTTTATCACCGAATATATAAACTCTTTCAGACATGGAAGTCATTAGAACGTCATGTTCAATCCCATTATTCGTTGATAAAAGACTGGTCCTGAAGTTTGCGGTAGATTGTGTTAACTAGCTGCCTTCCGTTTAGTCTGCCATTTCTAAAGTGAGGGCATCTAACGCAGATAGTCCTCGCGCAGCTTTGCCCTGTGTTCAATAAACAAAATATAAGGTAGTCATTACAGATCCAAATACGTCGTGAAAACGTACTGACTGATTCAACTTCCTATTGTAACATAAGTATCTTCAAATAACCCTAAAATCTTCACAACCAGCTCGTATTTATAATCTAGCTTCGAATGTGCAAGAAAAAAAGACACCGGTTCAGAATTTTCTAGGCGTCCTACGCCCTATAGCTAGCAAATAAATAACAACAATAAATTAATCCAAAAGTACAAATGTAACGTGCTAACCTGTATTATTATATAATCAGGCTAAAATTAGTTTTATCAACTGTGTTTTACAGCTTCCCTTAAATAAAAATATTTATAAAGCATAATTCTCTCGAGCAAGACTTAATCTGTAATTTGTAAAATAGTTTTTAGTTAGTAAAGTTTTTATGTTGCTGTATTAGGAGTTTAAGGAAAAATACCAAGAACAAAATATTCGTTTTGGAAGTCGTGTGAATCCACAATTAGTAGTGAATTTTAAAGTTTATTCAAAATTATCTTGTTCATTTATTATACAGAACATTTTTGCTAAAAAGTTTTGACTCTGATTTAAACACGCATATTCGAGAAAACTTTCATTTCAAATTCAACAAATGAACTCACTGAGTGAACACTGCCCAAGTCTACTGGACAGTTTACGATAAGAGATTACAAAGAGCAAATAGTCAATATCTTTCTCACTGAGAGCCCCTAAGGCTTAGTGTGATATATCAGAGGGTAAAAAGTCAAAAACATTTGCTTTCTTGCACATTCACTGCTTAACATAATAACTGTCGTATTATATACAGGAAACACATGTTGATGTCTTGCTTTTTATCGCTAATCCACCAGTTATTTGACAACGATCTAAATACAGATGTAAGTCCTTTCCCTGTATGTCTAATGATTAGTTAAGACTTTAGATATATAGTGGAGTTAAATCAGACTTTATTCTCGAGTTTCAGATTTTATATTCTGACGAAACTTTCTCTGATTGCCTCCAAACACTTCTCGCTATATTTTTAAAATGGAAAGTAATTTAATGTTCAATAAAATTAGTTTATTTTCACTTCGGTCCTCGTGAATGCATATGAGGCTTTTTTCGGCTGTCTGCAAATCAACAGACCGACATGTTGGTAAATCCCCTAGATTATGGGATGCCAAGAGCCTCGCGATGTTTTTGACTCTTGTCACGACCTCGTTTTCTTTTTCTGTCAGTCGAAAATCAGATATATAGCAAGTTCTAGATCGGTTTTAACACCTCGAGACTTTTTCTTACCATCTTAGTTATTACATTCTCTCTTGATCTTAAACACCTACTGCAGATGTGTTTCTTTTTTTTTTTTAGCTTTATAACAATAACAAAACAGTTTTTAAAAGCCAGTTAATTTTTCCAATTTTCGGTATTTCTACACGCTGTTTTTCAATACTTACTATACCGTGTAAAATAATACAGTGGAACGAAGTAAAGCGTAAAAGTGAAGATGTGGAATGTGATAATTTAAAGATAAAGTTAAATAAACGTAACTCGTATCTAACAAAACGTTGCATTAGTGGCACGGACTAAAAGTGATGTATCGCTTTATACATAGGGGTGATAGATAATCGTAGCGTTGAACTGTTGAGCTAGCCATGAAATACCGATATGGTCGAGTGTTTGCTGATCTGGATAGCTTGCGTATGTTGGGTGTAAAGGTCGTGAATTTCGGACATACATGCTGGAACCTATTCTGAACCATGAGGGGAATTTTACTTATACATGTATATGCATGTTATGTATAGTAACTCACTACATACCCACCCTTAAAATCTAAACTATATAGATAAATTAACAAATTCTATTACAGAAAGTATTCACAATACAACGAATAAAAGTGGTATCTTTGAAGTTATGTGAACGCAAAATCGTATTTATAATGACTCAACCTGTTAAGCGTTATCATTGACACTTAGTAACTTGTAAATCGTAGGCTTTGATAGAGTAGTTTGAACTTTAGGTTTAAAAAATCTTTGCGTTGAGAACATACACGTAATAGAAGTGACGGATTCCCAGCCCTGATTTCTTTTGCTCAGAAACATTGCTAAATTTAGCTCTTAAATTACCGACTTGTTATGCTTGTTCACTGCTGGGGGGATCCACATATAGTATGTCATTTTAAAAAAACGTTTTTGTCTGTCACAGCATCCAGGGTAAAGATCTGTTTAAAGTACGTGGTTGAAATTACTAATTTGCTTTGCAAGATACACAAGGACTCTAGCTAGTGAGATTAATTGCAGTGTTCATAGTATTTCTGTTTACATCGTTGTCCATTGTTTCAGCAGTAAGTTGGTGGACTTATAATGAAAAACAAAACGAGTTTTGATACCCCTGGCGGCCACAGCACAGATAACCCATTGTGTATCTTTGTGATTAAATACAAACAAACTGTATGTTATTAGGGATTATGTATAATAAACAGAGTCACGAGCATTTTGTTACATAAAATGGCTTAGCAAGAAAACGGTATTAAAAAACCGATGAAGTCATCGGTAATTTTAGGCCTAACAAGTTTTCTGGTTTCGATGTTACATTCATAAGGATCTAGTGCAGTTCTAAATTGCAAATGCCTTGTTTAGTCGGCACTGTTATACATACTTGTGAATTTAAAATAATATAACAAGTTATCATCTGAATCAAGCTGTAGGGCAATGTTTTAGACATTTAACTATTTATTGCCTTCTATCCTAGTGACCTGGTTTCACACCGGGTTTTCATATCTATACACATTGTATATCAGCGTCGTATACCCATAAAAAGGTATATGTAGAAACTTTATCTCATATTGAATCACTGAACCTCTACAGTTATCTCGTAATAGCGAAAGAAGTGAGTGTTTGTTTGGTAGATTATTTTTCAATTTAAATCAGTTTCTCAAATACATTATTAGATATTCTTGTGCGAATAGTTGTTACTACACTTTTTTGTTGTTTCTTTCTTAATATAAAACTGCCGTTTGTCGCATGACATTCTATAAAACTATTTAACTTAACTCTTATCTGCTTCCATAAATATTGAAAAATGGTCGCGGTTACCGTTAGGTTATCTTCACAGATTTTGTAAAAAGGCAAAACACTGATTTTTAAGATGCACAGTTTATTGAAAATATCAGTAATGTATTTCGTATTAGTTATAGTTTGTGTCGTTGTTTTGTAGAATTGGACGAATGTTTTACATTATGAAACTTAATATTTCATCTTGTCTCGAAACAGATTGTACCAATACGTTGTAAAGATGGCAGACGCCATTGCTTTAATCGCATCACTGAAACTACAGACTATGGTATCTTAAAATTAACTGCATACAAGGAAGAAAAAGGTAAAAGGTTATCTAATAATTCTTTAGTGACGTTATTTGAATAAAATGGTCTTTTACAGACCAAATGAAGTCCTGCTGAATCGACATTTAGGGTTTCCTCTACTTTTTAAAATGGCGTTTTTTTATTGGCATAGATATAAATAGTCCTCTTAAAATTCATTCTACTTCCATAATGTTGACACGCAGAAAGGAAATAATTATGGAAACATTCAAGTAATAGAAATACAGAAGTGTCTGAACGAGTAATGGCAACTAGATTAGGAATTTATTTATTTTGCGAAATATTACAGAAAATACAAAGTGGTACGTAATGCACTTATATTTATACGCGAGACCTATGCTCTCACGCAATATTATGCCTTGTTTTTATGCTGCCATAAGTTAATTAATATTGTACAATTGCAGAATGTTGTTCCACATAACATGTATTACCACTCACAGTCCAGCCATTGTTTGGTAGCCTTAAGGATGTTCATGTCGGAACTTTGTGGGGGCCAATCTATAGTTGGGAGTGTTCTGTTGGCTTCAAGATTGTCATTTAACCACATTTTCTGAATACTTGGGATCATTTATTCCGCTTGAAGCTAAATCTCTGCCTGATGCTGAGTTTCCAAGGGAATGACATCAAAATAATCAGTAAGAGTCAAAGTTTGATGTTGATCCCAGCTCCATCTAGCTGATGGCAGCTCACAACTTTCATTTACCCCCACCCCTCTTCCGCCCTCATGCTTCACTGAAGATACTGTACAATGGCTATGGTACTGTTCTATGCCATCAGATAAGCTGTCGTCCATTGTTACCTGACAATATGAATATGTATTACACGTCTCCATGTTTGCTTATTTAACTGTTTGTATTTATTTATTACCTTTTCTAAGCAGCGGTTTTTGAGCGTTTCACATCCATTGAGACCACTTCGTGTTAATGTATATCATAATGTTCTGGGGGTAACGTTCGAATCTACATTTACAGCAAGGTCGTTGGTATGATCTGTATTTGACGTTTTTTTTTTTCTAAAGAACATCCCTTGTAATACCTAACACATCATTTGGGTGAGTCTCGGTTTTATACCTCGATTACTTTATTAATAATGATACCACTTTTACGAACCGCCTTCTAAGTACTGCACAAGGCTTTTACTGAAACGTGAAATATCTTTGACCATTTAAAACTTTGCTTTCTACTCGTTTACCAGGGGATTTTCAATCACTGAAGCTATGACTGAATCACACTAGTACTACTACTACTAGGCATAGTTAGGGCTTTCCGAGAAGAAATCTGCAGTTGTAGTACGAATACCACAAATGACAAATTTGTTATTGTACCAGCGTTTAAAAGCATGTGGTAGAAGAATTGTGTAGGAACTTCTATTCCTAATTTTTAATGCTAATTGAGATTTATTACTAAGCGTAATTTCTAATACACTGTTTCAAATGCAAAAGATTCCATCGTAAGACTTTCATGTCCGAAGCACACACTCCCCTGATTATAGTTTTTCCATAATCCATTTAACATACGGTGGATGACGGTTTTCCAGCGCTCATTTCAACAGTAAACCGTTCAGAAATCCATATACGCCGCGTCAGGCGACTTGACCGGTATGCCTTCTTATGCAGTATCATGAATACCTGTTTCATTCTCCAGTTGCTTGAGGCAGGGGTGGCACCAGCCTCTTTTTGGTGACAAGACGGAGTTGAGTTCCACAAAATATCGATGGGTCTGCACTGTATATCTTGTTGGTACACATACCATACTGGATTTAGGAATTGAACCAGCTTTATAGTAAGCATTTTTAATTTGGTGCAGGGACTACATAGAAAAAAAGACATATTTATAGGTACCTCCAGCTCCAGCTAACCCCCTTATTTCCGCCACTGGCTTGAGATGCATGATGGTTGAAAGATACCTCGTTTATACGTGAATTGTGTTGGGTATCCGGAGCTCCCTCTTGATTATGTAGCTTGTGTAAATGATATTTGTGTCGTACCTTGGGTTCCACTTGTTGGGTGCCTCTTTACAGATGAATTTGCTGCCCAATTGTTCTTTTCAAATGACAAGAGCTTAAGGGATATCCTAGTGTCGAAAATTTTAAATTCCCATCCTGAACACATCTTTATAATCTGAGAGTGTTAATATTTTGGTCGGAAAAGGCTGTTACATACCGAACCCAGAAGCGATCAATTTTCGGTAGCATCACACTATTTTACAAAATGCCAAACATCATAGTGTAGGTCTGATACATTCCGTCCCACCAGCTACTTTATAACGGTTGTGATTGACACGTGACTTACTGATTTGCATATTGAGAATTGTTTTAATGTGACGTACTGAACCCATCTTTGTTGTTGCACTCTATAAGATTTTAGTTAGTGCGAAGGAAACGAGTTTGGTACGTTTCACAAAACACATACTTAAGAACTTTTACAAAATGAAAAAGAGCCGGACATGGTCTGTTGGTTAGCGTGTGAAGCTGCAAGCGGAAGAATCCGTGGTAACTGAAAACATTCTATACCTACAGCTCTGAACGCGTTATGGAAATAATAGTCAGTTCCATTATTAAGTTAAGAGAGGTGGATGAAGCACATGCGGCGGCAGTTGCTTTTGAGTGATTGTCTTCGCTCTAATCAATTGAAAATTAATGACGTCTATACCTGAATCCATGAAATCTCTGACCTGACCCCATAGCCAACTTGAGCATAAGGTTTTGTTCAGATTGAAATTCTGATTCATAAATTAAAAAGTTTAATTTTATTTTTATTGTAAAGAGGAAGAAAAGGGTGTTACCAAGATAATTAGAATCAGTACATCTTCCTTGTTGTCTTTTTTTAAACCAATGGTTCTCAACCCTTGGGTTGCCAGCGACTATCCGAATTTTCCTTTTGTAGTTTAACAGTGACTATGCCAAGAGGGTCTATTTGAAGACATAGGTCACCCGAGCTGACTATACAACCAGACTTTGGGTCACCGCCAGAGATTAAAAACACTGCTTTGAACAAATCAACACAATTTATCACCCGATAAAAAATATTGCTAAACTGCACAAAAGTATCCTTGTCAGTGTAAAAAAAGAAACGTTTTGGTACAACAAACGTTGCCATGATAATATAAATGTGTTCAGACAGAATTAACTCACGTGAAATGACAACAACAACAAAAAGAACATTAACAGATTTAGCCAAAGTATTGAGGAATACACCCCAGTATAAATAAAGCTTCTGTTAGGTTAAAATTAGTAGGTTTTTAATTTATCTTTAAGATATCTATATTGACTTGTATGGCCCGGCATGGCCAAGCGCGTAAGGCGTGCGACTCGTAATCCGAGGGTCGCGGGATCGCGCCCGCGTCGCGCCAAACATGCTCGCCCTCCCAGCCGTGGGGGCGTATAATGTTACGGTCAATCCCACTATTCGTTGGTAAAAGAGTAGCCCAAGAGTTGGCGGTGGGTGGTGATGACTAGCTGCCTTCCCTCTAGTCTTACACTGCAAAATTAGGGACGGCTAGCACAGATAGCCCTCGAGTAGCTTTGTGCGAAATTCCAAAACAAACAATTGACTTGTACGTTTACATAATAATTTTATATGCACCTACATATATATATTTTTTTTAGGTATGCATAAACTGAATCATTCAACGCTTCAAGATAGAGTGACTAACTTTCAAAATGTGCGAAATTAAAACACAGTCCAAGCATGTAATTGCAATAATTTATCAGGTTGGGATGTTGACATAGAAGTATCTCACGTTTCGATGCTACAATGAGGTATTAATAATTGTTGTTTGGAAATAAAACAAAGATATAAATAATACCTTACGAAAGGTTCTATAGGTTCCACAAATTTAAAAATACCGGGTTTTTCACAGTTTTATTATTAATTTTCTTCAGTAAATCAAGGGTTCTTTTTAAAAAAAATAAAATTCCAGGATTTTCAGAAGTTCATTAATAACATTGTTTAACAAATCACAGGTCCCAGTAAACGAACTTGGTAAATATTTATATGAATAACCGCATCTTTTGATCACAGTTTTGTGATACAGACTATTCGACATCTGGATGTTCAAAAATTATAGAATCTTCACTCGTTCTGAATCAAAAATTGACTTGAACAGGATAGGAGGAAGGAGTGTTTTGCATTACAGAATTACTTCGTGATTACCGTAGTGAGAGATTGAGAGCGAACATGTTTGTTTGTTTTGGAATTTCGCACAAAGCTACACGAGGGCTATCTGCGCTAGCCGTCCGTAATTTAGCAGTGTAAGACAAGAGGGAAGGTAGCTAGTCATCACCACCCATCGCCAATTCTTGGGCTACTCTTTTACCAACGAATAATGGGATTGACCCTCAGCCGCGAAGAAATGGTAACCATAACTTTGGATTTTAATTCATTTCATTTGTCTTTCATTACTCTTCGAAGTTTCTGCGTGTTACGGGTTCGAGTCTCCGTTAGTGAATATGCTCGCCCTTTTAGCCGTGGGGGCATTATAATGTTACAGTTACTCCCACTATTCGTTGGACGCCCCCCAGTGGCTCAGCGGTATGTCTGCGGACTCACAACGCTAAAATCCGGGTTTCGATACCCGTGGTGGGCAGAGCACAGATAGCCCATTGTGCTTAATTCAAAACAACAATAAAAAAATCAACAACTATTCGTTGGTAAAATTGTAGCCTGAGAGTCAACAGTTACTTTGTCATTATGGACGTCATGCGCAAATAGCCCTCGTGTAGTTCTGCGCGAAATTCAAAACTAACTGAACCAGTTGAGGTTTCCGGTAGTGAATATGTTGCTTTTTTAATATTTTTTTTTCCCGAATAAAATCAAACGAGTTTTAAGAGCACCATATATCTGAATATTTAACAAGTTTGGCTCTACTTTCGTTTGGCCAATTACAAGTTAGTTCTGGGGTATTTTCATTAATAAATACCATTTTACAACAACCTTTAGAGATCACATTTTACGATCGTAAATGAAAATTTATATTAGTTTATTTAGTTTAAATGGCCGATAAGTTCGTTTCTTTACTTTTCGCGCGAAGCTACAAAAGGTCTATCTGTGCACTGACGTGCCTAATTTTCAAACGACAGTCTACTCTTTTTTTTATATCTAATCATGGAATTTTACTGTCACCCTTGTAACGCACTCACAGCAACTTTACAAGTCTGACGTGCTAACCAGAAGAACACGTCAGATCCTTTCCCCACGGAGAGAATTTTCCAAACTGCATCTCATTACATTAAAATGTTTATTTATTTCTTTGTTTTTATTACGGTGTAAAGCTATACAATGTGCTGTATGTACCCGACCCACCCAGGAGAATCGAATCTATCCTTACGTTTAAGCGTTATAAGTCTGTAAACTTACCTCTGACCCACTGAAGGGGACTATCAGAATCAAAAGAAAAGAATATTCATGACCTACATTACGTAAGCAAAGTTTTTTGTTTGGTTATATTTGTCTCTTTTCTTCACAATATTACTTGTAATGTTTTATCATTTTAAGATATATATATCAATTTATGTTTTCTACTTGACATAAATTGTCTTTCTGTATTTTCACATGTTTAACCCCTTGCTCCAAGGTGTAAAACATTATCATATATCCCAAGCATAAATTAATTTTAGATCAAATATAAAATGAAAAAACAACAACAACAGAAAGCTGTAAAACTTCTGAACTCGTACTGCGTGTCTATATAAAATATGATGTACTTATCGGGGGAGACATTCCAGTTAGCCCTTAAAGATAAACTAGGATAGCGTCATTATGTAGCTTGTTTTCTTTTCCTTTCAGAATAAGGGTGATTAAATATAAAACATAACAACATAAACTCAGACGTGGGATAGAGAGGATTAGTCATCACTGGTTTAATTGAGAAAAATACTGAAAGTTATGAAAAAAATATCATATATGTGTATGCGAATACGTGCGGGGCTTCACACTTGTTCATCACATATCAGATGCATAACAGTTACAGTCAAGTGTTGAGATTCCGACATGGTTCAAGTGTTTGCTGGTGCATGAATATTCCGAATGTGTAGATGTAGAGGTCCCAGTACATGATTGTAACACATCATTTAATGACTTAAACAGTGCTGACGAGAGGGAGGTTCTGTCTTGAATTCAATCAGAGCATGTGCTTATAGAACATTGGTAGAACAATGAAAACATCTCGATCGTTGTCAATTGCAATGCTTTTAGTTTGGTAGCTTATACAAAACCACTGAAAATATAGAGATAATTCAACATAACCGTACAGTACAGGTCTGATACAAAGGAGGTTAAAACGTATTATCAGATGGGACACATGTATAAGGATTTATCGCGGACATATTTATCTGCAAAAACAAAAATCGTGTCACTTCAAGGTGGCTTGAAACATTCTACGTTTTTATTTCACGTTACGAGTTTGTTTTTAGCACTGAAAGACTAGAGGGAAGGCAGCTAGTCATCACCACCCACTGCCAATTCTTGGGCTACTCTTTTATCAACGAATAGCAGGATTGACCGACACTTAATAACGCACCCACGGCTCAAAGGACGAGCATGTTTGGTGTAACGGGGATTCGAACCGCGACCCTCAGACTGCGAGTCTCGCACCATAACCACTTGGTCGCGCCGGGCTGGCTGGCTTCTTCGAGCCGTAAACTGCACAGACACGAAACCACAGGAATATTTTTGGATTCTGTGTTTTGTTTTCTCTTCGTATAAACAGCCTCAAATATTTCAATATCATGAAATATATTAAATGCATACTATGTGTTGTGCCCAGCACCACGGGTATTAAAAATAGGTTTTAGCCTTACAATTCTTCATACTCGCTGCTGACCAACTTGGGTGACGTTTCAATATAAGTTCATAAGTTTCTACTCTTACATCTTATATCACTGCTACACGACGAAGAAAACATATCGAACTGCAACAGACGAAAAGATTGTCATGGGCTGGTGGGTAGGGAGCTCGAGTCACAAATTCTAATCCCGTAACCAAATAGGCTCGTCCTTTCAGCATTGGCGGTATTATGGAGTGGCGCTCGATCTCATTTTCATTGTTAAATAGCAGCCCATGGATTGGTGTGGATGGTAGCGACTAGCTGTATTCCCTCTAATTTATCATTTGTAAATTCGGAACGGTTAGCACAAACACCCCTCATGCAGCTTTACGTGAAATTAAAACAAGCATAACTTTGGATGTAGAGACAAACCGATGCTAAACATGATCTTTCACCTAAAAATAAAATCATGATTTAAACAAAGTGTTGCATGATTTCGTCAAAACGGTTTGTTGTAATTGTTGATAAATTTAAGTTAATACGTTCTACACTGCAGTTTTTATCTAGCCTGCCTTCAGTGCTAAAAGTAACAACATTCAAATTTAATATTTTTCTTAAAGTTTAGGCAACCTTTGAATAACCAAATTTGTCTTTTCTCCTATAAGCGCCCTCTTTATTCAAGCCTGGAAACGTATCTACAAGTAAAACAGAAATTTTACAAAACTGATTCAAATGTACTAATCAGCAAACATTGAAATTTAAACAAAAAAACATTCTTCTGTTGCTTTATGTGTCCCCCTTCTCCTGAGGCTTAGCAGTAAGTCAGCGCTAAGAACCGGGTTCCGATACCCGTGGTGGCCACAGCACAGATAGCCAATTGTGTACTTTTACACCTGACGATAAACATAATATTTGCTTGATGGGAGGACTCGTGGTGGAATGAGAATTTCTTACTTCATGTATTGTATGGGACATAACCTCGTACGAGGTTAGGTTATGCCTAACAAATTAGGCTGACTTTTACATAGTCAGCTGTGTAACCTCAAATTTAGGGTTAGTTGCTTCAAAGAAGAATATAGTGTGTGTGTGTGTGTGTGTATTATTCGTTTCTTTTTGAATGTGTAATATTCTGCATCGATAAGGTTTTACCAGGAACACACATCCTCGTGAAAGGTACTATACATTTAGAAGGATTGTGATTTAGTTAAGATACCCGACTGACAAATTGGGCAGTTGGTTTTGAGATTCCAAATTACTCCCAGTGGCATAGCAACATGTGTGCGGACATACAACGCTAGAAACCGGGTTTTGATACCCATCGTGGTCAGAGCACAGATAATTCATTGCGTAGCTTTGTGCTTAACTTCAAACAGACAACCAGAGGCCCCAGATTATTTAAATAGAGTGTAGTCGGTTTTTACAGGCCAAATTTATCTGTATTATGTATCCATAACGTTTGAATTCTAAACCTAACTGTTTATAGTTTTTTGTTGTTTTTTTTGTTTGATCGAGTAATATGTTAAAAACAAAGATTTATGGTTCAAAACATCCAGAATTTGCAGTTTGAGACAAAATATAACTGTAAAGGAGTTACCTGTTTCTAAACTATTTCCGGCTGTCGTAGTCTGTGACTGTTCAACATACGTCTTTCAGTTCTAATTATCAAAACAATGTGTTTCTATTTTTATATATAACAGTAATAAAGCACACGCTGAATAAAGAGGGAGCTAGAAGTTTAGATTATTGAAGTTTCATTGCGCAAATTTTGTAGTGACTTCAACGAATAATGGTCGATACTTTGAAGACATGACATTGGTATGTTATTTCTCATCTTACGAATTAAAATTATAGAAAGAATAAATTTTAATGAAATGAATAGAACAACAACAACAACTCATCGTAAAATGTGATGCTTGTTCTTACCATATATTAGGGGGCCTGGCATGGCCTAGCGCGTTAAGGCGTGCGCTTCGTAATCTGAGGGTCGCAGGTTCGCGCCCGAGTCGCGCCAAACATGCTCGCCCTCCCAGCCGTGGGGGCGTTATAATGTTACGGTCAATCCCACTATTCGTTGGTAAAAGAGTAGCCCAAGAGTTGGCGGTGGGTGGTGATGACTAGCTGCCTTCCCTCTGGTCTTACACTGCTAAATTAGGGACGGCTAGCACAGATAGCCCTCGAGTAGCTTTGTGCGAAATTCCAAAAAAACAAACCATATGTTCGGTCTTGCATATCAAACTGATTTAAGCCTGTATTACTCATACTACCATTAGGAAGATGTTTGACTACGTTTTTCACGTAGTACATTTATGTTCTTCTATCTACGAAACTTTTTATTAGCAGAATCATTGCAATTAGAAATTTCCAAAGCACGTTGCTGAATAAACTACTTATAAACCAAATTATTCCAACATAAAACGTTTTCACTTAACTTGAACTTAATTATCTGGGAGATGCCTTCAGGCTTATTATTTTAACGTTGTTGTGCAACAGTTCATCTTAATTAGCGGCTCGGCATAGCCAGATGGTCAAGGCACTCGACACGTAATCGGAGGGTCGTGGGTTCGAATTCCCGTCACACCAAATATGCTCGCCCTTTCAGCCGCGGGGGCGTTATAATGTGACAGTCAATCCCAAGAGTTGGCGGTATGTGGTGATGACTAACTGCCTTTCCTCTAGTCTTACACTGCTAAATTATGGGCGGCTAACGCAGATATGCCTCGTGTAGCTTTGCGCAAAATTCAAAACAAACAAACAGTCATCTTAATTAGAAACACGATAACACAAAAACTTCTCAGAAGGACATAAAAGATAAGAACATAAAACACGCAAAATGTTTTTAGCTTTCCATGTCGAATTGATTGCGAAGTTCGTACGACTGAACAGTGGTATTTTGTAAGACTATTTAACGAGGCGCATTACGAGTTTTCATATCGTGCAGGTACTGACTGATATTCGGTAAGCTCAATATCAAACTTTAAGTATCAAATTTTGCTTTTAATTCTGTATATATAATCAGTTTTGTTAAGTCTCTTCAGCTTTGTTACAATTACTTTGTAGAATTAGGTTAAACTCACAGTTTTTAACGTTTTTCTGCATATTTTACTAGGGAAAATATTAAATTTGAAATATTTATATGCTTTCTATAATATTCTAATATTGTAATTTACTAAAAGAAACCTATTTTCTTGGTGAGGGGCTCAGACACAGACTATTTCTGAGAGTCTTTTGAATTAGATATGCACTTCAAATATACACTGTGATGGACATACTGTTAAAGTTCATTTTTAAAGTTAATCACTGTTTTGGTTACGTCGGTTTATTTTGATTGTTGTAAAATTGTGGTGTACACAAGTTCTTTTTCCACATGTTATCCATAATTTTGAACTGTAAAATAGGTTAGAGGAAATGCGACCCGTCAACAGTGCCCGCCGCCAATTTCAGGAATACTCTTCTCTGATTGAATAGTGAGATTTGATCGTTGCTCTAAGAACTCAACCACAACCCCAAAGTACGTAGCATGTTTTGTGTGTGTGTGTGTGGAAACGGGACGCGAACCACAACTGGTTTTAAAGCTATGGAATAATTATAAAAGTCAACTTGATGTGTAGGACTATGTTATTGTATTAATGTTTTGTTTTGTTTTTTTAATGCTGTTTATCTTATGTTGGTATATTTCAGCTATCTGGGAAATAGTGAGTTAAATGTTCGCCCTCACAAAAGGGGTTCGCCGTCGTCATTCAGAATACTTTAGTACACACTTTCAATGAATAGTTTGGTAGCTTACTTCGAAAGAAATATGTACTTTCTATTTTGAAAATTTAACAGAATTATTGTCTTTTTGTTTTCAGTAAAATTATCAAAAATAATACAGAGAATTGGAAAATAACGCCTTGTGGTTCTTTTGTCACGTAGCAATGACAACGAAGAGTTATCAATGATTATTTTCATAAATCAACTTTAAGTTAGAAACGTTGGTAATTCTAGAAAAAGCTAAACATTTACGATATGATCTTGTACACAAGTTTAAAGCCTTTAGTTATTGTTTAGTTATGTTCAGCTTTAACCAGGATTATGACAGATAACCTGCATTCTCTTATTTTTACATGTTTGCTCAGGTATTATTTCATTTGAAATTTTATGATGTATGTATGTTGGTAAGAAAAGGTGAGTTTGCATGTGCTTGGTCTTCATGTAAATTTCTCTGACAAGCTGCTTATCGAAAAGTCCAAGGTTCGAGCTAGCAGTATGTCGTTGAACACGTTTCTATTTTCAGCTCCTTCAGTCAACCCTGCCAGTCTGTTAAGAACAGCCACGTAAACATCTGCACTCAACTAATTTCCTTCCCTCTGGTCAGCAAGGGACAGCAAACCTGAATAGTGGGGTCTCTGATCTGGCCGTTGAGCTCGTTCATTGCATAAAGTGTCACTCGGGATAAAAATATTAAATGCATACTCTTTTGTATTTAAGCAATAGCAACAACGTACAAAATAATCACGGTACACTTGAAGATCACAAGAGAGTGTTATGTTAAGTGTGCAATTCCATTGTATTAAAAGCTCGTTTTTCTCCATTGTACTACAACTTACTAAAATAATATCGTAATAAGCAAAGAATTACACTAAAACTGTGAGAAAATACTAGCTAGCCACAACCTGCAATAGATTTTTGCACTATGCTGTGAATACTTTTTAAACGTATATAGTTGTATGTTTATGTAATATTCTTTCGGTAACAGGATAGCTCGTCCCAAAAAAATAAAATGGCGGCAACAAACCAGCAAATTCAAGGTCAGAAGCGAAGGTAGTCGACCTGTTGTCAAGGCTACAGTGTAGTGGTTGTGTTGGTAGGCGACACAAGCATCAAGTCAATTTGCCGAAATCGTTACAGTCTGTTTGATGTCGCCATATTTACTGCTTTAAATATATTTAAATAGTTTTGAAAGTGTTTATTATATAGGCTTAGTACTTGATGGTACATCTTATTAAAAGAAAGTAATTAATTAATAAATTGGAAATGAAATGATAAAGAAGAGAAATAGATAACTATTTGTATACGTACGTGTATGTACATTCATATACACACATATATATTTATTTATGATGTTTTTCCCAGCACTATATGCTATATAGGGATGATCTACTTTCTCCGATTTGCTTCCAGCTAGGAAGCGTCCAAAAGAGGTTTAGTTTCACTGATGCTTTGGACTTTTTTTTAAAAAAAAACGCAAGTTTAGTTCCCATATGTAATTATATAGCCCTTATCCCCTCCCTAAGATGGGTTGGTGTCGCGTGCTTGGGTGATGACGTCACGCAACAGAGCCCATTGGTATAGAGAAACACCTACAATTGTTGTTTGTTTTTTATGAGACTGTTCTTACGTTTTGGTAAAATTGGCTGATATTATGTGTGTGTGTGTGTATATGAGAACTTTACTATATCCAATGTGGGAAAAATTTATATTTCCTTCATATGTTTCACACTTTTTTCGGAATCATCGTTTTATTTTGAGGTCCTGATCAATGTCAAACGTGTTTCGTGAATGATGCACTACTGTCTAATTATCACATTAACAGCTTTATGAGCTGTCTGTGTATTACATCCGCCGTATTTGTTTGTCAATAAATATAGGTTTTTATTGAAGAGTTATTGTAGAATCGTATTTGCGTGTGATGATATCATGGCCAAGGGTTACGAGTTAACTCCACGGAAATAAAGCAGTCTTTTTCATTTTTTAAAGCAAAAAGGGACATTCAACAAGACAAATTTCTAGAATAATTAAATTTGACCAGCCGCTAGGTGAAGAAATATCGAAAGACTGACTGTGTAGAACAAGCAACGAAAGGGGTGGGTGGGGGAATAAAAACTACCACAGCAGCTGATGATCGCGTTTTGAAACATTCGAGGCTGCAAAATTGTCCATTGTTGTCCACAGATGTTGAAAGAGTATGGAAGGAAACTTCAGAGGTCACTTCCGCTCTCCCAGTAAGACACCCATTAAATAAATCCCTATTCACTTACAAGATGAAGATGATGATTCTCAGATGGGCTAAAGAGCATGCTGCTTGGACTGAAACAATGTGAAGCCAAAAGTGATCTGGAAAACACTATAAAGAAGAATTTCATTCAGCCTGTTCGAATGCAACTGAATCAAGTGGTATTGCGATACATCTCTAGCTAAAGTGTGGGTGGGATGACTACATTTCGTGAAAGACGTTGTCAATGCCAATAAGTTAACCTCATAATAAAATCCTGGAATATAACGGGTAACAAAGTGCAAAATAAAAAAACCAAGAAGTACCCTACAACTTCAGAAAGCCCTTTTAGCATCACGAATTCATCCCTTCCCTAAATTTACTCCCTCGTGACGACATCAAGGCCAGATTGGGCACAACTAAATATTAAACCCAGAAACAGACTTTATGGTCGTTTTTTGTCAATTTTATTAGTAGCGTTATCATTAAATCTCGGAGAACGTTCACCTATTTTACAAGTATTTATCGACCATCTGTTATTCGTTTACTAATAGATGCATATATGTGTTTGGATGACTGAAATACGAGCTAGCTTACACTGCACAGTGTCTATAACCATTTTACGCTGATACTTTCACAATAAACAATCTAATACAAAATTACAAGAACCAAGAAAAGTGTGAAAACATTGGGTGATACAATTGTGCATTTATAAGCTACCTTATATACTTTTTTGTGTGTGATACGGTTTTGTGTCATTGATACGTTTGCTATACATATTGTTCATTGTTTGTGACTTCCGTATACACACACACACACAAGTTAATCAAAAAGGTTGCAAGAACTGAAAATGGTGTAGGGATGGCAGATCCTAGAACTACAAACATAAGGTGTGGATTAATACACAAAACCATATAAAAGATACTACATAAGCAGCCAAATCTGCCCAAGAATAACTTTTATCTACAACTAAATGTTGAATGTTGTATAATTTTGTGTATTCATCACTAACTTGTTTCTGTACTTTGTATATCGTCATCCCTACATCATTCTCAATTTTTACAATTTTTATTATTTGTTTTTCCTTAGGAAAAACAACATAAATACTTTCATTGAAGTGGGTTGATAAGTGAATACTTTTTTATTTTTATAATCCAGTGATAATATATATTGTTAATATCGCATCAGTTTTGTCAGTTTCTCTAATTGTGGAATACATTGTGGGTCACTGAAGCTGGAACGATTCCATCAAGATGGTGTGAGTACTCGGAGCATTGGACGAATATCAAGGGGATATTTACAGTATTCACGCCTTCCAACTTTGCTCCAACTCACCACATGTGCATACAATTGACTCCACCACATGCTAGGGTCATGTATATTAATACTGAGGACATCATAAAGATTCAAAGACATGAATTATGAATTATACACACACAGCTGTCAGGCTCTTCCCTCCAATTGAAAATCTGAAGAAAAATATACTGTTATTAAATATCTTGATAACTGAAAAACAGGTATTTTTAAACAAGACGTCAGTAGCATGTGCACAGATCTGCAAATTGCACAAGTATTTGATCTTTTTGATACTATAAGTATTACTTTTGATTATTATTTATTTATCAATTTTTACAGAAATTGTTTTGGCAATATGTTTGTGCAATAGTCATAAACTGTCACTATATAAGAACAGTTTTTCTGCCTTCTAGCGACAACAAATAAAAGTTATTTATGAAACACTGAAATACGCCCTTGTGCAAATTAATTGAAACAAGACGGAAAATTACTATTTTTTTCAATCTTTTGCGTTTTATTTCTGAGAATCCAAAAATTACTGACAAATTGATACACGATATGACCGCCTTTATATTTCAGAAGATTATTAATTTGCTTTGGCATCGAGTCCACGAGTTGACTACAATCTTTACTAATTTTGGATCGCGGTACCACACCTCAATTATGGCTTCAATTAGCTTATCTTTCGTAGTACAGTCTTTTTTCCCGAAGTCTTTCTTTACAAATCACCCAAAGATTTTCAATAGGATTTAAGTCCAGAGAGTTTCCAGGCCAGTCCAGCAACTTTATTCGCGTTGTAGTCATAAAATTCTTCACAAATTTCGATGTGTGGCACGGAGCCAGATCTTGCTGAAAAATGCCAGATCCATCTGGAAATCTATTTTTCAATTCTGGAATGACTCTTCTCTGAAAACTTCGATGTACTGTGGTCCTCGCATCATACCTTCTACGATATGTAAGCCTCCGACGCCGTAGTAGCTGAAAAAGTTCCAAAACATCTTTTTTAAGGGATGTTTTACGAACCGATTGATATGAGATTCTCGAAGTTTCTCACCTGGAGATCTGCGAACATGCAGACTTCTTTGACTCTGTACGAAGAAATTAGTCTCCTCACTGAATAACACTTTCCTCCATTGTCCTTGCATCCAGTTTTTGTATTTCAGACCCCATTGATACCATTTTCTTCATTGAGTTGGTAAGAAGTTGTTTTTTGACTGGTCTCCTTGCTCTTCTAACGCAATTTCGAATGACGTAATATTCCTCAAAATTTCGTCATATATCCCAAAAATAGATCGACCGTACTGCAAAACACAGCTAATGACGCCGTCTGTGTGAAAAAATGACTATTAAAGGAAATCAACTCGTCCAGCGAGCCTACACTGGCCGTCATGCTGAAAATATTGTAAAATGGCCATTTGTTTCAATTAATTTGCACAAGGGTGTAATATATGCTTATAAATTGCACTCACTACTAAGTAATAGTTTTACTTTTATTCTTCTCCCGCTAAAGAAAGTACGTGTGATAGAAAGAACAGAATATATTATTGTGATACAAGCTGTGAAACACTCGATAATTGCAATTAGGTTCTCAGATAAGAATACAACTCAATTTTATCAGTTATTTCTGAACATCATAGTGTAATAAACTGAATACGGCGGCCATTTTGTTCTTAACCCATCCCTACAAATCAAGCACTACTGTACTGAGTAATAATGATTAAGGATATGTGTATATTTACTACAAGAATGGTACTAGGCCATTTGGTAATGCACTAGGACAACTTACCAAAACTTGTCGAAAATAATAGACAATGAATATATTTTTATAATGTGAAATGATCCTCACCATCAGGATTCGTTCCATGGTTTGAACCAGGAAGAACCAGTTTTAGCGTAAATCTCTTCCTTCCTCTCCGGATTCGTTATTTTGTTTTCACTGTTACTGAATCCTCGGTAATAACCCTTGTTACATCCATTATAATAATACTCAGCTTTTGTCTGTCCTAAAAACGCGCGCATTTTTATTTCAGCGGATGTAAACAAATGGCGGATGTAAATATACTTTAGTAGACATCTTGTACAACAGCATTTTAAAAGCTTAGTAAATTTTTAAAAATTATTATAAGTTATAATAACATTATAGATAACACTATGTAACCAAATTTTTATTATTTCTTGTTCCTGGACAGAAAGTGTTATTTCCCAATCGCTTAAGCCTAAAGTAAATGGAAAAGACCTATTTTTTTCTTCAAACTTTGCTTTTGTGGCCTGGGAACATATAACGAAAACATGATGGGAGACCATATTTTGAGGCTGATAGGTGAAAGTGATTTACATTACAATCGCAAATCTCGAAAAGCTATTCACTTCTAAACATTTTTGTTCGTTTTTGTATAACGTTAGTATAAATACATGTAAATCTTGATTCATATGTTGTTTTATTTAGACCTTATGTAAATGAAAATGTGTAAATCAGCCCGTTTTTACATAGAAAATAGGTTAATTTCTAAATTTCTTTATCGAGATCACAAAAGCAAAGTTTGAAGGGAATAAGGGCCATTTTATGTACTTTTACAACATAAGCAATTAAGAAATAACACATGCTATCCAGGAACGAAATTTGTGTTACATAGTGTAATATTAAGTACGTTAAAGGATTTCGTTCAGTCTCGGGGCCGAGCGGTTAGCGTGGCGGACTTTAGATCTGCAGGTCTTAAGTTCGCCTCCCATTTTTACCGGAACTAAATCAGTTTCTGCACTTTGTGCTTATGGGTGAGTTATACGAATCACTGTGAATTCCCACCATTCAATTATACAGCAGTAACCTCACAGTTGACTATAAATGTTGTTGGCTAATCACTTTTCCTCCGGTGACTAGTCTATCACCTAAAAATTTGGAATGGCTAGTGCAGATGGTACTCGAATAACTTTGCACAGATATCTGCAATCATAAAAACAAATATTTAAGTCTTAGTTCTACACTGAATACAGAAAAAGAGAGCTTTTGTATGATAGTCGGTCCAATCTTCAGTAATAAAGTTTTTGAATAATTATACATGGAAAACTGCTGTAACCATAAAAACCAAATGAGGGTTAACTTATTAAACTACTTTCATACCAATAAAATTAACTTTGAATACCGTGAAAGACATAGTGCTTTAAGTTGTGTTATTGTAGAAATAACGAGATACAAAGATAAAGGGACAACTCAATTGTATGATGTGCTTTAACTGTTAATCTTTAGAACAGTATGTGATCTAGATATATAAAAATTCCAAAACCTAAACCCTTTCAAATGAATGTGGGCATGATTACTTAAAATTATAAAAGTATTTTGGTACTGCTTTCATTTTTACAAACGTTTAGGAGTGTACATAATTGTATAGTTGTAACGGAACTCGTATGTTCGCATTACAGTAACTACGTCATTATGTATTTATTATACCAAGTAAAAATAAAGAGCATTTAAATTGCACATATTCAACAAAAGTTATAACAATAATTTCCCGGAGAACAAACTTGTGAATACAATATACTGCTCCACTCCTATTGTGTACCACATAGTAACAACTTTAAAATAAAACTTTCTTCAGAACTAACCCTTAAAAACTTGTCGAGCCAGTATGAGAAAACGTATGCAACTTAAGCGTTTAAACTCACGAGTGTTCGGCATGACCAGTTGGTTAAAGCACCCGACTCATAATCTGAGGGTGCGGGTTCGAATCCCCATCACACCAAACATGCTCGCCCTTTGAGCCGTGGGGGCGTTATAATGTGATGGTCAGTCCCACTGTTCGTTGGTAAAAGAGTAGCCCAAGAGTTGGCGATGGGTGGTGATGACTAGCTGCCTTCCCTCTAGTCTTATACTACGAAATTAGGGACGGCTAGCGCAGATAACCCTCGTGTAGCTTTGCGCGAAATTCAAAACAAAACAAACTATTATTCTAAACCAGAAAGAAAATTTATGTATCTATGTGTGTGTGTGTGTGTGTGTGTGTAACAGGACAAAAAGTACATATTTACAGTATTAATGTCACCAACCTAGAAATGTTAAACTTAATACTATCCTACACATAATAAAGTTGATAAAAACCTCGAAATGCATTTTCTCATCGAATTTTATGTATTCAAATGTTATCATATCAACGTAAGCAAACCTTTTAAGGCAAAAAGGCTTAATGGTACCTAAGTATTTTAATGTCTGTAGAAATCGAAAGAGACGTATTTGTGGTTTAAAAATGCAAGTGAAAAATGGGAGGTACTGAATAATATTAATATATTAACGATTCTATATAATAACCATTCTGTTACATAAACCTGCTGATATAAAACTGGCGTAGTAATTTTTTTTGCTTTGTTTGGAATTTTGCGCAAATCTACACGAGGCCTAACTTCGCCAGTCTTCCCTAATATAGCGAGTGAAAGACTAGAGGAAAAGCAGCTAGTCATTACCACCCACCCGCCAACACTTGGGCTAGGCATAATAATATCTAACGTTATAAAATTATAACCTTAGTAAGATTACACTGAACCATTTTGAATTATTCCTTCATTATCATTTTTCCAGTACAAATATAAAAAGAGTAAGTGATTTTTTTATGTTCATTACGCCGATATTAACGTGGATGTCTTTAAACAACGAAATAACAGTGAATGTGTGGTAGAGTTTGGAATTAGCAGGGATACGGACAATGTATCACCCAGATATTATATATAGTCCACCTTTTTATTTATTTTTATTACTCTTTTTTGAAGACATCTTGAAAATGTGTTTCCAAGTGAGAACCTAATTAGGTAGGTAGTTTGGTGATTATAGTTCGTATTTTTCAAAATGAGAAATTACACAAATTCGGCATTTTATTGCGTAAAACTGGCGTGTCATTAGAAAGAAATGGTTTTATTTCAATAAAACATTTGTCAAACACATTTTTCAGCCGGATACAAGAGACTAAAAATTTTTCCAAAATGATTAGAAAATACAAAAGACATAATTATATGAAGAAAAAAAAATGTCTGAACACAAAACAAAAAAAAACATATGACGATTCAATTTGCCAGGATCACAATTCTGGACGCAAAAAAAATCGAAGAATTCCTGCCTGGTGTAGGACACATTATTGTACTTTAAATTAACACTGAAATGAATTATCAACCGATTCTGCTAGTGATAAACTATGCTGTTGTGCTGTTATATATTGTAACATGTGCTATAGTCTGTGTGGTACTATATATGACGTATCCTATAATATTATGCAATTATTTTTTGTAACGTAAAATTTAAGAAATAAATAATAAAAACATCTAATGTATTTCTGTATTTTTTTTTGCTCTGGTGAGACATTGTCCTGGATCCATTTCTTTTTTCACGTTTCCAAAATTCCTTTGATAACAGTTTTCATAAAGAACTAGACTAAGGCCCTCACTATTTAAGTGTAATATTTTGTATTTGTGTAAAAATAATAAATATTTAGTGCGAAGAAAAGCAGCTTACATAACTCATAGATATATATTTTTCGAACTTTTCTTTACTCTATTTTGCTTTTCGCCATCAATTTTTCTATATAAAGAACATGACTATGTGAAAACGTATTCTAAAAAGTCTACCACATTTGATCATTATCTTCAGTTGATTCGTTTACCCAATCAATAACAAATTGTTTTGGTATCATACCTTCAAAATTTTGTTTATGGAAATTTGGAATTAAAATCTTATAATTTCCTATCTCCCGATGCAGCATAACATGAAACCTGATTGAGCATGGTTCACTTTCACCCACATTTTCTCCAATCTCCACTTGCCAAACCTTTTTACATTAGAAGTTAATAATAAATATAAAATAGCGTTGTTTCCAAGAGGTTCTTCAACTAATTAGTCAACAAAACAATTTTGAACAGATTTAAAAAACCTACCTCAACCCTTTACGGTTTAGGAACAGATATGACCTGGTAGTGAGGTTACTTGGCTCACAATATGGAGGTCCCAGGTGAGAATCCAACCTCCTTATATTCTCACCCTTTCAGATGTGGAGGTATTATTATGTGGCTGTCAATTCCACCATGGTAAAAAGTACCCAAGAGTTGGCGGTGGTGGGTGGTATTGACTATCTAGCTGTCTTCCCTCTACTCTATCACTTCAAAATTAGGGAACAACTAATGCAGATAGCCCTCGAGTAACTTTGCGCGAAATTACAAAAACAAAACAAAACAACTCATGATTTAAGTTTTATGTTCCCCAGTCTGTATTAGTTTAACTTTTTAAATATATATACGCACATCCTTATGATCTTTTATTGCAAAAGAATGATTAAAAGTATATAGCTTTTCATACATATTGATCATTGGCTGTTTACATTTAGATATTGGAGATTCCTGCGATACACAGCTTAGATTACATTAGAGAAACATGTATGTTTGTGCCGTTACCGCTAGGCGTCTAAGTTTGTATTAGAACAAAGTCACAATAGACTATTTGTTGTATTCACCCCAGGGAATCGAACCTCGAATTTGAGCATTGCAAGTGTATGAGGTATGTTTTGCCTCTCGTCTTTCTTGTATTAGGCTGTTTAACAGCTTAAAATTTGACGTATGAAACATAAGACAAATGTAAGTGAGAAACTCGGTATTAGTATAAAATACAGTAATATTTTATACGCGAACGAATAGATTTCTCGCTACCATCCATACTGCAAATGGAGGAAAACATCAGATATATAATGAAACTTGTATCGAACAAATTCTATGGCTTCGAAATGTGTTTTTTTTTTTTATGTTGTTGTCATTTTGAATCTCAAGTTAATTCTTATCCCGCCTTGATTTCAAGCCTCGATGTGTTCAATCATGTACACATTTTTAGTTTCATTTTCCCAAGTGCTGGGATATTGCAAGACTCATTCTTATACGGCATACGTGGTGACCTTGTATACTATTTTATAAATATCACGAGGTTGATACCCTCTACGCTTTGTCTTTGGCAGCAGTCAAACATAGCAGTTGATTTGATACCCACGTGAGTACGTGGTTGTCAGGATATGGCGTCACTGCGTGATCTCTATTGAATATATTTCAGTTTAGCGATGACAGATTGTGCGATACGGTAAATACCGTTTTTGTGTTAAATATATTTCACAGTAATAGTTTATTTGTGTAAATGTAAACAGATGTATTTAAGAGTGGTTACGTTTTAAACATTCAGAATCGACCACGGTCTTGATCAAATATATTTTATATATGTGTGTGTGTGTGTGTGTGTTTATGTTTTATATTATTTCACACCTGACTCACAAATATATATATATATTGACTACCACTTTATTAAGATAGAATACTTCCTCCTTTATGTTGTTCCTTGATGGCTTAGCGGCGAGTCTAAGGGCTTATAACGCTAAAAATAGGGTTTCTAGACACGCAATGGAAATAGTATAGATAGCCCATTATGCATATCTGTGCTTTACAAAAAACGTATTTTGTTTTGTTATTTCCCTTAGTTTGTCCGTATTTCAAAAACATACGTATATGTCTGTTTTACTGGTCGATATCAAATACTTATACCTAGTTATCTAAACCATTACTCAAAGATATTTTTATGTACAGTTCCATAAATGTATATAGTCACTTTGTGGTACGATATATAATCGTTGTGTAACAAAACTCTGTGTTTTATTAGACTTCAATATATGTATATATGCTTCATAGGAAAAGGAATAAATCAAAGATTAAGCCTATAAGTAAACGTTCTTTAAGCTTGTGTTACATTTAAAATAGGCAGTTTAGTTTAATACGGTAAAGACAAAACAAAAAAATGCTTATTGATGTTGTTTAGGCATTTACCCAGAATGCATAATAGAATTTTTCTTACATAATTATGAATAACTGAAACAGCCTGGAACTCCAGAGAATATTGTATCGCAGAAAATATATGTTTCTGATGAAAAGTTAAATCTCAAACGTTGAGGAAATAAAAAGTTCTGAAAGATTCTCCGGAATTCATGGTAGTTTCATTTATTCATAATTACGACTAGTATACACTAGCCAGCATTAAGTAATTTAAAAATGATGTAACTATTAAACATAAAGTGGCATGGCCTAGCGCGTAAGGCGTGCGACTCGTAATCCGGGGTTCGCGCCCGCGTCGCGCCAAACATGCTCGCCCTCCCAGCCGTGGGGGGCGTTATAATGTGACGGTCAATCTCACTATTCGTTGGTAAAAGAGTAGCCCAAGAGTTGGCGGTGGGTGGTGATGACTAGCTGCCTTCCCTCTAGTCTTACACTGCTAAATTAGGGACGGCTAGCACAGATAGCCCTCGAGTAGCTTTGTGCGAAATTCCAAAACAAACAAACAAATTAAACATAAAGACGAGCTTCGACTCTTATTAAACATTTGTTGGTTATATATATAACTTTATTAATATTATTCTCCCTTTAACTTAAACCAGTATTTTAACTAGTTCAATATAAGGTATTTGAATACAATTAATGTATAGGATACTATACCGCACATTAGCATTTAGTTTCTCAGGCGTCATCATAATGAGGAGGGAAACAGTAACGTTTATTATCATTAAGTTCTGGATTGTGATGAAACAAAATGGGGACCGAAAAAATCGCCCGTTTAAAACCACCACAAAATACCTGAATATCAACCTTCACTAATTCACAGTATTGATTGAAAACAACTAAAGACTGTTTTACTTATAAAGTCGCTTATATCGCTATATATGTATTTATGAAGTGAATCAAAGTCTCACAATTTGAACAAACTTTCATCTAAGCAGGTAAGTTACTTTTTCAGACAAATGTACAGAGAAAATGACTAACCATATCGCTCGAATTTTTTCACATAACTCTTCCATCTGTTTTCTCAACGATACCTTTCTTATACCGGAAATACACACACACACACACACACACACACACACACACACACACAACGGACTATGACCATCTTTTGTTATATAATTATGTTGGTAAAAATCCTGATGAATAATAAAGTTAAATCGGTTATACATGCGACCCACGCTTGGCATTGCTGGCTCATAAAAATGTGGTTAATAAAGAAACAAATACAGTAAAACATTTAAAAATTTTATAAAGACAAGTATGGATCAGTATAGACGTAAATTATCTCTGCTTTGACAAAGCATTGTAATTATGCTAGTCTGAGCCAAAGTAGAGATTTTTTTTAAATTTTCAGTAAGTCATTTTTATAGTTTTAACTTTCTTGTCTCAATACGTTTTATAGCATTAAAACTATCTATATTACTATAACTAGCTGGGTTACATACAGTGCTGGTCAAAATCATAAAACCAATGAACATAAAGAAAAAATATGCATTTTGCGTTGGTAGACTCAACCACTTATTTGAGTAGAGCTTCGAAAGCTGAAAATAAGAATAGGGAAAATAAAAATAAAAAACCTTTTAGCATTTAATAGGGAAAATGTGAACACTATGAAATTAGCCTAAATATTAGCTGGTCAAAAGTTCAAGACCATACCAAAAAGAAGTCCTAAGCAGGGTAGGAAATGCCCAACAAGAGGTCTCAGTAGTGAGTTGCACGGCCGTCATTGCGAATAACTACAAACTTTCGCTGTGGCTTGGTCGATATAAGCGTTTGCAGAAGACTGGCTGGAATTTTACTCCAGGTGGTGAAGATGGCTTCACGATCATGCACTGTTTGGAATTGACGCCCATTTCTATAGACTTCCCTTGCCATCCGTCCCCAAACATTTTCAATGGGGATCAGTTCGGGCGAACACGCTGGATGGTCCAAAAAAATCACGTTATTCGCCATGAAAAAGTCCTTTGTCCTGCGGGCATTGTGGATTGCAGCGTTGTCCTGCTGAAAGTTCCAGTCATTTCCACACAAGCGAGGGCCTTCAGTCAGTAAGGATGCTCTCTCCAATATGCCAATGTAGCCAGCTGCTGTTTGACGCCCCTGTATAGCCTGCAGCTCCATTGTTCCACGGAAGGAGAAAGCACCCCAGATCATGATGGAACCTCCTCCACTGTGTCATGCAGAAAATGTCCCCGATGGGATATCCTTATCGTGCCAGTAACGTTGGAAGCTATCTGGACCATCTAGGTTAAATTTTTTCTCATCAGAGAACAAAACCTTTGTCAACTTTTCTACATCCCATGTTTGATGCTTCTCAGCAAAGTTTAACCGAGCTGTTTCGTGGTGTGGAAGGAATAAATGCCGTCTTATTTTTCTTGAGCTGCATTCTGCATCCGTAAGAGCCTTAATCTGGTTCGACGATCGGCTGGTGTCTTGCCGGACAACCCGTCGAATCCTCCTGCTCAACGCCGGCGAAATTTTCTTGGGCCAACCGCTTGAAATTCTCGTTCCGTATCCCTCAGGGTCTTTTGAGGAATTTGCAACAGCAGTTTTACCACCCCCAATCTCATCAGCGATGGCACGTTGAGAGAGTCGTTTCAGTATGGTCTTGAACTTTTAGCCAGCTAGTATTTAGGCTAATTTCATAGTGTTCACATTTTCCCTAATAAATGCTAAAAATATTTTTATTTTTAATTTCCCTTTCTTATTTTCATCTTTCGAAGTTCTACTGAAATATGTGGTTGAGTCTAACAACACAAAATGCATATTTTTTTCTTTATCTTCATTGGCCTTAAAATTTTGGTCAGCAGTGTATAGATGTGTTCCTACTTGTATCTATAAAATTTAAAAAAAAAAATCTACTTGCTGCATATACATCTATTGGGGAGAGTTATTAAAACTTTAATCGTTAGAGGGCGCTGAAGAAGCGTTCTTTGTAAATGTCAAACACATAAGCCTAAGATGTACAGTAATTTAGGCCTCTTCAGAGAGAGTCGTCTATTTTTTATGTGCTATTATTTAACATTAATATCGTTATAAGCTATATTCTTAATGTTGTAATTTAAATTTTAGCTATAGGGAAGTACGTGTCTTAATAATGGCATTAAATTTAAAATATTGAATAGGGTACGCCTATAAAACTTAAGAAATTTCTAAAAATGTGAAAATGCTTTCTAGTACTCTCGAAAGTAGATTGTATATGTATACTAGATGTTGAGTAGTGTGTAGAATTTTATGTCAAGAAGATAAGAAATTCTTTCAGGCGATGTGTGAAATATTTTGAACGTATATTAGCTATAACACGTTGAATGAAATACTTTATACAAGTTGATTCTATGTTACTTCAAGTACTGTTAGTGAGGTTTGAACTTTATAACGTAGACATACAACAATTTACAAAAATATACTGATGTTCAAGCATCTAGAAACTTTACAAGAGGGAATAAATTAATTTGTGATTGTTACGTAGAGTAGGTTTAATTATTATCATGGCCCAACGTGGCCAAGAGATTAAGGCACTCGACCCGTAATCTCAGGGTCGCGGGTTCGAATCCCTGTCACACCAAACATGCTCGCCCATTCAGCTGTGGGGGCGTTATAATGTGACGGTTAATCCCACTATTCGTTGGTAAAAGAGTAGCCCAAGAGTTCTCGGTGGGTGGTGATGATTAGCTGCCTTCCCTCGAGTTTTACGCTGCTAAATTAGAGACGACTAGCGCAGATAACCCTCGTGTAGCTTTGCGCGAAATTTCAACAAACCAAGATTATTTTCATGAGATAATTAAAAAGAAAAAGCGCTAAAATTAAAACTACGTTATTAAAAATATTAACGCAACCTATTATTTTCATAACGTTTTACATCGATATTAATATAGTGTTTATTTTCATACATAGCAGCATTAATATACTCAGATCTAGAGTTCAATAGATTAAAAATGTTTTTAAAAAATTTTAGCACGTTGTTGAGAAAAAATGACATTCATCAGCCTGATTAAAAAACACGATAAAAAAACAATTCTAAAAGGAAAATCTTATTAGTCGTGCGTGAATTTTAAAGTTTTTTTCGAAACACGAAGTCGTTTTAAGTTGTTATTTAAATGGAGTTAATACATTATATTTTAGAATAAAACTTTTATATTTCATAAAACTGGTGCGTACGAAGTGTTCACAAGAAAATGATAAAATTAAATATTACATTTTAAGGGGTGAAAAAGCCGACAAGTGAAAGTAGTTTTTGTAATCTGAACCAAGAAACTCTGGCTAACAGGACCTTAGCTCTACCACTGATCTTTTCAAAAGTCGTCATCAATCTACACTTGCATAGTTACACGAATGTGTTAATGCTATTTTATAATAGGTACACAAATCATCAGAATTGTATTCCAGACATACACTTATTGTTAAATTCCAATAGGAAATAATCGAATTACGATATTTAACATTTAATTTTAAGTGAAAATAGGGACCATAGATCATAAGCGCATAATCCTGGCTCCAGTTTGTATTTTTTTAAAGTATTTACTGTGCAAGATAACAAAACAAAATCTCGACATTTTACGTAAAATGATTTCGTATTTGTTCTACGTGTTAACGTGCACTGCAGCCTATATTTATCAAGATAGTAAAACCTTTTAATAATGGCAAATTGGCTCGTTAGAGGCAAGAAAGGTCAGTAACTTTAGAGCTTCATCCACACTAACAGATGGTCTATAAAACTGACATTTGGAAACTTTTATAATAATATAATTGCACTGTATTAAAGTGAAACATTTGTGTTTCGTCAATACCAATTATTAGCTCCTGGTCAGAAGGAAATAGTGAGGAGTGAGGGAAGTGGAAAAGTGATACTTTAAGAAATATTTTAAAAGAAGGTGTTTACGTATAAAATACTTTTACCTCTAGATGAATTTATGAAGGTCGTTATTTACAAAATATAAGAAATGCCTTACATTATTTTCTGCAAATACACTACAAAAGCTCCCCCTAATATTTTCATATATATGGATTTGAAATTGAAGATTGTTAAATTCTTGTGTGTAAGATATTCTATCTTGTGCTATTTACTCAGAGAAGAAAAACCAATAACTTATGATTTTATCACATGGTCAATAACATTGGTGGTTTGAAATGACATTAATTTTGTAGAGAAGTTGCTTTGGTTGGCTAGGGTAAAGCTCATTAGCTCTGTAGACGTGAATGTATTAATGAAAGAGGCGCGTGCTTGTAGTCCAGTTTCAGAAAGTGAGAGAAGACACAAATATATATTGGTGTATTTATGTGCAAATCGCAAATTAATCAATGTACGTAGATTTTACACATGTAAGAGTGAATAATTCGAAGATGTGAACAGTGTCATGTAGACATAACCAAAGAAGGAAGAGCTTCCAACCTTAAACACTCCCTATGTGCTTGATATCTCAGAAAAGATATTTTTTTTTAACTCTGTTCTCATGCTTCAAATATTTCTCTTGGAAGACAGGGTACCCTAAACATTTTCTTGGTTCTGGTAATGACTACCATGTGTATACTTTATTTAAGATTCTTCAAAGAAAAACATACTGCAATTTTTGTCCGTTTATGTAAATAATATCTACGTTTGGAATGAATTTCATGTAACTTTGAAAAGGAAAATCGCCTAAATTGCGAGCATTTGAATTATGTTGTTGTTACAGTTCTGATTTGGTTTCATAAGTTGATAAACATTAGGGTTTAGCAAATAAACTACTACCTGAAATTACATAACTATTCATTATGTTTTTCTGGCATTGACTTAGGAGATATTGCACTTTTTTTTTTCTTTTTTAAAGTCGGAGGATCAAAAACTGACAATTTACAGAAAGTCATGAAAACAGTTCTGAAATGTTAATTGCGGTTAACCCGTTAGGAAAAGTGAGTACATGTGGACGTAGAACCGCGTTATGTATATTGTTCATAGGTCACCCGTTATTAGCATGTACATGGGCGTAACCAGCACAACGGAGTAAGGCTCCCCCCCCCCAAACATTATGGACCTTCTACACAAAATATTTAAACAATTGGCATGAAAATCAAGTTTTCATTTAAAACATTTCAGAAGATAAGGAACCTTTTAGACTTTTTAAAATATTGGGGTGTTTCATTGACAGATCTCTCACCCCACCAAGTCCTTTATACGTACGCCTAGTGCATAGAAGTAGCAAAATAATAATATGTCCGCTATGTTCTGCTCACCGCTGGTATCGAAATCCGATTTTTAGCGTTATAAATAAGTCTTCAGAATTACCGTTGAGCCGCTGGGGTGAAGAAAACAAAAACATTTGTATTACAGAAGATATGCGCAAATCAGTAAATCTGAGTAGCTGTATAAGTACTTTCCAATATTACACTGTACACTGCAGACATTGACCTTTGGCATTTTACTTTTGCAGAATACAATGAATAATAGAAAAAGAAATATTCGTTAGTGAGTTGCATGTTTGGTCTCTTATACATTAAGTCCATTTGAGTTAACCACGAATGAGACGTGTTTATAACTTGAATAAAATCTTATTCTTTAAAATTATCTATTGGAAGTAATTATTGGCTAGAAAAAAATGTGTAACGCGAGATAAAACTATTTCTTATTCTTACCGACCCGAAGTGGCTCGTTTTTTATTTATCAAGGGAATAAGATGTTTGTATTGAGGATGTGGTACCACGTCGAAGATTGTATTTGATCAACCGACAACATTTTTTTTTCTTTCTCAGTAAGCCCCAAACCATCTTTCTTTCTATATATAGTAATACCCTGATTTAAGTTGATTCTTATAGACCTCTTATCTCTTGTAGAGTATTTTTTTCATCATCATTTATTCATAATATTCTAAATACTATTTGCATACTGATAGCAATAAAATAACATAATAAATAACATAAAATAATAGCACGCAAAAAGCAGACAGGGCCCCGTAACTATCAATTTTTCTGGTGTTACTAGCAATATTAACTGTTAAAACGTCATCCATCTTCAGTGTATCGTTCCCGTGAGGAAATATACTTCCTCACGAAGGATCTACAAAAATCTCTGTACAGAAAACAACACAACGTAATACGCAATTTGATAGATGATAACCTTGCTCGCATATTCATGTATATAGTCGTATAATATAGTCGTAAACGTAAGAGAGAACAACGTATATTGACAAGTTCTGAAAGAGACGATGTGATAAGTGGGTATGCCGATTTTGTATTTGATGGTTCTGTAACCAAACAAGATTGAAAGCTAATAAAAAAAGAAATTTTTTTTTGTTCCAGTGATGACCCTATTACAGTGAGTAATTTACGTTAAATTTATCGGTATCTAAATAAACCACTTATACATTATTCACGGGTAAGAAACAATGCCTTCAGTTACATATCTCCATATAATTTACACCCTTGTGCAAATTAATTGAAACAAGACGGAAAATTACGATTTTTTCAATTTTTTTTTTGCGTTTTATTTCTGAGAATCCAAAACTTACTCACAAATTAATACATGATATGACAGCCTTTATTTTTCAGAAGATCATTAATTTGCTTTGGCATCGAGTCCACGAGTTGACTGCAATCTTTACTAATTTTTGGATCGTGGTACCACACTTCAATTATGGCCTCAATTAGCTTATCTTTCGTAGTGCAGTCTTTTCCCGAAGTCTTTCTTTACAAATCGCCCAAAGATTTTCAATAGGATTTGAGTCCAGAGAGTTTCCAGGCCAGTCCAGCACCTTTATTCGCGTTGTAGTCATAAAATTCTTCACAAGTTTCGATGTGTGGCACGGAGCCAGACCTTGCTGAAAAATGCCAGATCCATCTGGAAATCTATTTTTCAATTCTGAACGACTCTTTTCTGGAAAACTTCGATGTACTGTAGTCCTCGCATCATACCTTCTACGATATGTAAGCCTCCGACGCGATAGTAGCTGAAAAAGTTCCAAAACATCTTCTTCAAGGAATGATTTACTAACTGATTGATGTGAGATTCTCGAAGTTTCTGACCTGGAGATCTGCGAACATGCAGACTTCTTTGACCCTGTACGAAGAAATGAGTCTCGCGACTGAATAACACCTTTCTCCATTGTTCTTGCGTTCAGTTCTTGTATTTCAGACCTCATTTATACTGTTTTTTTCTTCATTGAGTTGGTAAGAAGTTGGTTTTTGACTGGTCTCCTTGCCCTTTTAGCGCAATTTCGAATGACGTAATATTTCCTCAAAATTTCGTTATATATCCCAAAAATAGATCGACCGTACTGCAAAACACAGCTAATGACGCCGTCTGTGTGAAAAAATGACTATTAAAGGAAATCGGCGGGTTCAGCGAGCCTACACCGACCGCCATGCTGAAAATATTGTAAAACGACCATTTGTTTCAACTAATTTGCACAAGGATGTATTAATGGTAAAATGACCCTGTTTATAGCCAATTCGATTGGAGCTATATTCTCAGGAACCGTTCCTGAGCACTAAACGGGGTGTTACTGTATATGTACATAGTGATGCGTTTGACGTTTAAACTGTATATTTTTACGACAATTAGAAATCACTGCGAATAAATTAAAATACTGGTGAATTTCACTTGTTTTAGTTGTAACACTTTTCTCTCTGTCTGACTATATTTGTCTATCTGTGTATGTATATATAAACAATATTTGTAAGTTGTAGAATGCAAAATGTTTGTTATATTGATATGTTTAATTAATAATTGATGTAAGAAGGATACCTATAATATCTTCATTTTTTAAAACAAATTTTTGGCTTACATTTGGTGAAGACAAACGAAGTATTCTCTTAAAGCACACAAAAAGTGTCTGAAAGGATAACTTTAACATTTTATACCAAAAAATATAAAACTTATTTAAAAATAAAATGTGCTTATTATTATGTTCACAGATGGCCTGTATTACGTAATAGTAAACTCCGAGTAAACTGAATACCCACACTGAAATCTGAAAAAAGTACTTTCCTACTAATAACAGTGCTTCGTGTTTTTTCTTTCTTTCAAATTTAAATTAAGTGGTAAACGAAAATTTAGAAAAAAAATACAAGGTACAACAAAATTAAGTAAACATTATTTTAAGCGCCAACAAATTTCCCAGTCAAAATGCAAGAAAATTACGAACTTGAATCATTTAGTCTTTAAGGTACAGTGAGTAAAATGGGTGCAGTAGTTTACGTGATCCAATTAAAAGCCGGTTTATGTTTTAACACAAAGCTACAGTTTAGACTATCTGCGTTCTATTTATCACATGGAATAAAATTCCAGATTTTAGCGTTTTAAGTTCGTAAATTTGCCACTGACCTACTGGGGGACAAACCTCAGTATATTTATGTTTTGAGAATTTAATGAATCCAATAAATCTGCAAGTAACATTTGTTAGGTCTACGTAGCTGAAACTTTTGTAAGTCCATTGGAAAATAAATATGAGCTTTTGTAACTCTATCGGTAGAGAATTAAAAGCTTTTGTAACTCCATCGGTAAAGAAATAAGAGCTTTTGTAACTCTATCAGTTAACAAATAAGAGCTCTTGTAACTCTATCAGTAAAGAAATAAGAGCTCTTGTGACAATATATCAATAAGAGTTCGCCATAATACTAATTTTTGAATCAACAAAAAATGTCATAGTTTTTCTAAAAAAAAGTATTTTAAAAAACCTATGTCAACTTTTTAACATTCATTTCTGCCTACCTATTCAAAACATTTAAACGGAAGTTATTTAATCATAATTATTAAGAATTATGACGATAGTTTAAATGCAACTACAACTTTTGCTGAATTAGTATAAGAAATATAACATAAGTACCTACACCTGTTTATCTATTAAACCCATGTAAATGGGGTATAGAAGGAAAAAAATACATTGTGTTCCAAATAATTATGAAATAATGAATAAATTCAGTTAGGGGTCTTCTAGATAGGTATTGTAAAATGTTTTCTGTACACTAAAAAAAAAGTTTTAATTCATCGGTAGACAACTAATTTCTCGAAAAAGTGTTTTATTTGTTTTATCGTAAAACATAAAGCAACGTGTTCTGCCTACCGCGAATATCGAAGCCAGATTTCTTCAGTTAAAAGCTCCCAGACTCGCCGCTGAACCATCTGAGAGAAATAAAAATATTTTCCACTTTAAAACATGTTCAGAATAAGTACATTAGTTTATTATATAAATGCCGTTATGAATGGATAAAACGAGATTTAGATTAACTTGTGTTTGTGTCCTCATGGTGCTTAGTTGTATATCTGAGGGCTTATAACTTTAAAATTTGGTTTCGACACCCGCGATGATTGACACAATGCCCACCACGACTATCGAAACCCGGTTTGTAGCAGTGACCCGCGATGGAAAGAGCTCAGCTAGCCAATTGTGTAGCTTAGCACTCAACAAGAACCAAACAGACGAATCTCATTATTGTCTTCTGTTTCAAGAAAGGCTTCACGTAAAACAGTATAACAGAATTATCAACTGATTGAAGGTTCATGAAAAGTGCTGAACACTTAGTGACGTTCGTGACATTCAACTTCCTAAGAAAAGGGATGTAGTTCCTCCTGGATGTGGGTCAGAGGTTACATATGCTAACCGTTTCTCTCAATGCACACATTTTTTGTTCTCCACTATCTGTTAACAGTATATCTTTATAAACCCCAGTATCATATTAAAATTATACTTTAATAACAATAAAATATTTCCTCATTAATATTCATCGGTGTTGAATAAAATAAAGTACATTCCAATTAAAACAATATTTGTTTGGATGGTTATTAGTAAAGAAAATGGATATTGTCACTTTCAAAAAGTGCCTGATTATTTGATTAGTACAACGAATACAAGTTTGAAGCATCTATAGGCGATTTTTAAAACACCAGAAATATGACTCCAGGTGGCATAGCGATAAATCTCTGTGTTTATATCACTAAAAAACGTGCACATAGCCCATTGTGTAGCTTGGTTTCGTAAAAACAACAAACAATGAAAATTGTGTCTGAATATTGTGTTTATCTTTATAAATTCATGAAAGGTACGTTGAAAATATGTAATATTGCCAGATGAATATAAATATATATATTTCCAAATTATGCCTTATCCCTTTGGTTATGGAGGAATAACTCTAAATAGGCTGTACTATATATCAGTTTACTTTTTCTAAGCTTTAATAGTCCTGTTTACATTTAATCTTATTTGTGGACACCGATTTTAAAGGAAAATCACATCTCTAGAGTGTAGACCATGTTGTTACTTATCAAACTTGAATTATATTGTTAGTGGAAATGACTCATAGATTTACTGGGGTATTAAACTTGATGATTTATTAGTGAAACACATTTAACTAGATAATACGAAAGTTACATGTTAATCACTTTTTTAAACAAATCTGTAGTTGATTCTGACCCTGCAATACTCAAACACTATCCTTGTTCCAACTTTTGCCCAAACAGCGAAGTTTGAGATATTTCTCTAACGTTTTGCTCTCCGTTATTATACAGGGTGGCTCGTAAGTCCCTACCCATCCATATATCTTATGTATCCAGTGTATCTCTGTGCTGTCCCTCATTCTCGCTGCATAATATTATGCGACGCCATGTTCTTCAAGTGTAAATGGGCTTACATTGACCATACTTCTCTGAAAAAAAAAGAAACAAATTTATAATACATGCGTAATTGAATATAACATAATAACATATGGATGGGTAGGGACTTACGGGCCACCCTGTAGATTTGAGGGTCGGTGATTCGCGCCCCTTGCTGCAAAAAAAAAAAAAAAAATGCAACTTAGCATTTGAAAGGCCGTTGGTTCGTTATGACTGTTCGTTTAGAACAGTCCAAGAGTTGGCGGTGAGTGTTATTAACTAGCCGTATTTCCTTTAGTCTGTTAATTCAAAAGTAGGAACGATTAGTGCAAGTAGCGCTGGATATGCGAATACCTGAAACAAACTACACTTTTAGATACATAGTATTATCAAAGTTTAACTATTTCCAGTACGATAGTTAGTAATGATAGCTTCACCCGTTGAGCCAGCGGCAAGTTTATAGACACAACATAATTTCCGGGGTTCGATTACGCGTGACGAAGCGGTGATAACCAGTTATATGGTTTTGCGCTAGAACAAACAATCAAAACTAAAAAACAATGGCATTAGTTTCACGGACATGTGTACACATTATGACTCCCGAGTATAAAACAGCGATTCATCACTAAACTGTGAAGTTCCAGAAAAAGAAAATCCACTTTATTAAAATATACGATTTTTAAAACTTGTTTAGGTAAAAAGAAACTATAAAAAGTTTGAATTTTTTGTTGTTCACGTTAATGGCACATGTCAGTCATTCTTGGACGTTTCGTCTTTAATTTGCTCAATTCTGATAAACACTTCATCTCTGTACTCGGATGTTTGGTGCGCGTTACGATTCAAAAGTTTTTCATTTTTTATTTTACTTTTATTATATATTTGTGTGGTCGTTTCTACAAACATCAAATGAATGTTTTGTCATCACTGTATTTCTACAATTGGTCACGAAAAATTGAGAACTTTTGAGTTCTGGAATTATATGTCTCAACCACTGATTTTCTTTATTTTTCCCCACGACTTTTCAGCTGTGAATTTGACTCTAGAGGTGCGTTTCCTTCCCTCTTTAGATTGCATAACACGCCATATCATCACGCAGGATCTTAGATCTATCAGTGTTGATATCATACAATCTTACTCGGTCCTGAGTGACTTGATATTCTCACGAGTAATGATATAAACATCGTTACTGGTGTCCCTAACGTGAAAAGTGTAATCTGTATAGGTACGCTTGGAACACTTTTCGTCAGTGTAATGATAGAAAATGTCTACAAGGACCGTCTTCATTTGTTTCTCATCAGCAATGTCGTGGTAGATCTAAATATCACTTATTTTATATCTCTTTCCCTCGTACGTGCCAAGGTAATCCAACACTGGTTTCAACCTTTCCATCTGAAGGAAGGTGAAACAGTTTAATGATAAATAACACTGATTCGTAGTTCCGTTTATAGTCAGAATTCCTCTCACGTGTTTACCACAGTCAACTCCAAACTTGATTACTCGTAGTAGATCTATTGTTGCAGAGATGTTTGCACTAGATGTAGTGTAGTTTTGGAATCATTGGACAACTTGTGCTGCACTCAGAGTGGGAAGAGCTGCGCTTCCTTTCTTTTTCATTGGGATTCTGTCCACGTTTTGGACCAAGGAGGGTCAACTTCACCCTTTACATCCTCTCAACAGTTATTTTGTTTACATTGTTACTGAATCCATTGTTACGTAATTCACAGTATGTTAAATTTTGTCTATTGTCTGCAGTTTTAGTTAATACCCTCTTTTTGTACCATGACCAATTTATGGGGTAATATTAACTCGTGTATTTTCACTAGCTTCACGTATGTATGATCGCACTATTAGTCCGTGTTCACAATACATTGTCGCTTATCAGTTATATAAATGTACGTATATAAAATCCTATTTTTACTTACAAAACATTTTAAAAATAGAGACACGTTTGTGTCTAGGATTCTGTTATTTTACCACTGTTTGGCCTGTCATTTTGTTGTTTTTGATATTTAGAGAGAAGAGGTACTTACAGCTACGTTCATCATGTATTATGTAACTCGCGCAGTTAGCCTAGTTGCTTTGCGCCATAAAACACCGATTATGTAACTCTCTATTTTACTTCAAAATATTTGAAGACTCGTTATTTTGGAGTCTGTGTGGTAGTGTTGTCATATTTCAATAATTGTGTAGGAATACTGAGTTTATTGATCGTGGGATTAAATGCTTTTGTTAAAATATAGTTTTGTATTTGATATAGTCTGTTTATTTGTGTTTTTAATATATTGATTTATTTTTTTTATACAGGCACATTCTGTGGCTGGTCTTATGTCTGTTCAGGCCTAGCATGGCCTGGTGGTTTAGACACTCAACTCGTAATCGGAGGGTCGCGGGTTCGAATCCTCGTCACACCAAACATGCTCGCTCTTTGCCTTGGGGGCGTTATAATGTTACGATCAATCCAACTTCGTTGGTAAAAGAGTAGCCTGGGAGTTGGCGGTGGGTGGTGATGGCTAGCTGCCTTCCCTCCAGTCTTACACTGCAAAATTAGGGACGGTTAGCTCAGATAGCCCTTGTGTAGCTTTGCGCGAAATTCAAAACAAACCAAACTTACGTCTGTTCTGTAAATGTTTAATATGTTTTCTGGTGAACCCCCTTGGTTATCACTAGTCAGACTTCTAAGGTAAATGTGCTTTTGGTTTTTATACCGAGGTCTTTTTTTCAAGTCAGATCTCCAGACTAGAAACAGAGAAGAGCAGTCCATAAAAGTCAAAACTGTACAGTTATAGATCTATTTCGTTTGAGTCAGTTGCGCACGTCTTCATCCTGAATGACTTCAACGAACAGACCACACGCCAAAAGTAATAGTATGTGTTATAGCAAAGCCACATTGCGCTATCTGCTGAATCCATCGAGGGGAATCGAATCCCTGATTTTAGCGTTGTAAATCCGAAGACTTACCGCTGCTGAAAAACTCAGCTAAATGTTTCTACTTAGCAAACTCGGCGAAGATCTCTCCTTTTTTCTCCTTCTTACATGAAATGGTTCGCATGTCGCATTTTTTTCTGCTTTGTATTAACGTTGGTTCTTTCGTTTTGATAACTTAACTGGTCAACTTTATATATATATTTACCAGTGTGTAACGTATGTCTACATAGGCATGTTGTAGTGTCGTACTTGTTATTGGAAAATGTAATAATTGCACTTCCAGAAGTCACAGGTACCATATGGCAAGTTTCTCTGAACCAGTCGGTGTGATTAGGTGTGATTAGATTATCGTATTTGGTCTTTTCAACGTGAACGGCACATGGGCTTATGACCATGTAAAAGACCTTTACGGTATAGCCACCTGTAATGTAAAACTAGATCACGAGTAGAGCTACTAATTAGAAACTCCTGCACTAAATATGCAAGTGCTCCCCATTGAATAGTGAGATTTACTGTCTTATTTATGATGCTTCTACAGTCGAAAGCATTCAGTGACGTATCGCGACTCAAACCTTGGATCATGTGATCCGCAGTTCGGATATCATGAACACGTTTGAACCATAATGAAATGAAGCCCGTAAATGCTAATAAACAGAAAACTAAATGGGACGGCTGTAGAATTCGCGAGCCTGATCATACTGTTTTCAAGAAGTGTCGCGTGACCTCAAACAACAGTGAAAGTTTTGAAATATTTAGTGCCTCATGATATTATGGTCACATTGTCACCTACGTTTTGTGTTTAAAATAAATAAATAATTTGACGTCACTAAAAGTCATAAACTTAATTATGATGCTTATTGAGTTAACTATAATTTTTAAAAAAATGTTATTTTCAGCAAGCCTGGTGAGCCCCTGTATTAGGGGGAAGGCCTCGTCGGCCGTGTACAGTCATTTATTTTTAAATCATTATAACTGATTTTAACTTGGTATTCTTTGAATTTGAAACATCTGAAACCTCTGTAACGTCAGTTATAAATTGCTCTAGTGTAATTCACTGCTGAATTTTATTTGTAATCTATTCACAGCTATCCTAATAGTGTTGCATACAATAATCAGATTAATGGTGGGCACTGTATTTTCGATGTTTTGTGTAACTGTCCTAGTTTCGTAGTTACTGCTTATCTGCTGCTATAAACGTTTTAGCAACGAGATGATGAATTCTTCAAATTTATTTGTAAGAGTGGGCCCGACATGACCAGACAGCTAGGACGCTCTACTTGTAATCTAAGGGTCGCGGGTTCGAATCTTCGTCCCACCAAACATGCTCACCCTTTTTAGCCGTGGGGGCGTTTTATCTACGGTATATTCCACTGTTCGTTGGAAAAACGTAGCCCCCAAAGTTCCCTCTAGTCTTACATTGTTAAATTAGCAGATAACCCTCTTGTAGCTTCGCGTGAAATTATAAAACAAACAACAAGCAAACTATTTGTAAGATTACTGTCGTTGTGGGGCATAAATGGTTAAAATAATAATAAAAACTTTCAGAGGTTATTGCTTAGGGAGAACATGGCCTAATAAGTAGATATTGGCTGCAAAATATTCATTAAACTTCTGCAGGGTTACCTGTATGACTTTATATTAAGTTTGTTTGTTGTGGAGTAAAGTTACACTGGGCTATCTGTTTTGTCCACCACGAAGAATCAAACCCCGAGTTTTAGTGTTTTCTGTCTGCTGACCTTTTGGGGGACCTACTTTACACGCTCAGACTAGGGCGTAAAGGTTAATGGAAGTTTATAAGGAGTTTACAGACAGAAAATCATGGATTTATATAACAATCATGGGAAATGGAAGTTTATTAAATATAAGGAGTTTACAGACAGTAAATCATGGGTTTATATAACAATCATGAAGCGTGGATATCGGCAGATATGAAGGGTTTACGTAAAAACTATTTAACAAACAACCAGGAATATACAGAAACATGAAAATTATGTATTCAAGAAGATACAACTGTAGCTGGGGCTACTTGCCATCCTTCAGGGGCAAGTTCAGTTTGGGAAGTCCGACTTTACTACCTACTATTAGTCTTATCAGAGTGCAAGGATTTGGCACGGCTCTAACAGAACTACTGTATAAAGATCAAACGAAGTAATTATATTATTGTGAGATATAAGGTATGTAGGATGTCATTGCACTGTGTTATCGTTTAGATAAGTGATAGTACAGCATGTTTGCTAGAATTATACAATATCTGACCTTAATGTCAACTTTTACTACTACCAGAACAAAGGAACAAAAAACAGCGTGAAGCTGGTATGTGTGTATGAAAAGTCAAAAATAAACTAATTTATATGAAACAGATGAATACTGTGACAACATACTTCTGCATACCTTATTGTGAAACTTAGTAGTATTCAGTTGTTGTTTTTTTACTGCTGTCCTGCTGAGAGGTGGGGGCTATATACTCTGGAAGAGAGAAAGAAATTATGTTACCTTATAAAAGTACGAGTTTGCCGACAGTAAACTAGGACACATACACACTGGCTGAAGCAGTTAAATCAGCAGAGGCGAAAGATGTACAACTAGTTACAGAACAAACAGGAAATACAAAAGTTTTTATTTTTCTTCTTTTTATTACCCCCCCCCCCTCCGGTGGCACAGCGGTATATCCGCAGACTTACAAACGCTAGAATCCGGTTTCGATACCCGTGGTGGGCAGAGCATGGATAGCCTCTTGTGTTGTTTTGCTCTTGGAAACAAGCTTGAAAGTTGTGTAAGTGTTTCGACAGCTAAACCTACCGTATATCATATTGTTATTGATGCCTAACTTTAAAACCATTACGAAGCTGAAAAATATAGAAACTTGTTTTGATTGTACACTTAAAGCATCGTGACGAAACGGAAAGTTCCTTATTGGCTGTGTGAATATTCCCATTGGTCAGCTAGTTATGAAGTGTACATATTACGCACCTTTTATTATAACTGCATCTTAGAAACATAATTTAGTTCTTTAATACATCATCTCAAGCAAGAATAGAGATTCAACCTCAGAAAATAATTTGTCTGGTTTCCATTTTAATGGTTTATTTCGCAGCTTAAAATATTACTGTTTCATTTTACAAATAATTATTGATGTGTTTTTTTTTCAATGACTAACGTTTTGACCGAAAGATGTCGTACCATAGTTTAAAGTTGATATTTTTTAATAGCGAGTTTTTTTGTTTTTTTTTTAATTTTGCCCCTAAGCTACGTGAGGGCTATCTGCGCTAGCCGTCACTAATTTAGCAGTGTAAAACTAGAGAGAACGCTGCTAGTTAACACCGCCCACCGTCAACTCTTGGGCTACTCTTTTACCAACAAATAGTGGGATTGACCGTCACATTATAACGCCCTCATGGCTGAAAGAGTGAGCATGTTTAGTGCGACAAGGATTCGAACCCGCGACCCTCAAATTACGAGTCGAACGCCTTAACCCACCTGGCCATGCCGGGTCTTGATAGCGCGAATAACTACTAACATTTTTGGAATTATTATGGATTTTATAGGAATAACCCATAAAACAATGTAGATGAAAATTATTAGATGTTCTTAGTGGTTCCAGAATTGAGAATTGTTGTGAACTGAAGGAATATGTTAATCAAAATATAAAGCAACAGGTTTTTTAGGCCTGTCTTTAGCGTTCTGATATTGTTTAGATTAATAATTTAAGGCCGAAAAATTAGTTTCTTTTTTCAAAGACTAGCCGACCAGTCACTGTATTCGTTCAATAAAGCATTGATATTATGTTTATTTTTATGTGAATTCTAGACAAATATACTTTAAAACTAGGTTACTGAACACTTAAACAATCAATATTTCAGCTTAGTATGTGTTGACAGTTGTTGAATTATACCAGCAAGAATAAAAATCAAAAGGAGAAAATCGAACCGAAACATTACGTTTAGTATGTTTCGTCCCCTTATGACTACACGTTAAGGTTTGGTTTGTTTTGAATTTCGCGCAAAGCTACTCGAGGACTATCCGCGCTAGCCGTCCCTGATTTAGCAGTGTAAGACTAGAGGGAAGGCAGCTTGTCTTCACTACCCACCGCCAACTCCTGGACTACTCTTTTACCAACGAATAGTGGGATTGATTGTCACATCTTAACACTCCCACGGCTGAAAGGGCTAGCATGTTTGGTGTGACAGGGATTCAAGCCCGCGACCCTCGGATTACGAGTCGAGTGCCTTAATTATTTGGCCATGCCGGGTTTACGTCGTTAAGGCAGAAAGGTTACGAACTTTTATTATTATAGGCCCCAGCATGGCCAGGTGGTTAGTGCTCTCTAATCGTAATCTGAGGGTCGCGAGTTCGAATCCCTGTCACACTAAACACGCTTGTCCTTTCAGCCATGGCAACGTTATAATGTGATGGTCAATCCCACTATTCGTTGGTAAAAGAGTAGCCTAAGAGTTGGCGGCGGGTACACTGCTAAATTATGCACGACTAACACAGATAGGCCTTGTGTAGCTTTGCGCGAAATTCAAAAAACAAACAAAACAAACAAATTGTATGTTCCAATAAAGCTGAAGAAAGGTCACATGTAATGTACACTCAAAGGTGATTTAGTAAACTAGCAAAAGAAATAAATGGATCTGAAAACTTTATTAAGTGCTTGGACTAGCATGACAGAAAGAAAGAAAGTACACGTTGAGCAAAATCATCAAAACGAATTACCCAAGTAACACTTCGCTCAAAGTTTTCCGGTGGGACAGGGGTAAATTGACGGACTTAAAACGCTAAAATATGGGGTCGATTTCTCGCAGTGGACACAGTAGATAGCCTTAAGAAAACAAGCAGACAGAATGGTAAATATATAATAATAAAAGTAAGGATACAAATAACGCACCAAGAAGAAGCGTAGGGTATCTTAGCAGAAATAGAATGAAAAGAATACAGCAGCAGATCCTATAGGAGAAATAAGGATACGTGTAATGCACCAGTGTCTGGTATAAGTACTCAGGGGTCCAGGAAACTGCAGTGATTATTAGTATAGGTAACGTGTATTACGTAACTTAACACTGTTCGACTTAATTGTAACTTATTGTTGTTAAGGGCCGCTGGTCAGGATAGGTAATTCTGTGTTTGGCAGCAGTACTGCGCAAATAAGCAAGCAGAACTGCGAGAGATTCTTTCTCGTTAATATTATCAGAAAGGAAACATTAAAACAAGTACAACATCCATTCATTAGTGTTTTGACATATGACCTTTTCTAGCTTTTTTTTCTCTAGTTTTTAAATTTGTTTACTTCCACAGTCCTACATGTTTCGATGTTTATTACCCTGATTCTTCCAATTATATCAAACAGTAAAGCGGCTCTATGAAGTCGTTTAAAAATATTAAGCCGTTTCCGCCCGGGTCCGGTGGATTACTATTAACCAACTTCCGTATTCCTTCCCTCTCCCTCTGTACAAACACACTGTTAATTATGTATGTTTTTTTATTATAGGTAATTTAAAGCTACGTGGTATATAAAAAAATAAATAAATAAGGTATTAAGTTTCTTAACATTTGGATATTACTGTCTTTTCTTATTCCGACTGTCCTTTGAGGTTAATTAGGAGCTTTATAGAAAACTCCAGAAAATACTAGTTCAGTTAATAACTCCATTCAAAACGAAACATGTAGTAGTAACTTACTTCTCCATTTTATTATTATAATTACGTTGCGCTCTGTTTATTTATGTCGTGTAAGACTTACAACTCTCCCTTTGAAGTGTATTCATTCACAAACAAAATATTTAAAATTAAATGCCTCTTTCGTTAGTAAATTTAAGACCGTAAATACGACAGATTTAAATATGACTTCATGTAATGGTGACTGTTAATGAGCAAACATCTATAAGTTAAACTGTATCACGCCTAGCGAGTGGTTACATAAACATTGTAAATAGCTTTAACTTCTCTTTTAAATTTTCTCAAATTCACTGGGAAAAGAAACACGTGAACTTTTTTTTCCTCAAGTCACATGACACTGGTTTCTAGCTTTTTGTATGCGTGTATATTATTTTCCACAGAAACACTGAATGACGCCGTTTTGACCAAACAAGATATTACTGTGTAGTGTTATACACATCAAAGGGTGTTATGACATTTCCTGTGTCATGCCACTTTATAAGTAATACGATAGGATGCGCTAGCAAATAGATATAAGGGTAGATCCATCTACGACTGTTCTCCAATCTCTTTTCTAGTGTGTATTACTACAGCAACCAGTGTGAGATAACTTTGATAATTTTTACATGTTTTTTTCCTGTTTTTGAAATACACTTCAGGATTGTAATATAAAACACACACTTTATGATGCAAAAAATGTATTTTTAAAACATGAGAATAACATTTTTTATGACATGCGTAACTTAGTTTTCACCCATACCAAGACTATGTTCACCACAGTATATGACTTCGCCAGAAAATTCTCAATAGCAGAAGTGTTTTACCCAAAATATTAACTTAAATATAAAAAAAAACAAAGAAAAACTATGGAGCGCAATGAAAAAGAGGCGTGTGTGAATATAATCAACTATGGAGTACAGTGAGAAAGGTGGTTGCACACGCGTCAACAGTGGAGCAGTGAGAAAGGAGGGTTGCACACGCGTCAACAGTGCAGCACAGTGAGAAAAGTGGGTTGCACATACATAAGCAGTGGAGTGCAGTGAGAAAGGAGGATTGCACACACGTCAACAATGGAGTACAGTGAGAAAGGAGGGTTGCACACGCATCAGCAATGGAGCACAGTGAGAAAGGAGGGTTGCACACGCATCAGCAGTGGAGCACAGTGAGAAAGGAGGGTTGCACACGCATCAGCAGTGGAGCACAGTGAGAAAAGTGGGTTGCACATACATCAGCAGTGGAGTGCAGTGAGAAAGGAGGATTACACATACATCAACTGTGAAGTACACTGAGAAAGGGGGGAAGGGTTGCACATACATCAGGTTGCTTTGACAAACGCTAACGCCGATTTATTTTATTATATAATTACATTGGACAGGTGTGTAGTACAGGAGAAAGCACGTAGCACGTCAGAGTAGTGAGGAATTGGTATGTTAATATAGGTAGGAACATTGTATATGTAGTTTAACAAAATATTTTCTGAAGTATTGATGATATTATTATGATGTACACTGTTAGTTCTAATTAGTTTCCAAAACCAATTTGAAAAAAAAAAAAATTGAGCGATATTTTGATCTAACCAAAAATCTTTACTAGCTGATAAATAAGGCAGTCGTAATGATTATCATAAACTTTCGAAGTTAACGACCATTTACTTTTTACGTTTTGAAATGCCCTATATTTTTTACGTGTGTGTTGGATGGTGTTGTTTTCTTAGTACAAAACTGCATAATGGGATATCTGTATTCGTTCGGCCCAGTTGTTCAGCGGTAAGCCTGAAGGAAGAGTTATAGTGCTTTAAACCGGGGTTTCGATAGCTTTGCGCTTAACAACAAACAAATTGCACGCTGCCCTCTTTCTACCGTAGGGACTCGAACTACAGAATTTAGCGTTGTGAGACCGTAATCCCACCGTTGACCCATCAGGGGATTGTTGAATGTATATTAATTTACCACAACAGAAAGGAATGACTAAAAGAGGAGAATTGATTGCATCTGCATAGCAGAGAATATTAATAATTAAATAGATGTATCAGCGAACAGATTAAAAGTAACATGTAGTCAACATTGGTTATTTCATATTAGATATGAAAAAGTATTTTAATTTCTCACATAAATCGACTGTTAATATTTTTAGTTTCAATGAAAAGTGTTGGATATTACATAATTCTATGACTTAGATAATGAAGTTTTTCGTTGTTGTTTTTTTGTGATGTAATGGTGGTAACGTGGTTTTGCTTGACTTCTCATACATAACAGTAGAAGTACGGCTGAGATAGGCCTGTAAAGACGATTGGCTGTTCTCCTAGCCCGCATCACGTTTGGATTGTGCTCACACCATGCTACGCCTAACAGCAATGAAATAACATGGCCTTATTCTTCTGTCAGATTTTACAATAGGCCAAAAAATTACTCATATGGATATACAAAGATTACTGGTTCGGTTGACTTCACCGTAAATAAGAATTCAACTCTAACACATCATGTACATGAAAAAGAAGTTGTAAAAAAACACAAATTAGAAAGTTAAACAGTTGAAATAACGAAAACATGTTGTATTTGATTGTTTTATATATTAAGTTTACTGCCGTAATTTTGTTTCGTAAATTACTTGAAGTTATTTGGTGACTGATCCAATAAACTACAGCTAACGACGTTGTTAAGAAGTGCACGTTGCTGTAGTAAAAACTAATCGGCAGTTTAATACTGATGATCCGTGATGAATTTCTGGACCTAAACAGTGTTAAGTCTGGGTTTCGATTATCTTCGGTGGACAGAGCGCAGAAGTGTGCGTTTGCGAAGAAAAGTTTTAAAAAAAGTTCCTAATTTTGAACTGATATATCAGAGGGAAGGTAGCAGGTCGATAGCTCCTGCCGTCAGCTCTTGGATTAATCTTGTCCGATCAACTTTTACAGCGCGCCAACTTCCCGCGAGTTCGGATCGTGGTTTACGGCATCGATCCGCGAACCATGTACTTTCGGATTCATAGTCCGAAAAGTAGTATCACTTTCTCTTCTCAGTGTTTGAGGTTAAAACAACAAATATGCTTACGTGAGTCTTTTTTCTTTCTTGAAACAATATTTTTAAGTTAAATGGTAGAAAGGAAACAAAATAAGGAAAGTAAAATTATGAATTGGTCCAGAAAATAATAATGATTTTTATGTAAAATAAAAACAAAAAACGTCGGTATTTATCCTCTTCTGTTATTCGGACGGTCAGCGATATGTTTGTTGAATTTCGCGCAAAGCTACTCGAGGGCTATCTGCGCTAGCCGTCCCTAATGTAGCAGCGTAAGACTAGACTCAGTCACTAGAGGGAAGGCAGCTAGTCATCACCACTCATCGCCAACTCTTCGACTACTCTTTTTACCAACGAATAGTGAGATTGACCGTCACTTTATAATGCCCCCACGGCTGAAAGGGCGGGCATATTCGATGCGACCGGGATTCGAACCCGCGACCCTCGGATTACGAGTCGAACGCCTTAACACGCTTGGCTATGCCGGGCCAGCGGTATGTTTAAAGGACTTAGTATGCTAAAACCTGATCTTTGATTCTCTGCAGTGGACGGAGTGCAGATAGCCCATTCTATGTGTAGTTTTGCACTAAGAAAAATAAAAAACCGTCCTTTCTGTAGGTTTTCTTTTTTAAGATGATATTACTGTAACATAACGAGTGACTTACTGAGAAATGGAAATATTTGTGTGATTTTGTTTCAGCAATTCTTGAATAGTTATGGCTCCGATTATTATATGGAAAAATATTATTCATATACAGCTGAATTTGTTTCTTTTACACCAAAACAAGGTGGGCAGTCTTGGCGATAGGTCTAGTGTTTACAGGAAATTTCCGAAATTGCCGTCGCTATATCAGAAATAACTACGGTATGGCATGGCCTGGTGGTTAGGGCGCTCGACTCACAAACATGGTGGTCGCGGGTTGGGTTCCGTGTCACCGAACATAGACATGTCGTGGGGACGTTGTAATGTGACGGTTAATTCAACTATTTGTTGTTTAAAGAGTAGCCCAAGAGTTGACGGTAGGTGGTAATGATTAGTTGACTACCCTTTGTTCTGTCATCGCCAAATTAGGGACAGCTAGAGCAAGTAATTGTCACGTAGCTTTGTGCGAAATTCAAAAACAAACATTGAAATGACCCTAACCCTTTTGAGAAGACTAACCTATTATTAAATATCTTTTTCAATGTTATGAACGAAATCAATAAACTATTCTCATACGAATCGTTTTAATTTCTTTGTCCATTCATATTTTAACTTCTCTCTTTTTTAACATTTTGAAATAAATTAATTTGCTAAAACTGTTTTCTTCCAGATATTGAGTGTATTTTATGAAATTGCCGAACTAAATGATATTTATATTTTTAACCAAGAAGCAACAACTGATGCAAATAAATTAATATGCTTATAGACACCAATTATACTGCAAAAGTGGTACAGCGGTAAGTCTACAGATTTACAACGCTAAAATCAGGGTTTCGATTCCCCTCGGTGGACTCAGCAGATAGCCCGATGTGGCTTTGCTGTAAGAAAACACACACATACTATGCAAAGGATCATGCTATAGAACCAATTGAGAATGTCTGAATATAAATTGAGCTACCTTCGCTCTGTCAAACATGAGAAATTGAACCCCAAATTTTAGAGTTTAAGTCCGTAAGCTTAACGCTGACCCACCAGGGGACCTCACGATTAAGGAGAAAATTAAACACAGTTATTTTTAAACATTCTTGGTTAATTTAGTAAATGAAAAGGAAAAGGAAATTAATTGAAATGATTAATAAATTCACATATGAACATTTTATTTACTTCGTTTGTTAATTTGTAAAAATTTTGAATTGTGATTTCCGTAAAAAAGAAAAAAAAAGGAAAAGAAAGGATATTAAATCTTTTTACTCGGAAAAGGAAATGGTTCGTTATTGGAGGTTTCGTTTTAACTTCTAACTGTTACAATTTCACAGCTCAAGTAAGCTCTTTTAGTTTTGAATGTTTATTCATGAGCAAACCGTAGTATTTTTATACTGTGATTAAAACTTGTCGATTAAAGAGAGATTCAAAAAACACCAAGACTTGTCGCCTGTGGATTTTTTTAATTTTTCTGCCTGGTTTTCACACAAATGAGTTGTTACGCTTTTATGCTGTTTATGTAGGCATGACTCAATAGGGCAGTAATGAGATATGGAAACTAAAAGGAACGTCAGTTTTAACAGCGATTCTGTGTGTAATCCTACTACGATTTAAGATGACAAACTTTTATAAAGTTTTTTTCCACTTTCTTTTTGAGACATTTTGTAAAGGTACCCAGTTTACACAGCGGTTACATCAATATCTCAGCGCCTTAAATTATTTGTTCAACTCGTGTGAGTGTTCACCCTATTTCAGGTTTCAAGCTGATAGACGCAAGAGAGATAATTATTTAGACATGAAACCTCGCTTGTAATTCTTCGCTCTTCAATATTCCATCAGCTCTTATTGTACAGAGAGTAATCACGCTTCATTCACGCTACGTGACTACGCTCGCGAGCAACCTGTTTTACTATTATAACTCTTGCGACGTCATAGAACGTTTTGCGTCGCGGTTGCCTACAAGAACACATTCCGTATTCAACAGCTCGCATCTGGTATGCATCGCTGCTGGATGAAGGAGTAAAAGGCTGTTATTAGAAATGGCGAATACTGCGAAATCACATTTTAAGATATACACACATGAAAAACAGCTCCGGCCCGGTGCACCGGAGCTGGTTCTGTCGTGTGTTATAATCATCGTACTCGGTGTATGCGTGTGTTACCAAACAGCGCAATTTAAACAAGTAAATTTTCTGTTCGACCAGTCCTGTTTTATTTCACACCTTCCCGAGATCCGAGAAGAGTAGTGTTGGCAAATTTAGACACCGACTCTACAACATGCTGTAAAAATTTTAGCCCTGGCACATGGGTGTAATTTTTCGCTTAGGGTCAAAACCACTAAAGTATAGCTTCAGCCGTGTTTGTTATTTCAATGCTATATGATCTAAATAGTATAAATTGAGCGGGTTAATACTCTGGAATACCTTGGTATAAATTTGTTGGGTCACAAAACTTTATTCGAATCGAATGTAATTTAATACAGATCAAGTGGAATATCTTTCAATACTAGCTTCTTCTACACCTATTTAGAGTTAAATTAATTGTGTGAACGAAAGCAAAGACAAATATTAAGAAAGATCGTTTAAGAATAACATATTTTAAAATTGTATGACGTTTTAATGGAACTAGAAATGTCAAATATAATGATAAGTTTGAGCTACCTCACAATGCAACACAACTTTTTAAAAGCCACTCACGTTTACTAATGGCTGACTGAGACAAAATTTATAAAACGTCTAACGTTTTCTAAAGCAGAAGAAGGGTAGATTTTTATTATGTTACCGACAGGTTAGTCCGTTATGACGAGGCCCGGCTTGGCCAGGTGATTAAGGCACTCAACTCGTAATCCGAGGGTTGCGGGTTCAAATCCCAGTCACACCAAACATGTTCACCCTTTCAGCCGTGGGGACGTTATAATGTTTCGGTCAATCCCACTATTCGTTGGTAAAAGAGTAGCCCAACAGTTGGCGGGTGGGTGGTGATGACTAGCTGCCTTCCCTCTAGTCTTACACTACTAAATTATAGACGGCTAGCGTAGATAGTCCTCGTGAGCTTTGCGCGAAATTCAAACCAAACCGTCATGATGAGTTTTCTACGATGCAATATTAATGGCCTCGTATATATATATTTTTTTTTTCTTTTTAGTGGTCACATTTCCGTTTAGGCCATCAGTTTCTTCATTATTAAATGAAAGTTTCCCAAACTCTAAAGAAATGGTCCCTAAGTAGGGGAGGTGTCTGAGTCACACAAGGAAGGTATATAAATGATCCATGAGTAGGGGAGATTTCTTTGTCATACAAAAAGATATAGAAATGGAACCTAGTTGGAGAAATGTGTCACACAAGAAATATATAGAAGTGGTTCATAGGTAGAGGAGATGTGTCACAGAAGAAATATATAAAAATGGTCCCTTGGTAGGAGAGATGTGTCACACAAGAAAAATATAGAAATGGTACATAGGTAGGAAATATGTGTCACACAAAAAATATATGGAAATAGTCTCTTGGTGGGGGAGATGTGCCACACAAGAAAAATATATAAATGGTTCAGTTCCTAGGCAGGGGAGGTGTCTGTGTCACACAAGAACGGTATCTACGTTTTATGTCAATTTCCTCCCAGTGATGGTTTGTTTCAGCTACACAATAGACCATCTGTCCTGTGTTCACCATGGTAAAGTGAACTCGGGATTTTCACGTTATAAATCATAAATCAGAAACGTATCGCTGAGCCTGTGGAGGGACACGTTCTAGTGAAGTTAGACGTTGTTTGTTCTTTAAGTTTGTGATAATTTCTTTTTTAATTTCAGCAAATTACATCAGTTTTTTAAACCGATGACAGGGGTTTATGCATATTTTCAGTGAAAGATAACTTACATATTGAATAGATATGATCTTTTAATTTAGATGTTTTTCTTAGACATCAGGTCACGTTGTATAACCAGTTCGTTCTGCTGTTCTTCTCAAAGCAAAATTTCTATACGCATTCTCCACGAAAACACGTGAACTGAAAATGGCTGGTTAAAACTGTAGTTGTTCGTGTACTTATTTACTCATGTGCTTGTGTTAAGGAAATGCGCAGCATTTTAACCCCCCCCCTCGATTATGTTTGGTAACGTTAGTACATTTGAGGATTTGTTTTGTTCAACTTCAAGATAGTTCTCAAAGCTAAAGCGACACGAAAGTTCTATTGGAGTGACTTTTATAGACTTTACGTCATAAATGTTTGTGTGTGAAGAAAAATGATCAAGGAAACGTGATTTGAACTTTCTTCAGTAGTTAAGGTCACATTTTTTTATGTTAAAAAGGTGGATGTATGGGGTCCTACTTGCTTATAGAAGTCAGACTGACTTGTAAAACGAGAAAGCAAAGTAGTGTATCTTTGAAGTTGTTATATTTCTTTTTAAGGTTTATTCAAGTTTAATTATTTGAATATTCTGTACTTAAAAACAATATGATCCTTAAGTGTAGAACCTTAAGTGCAGATAGCCCTCGCGTAGCTTTGCGCGAAATTCAAAAACAAAGTTCTCTAATAGTGACTCGTGCATTATGATTCTTCTGATAAAATGTTTTATTACTGCTGTGTTCTTTTCTTCTTCTTCTTTATATATAAGACGTAATAACTATGTTTCGATGGACTGCTTCAGTGTGTGTTAGTGCCGTTCTTCTAGCCTAAACGAACGTAAATGTTCACTGGTAGAGTACAACATGAAGTCATGGCGAAATCTGAGAGAAAGGATCAGATGGAATAAAATTAAAGATCTGGAACAATTGTTCTTGCGAGACGCATTTGCACATCCTGCAATTCTAGGTAACAATGGGAAGATTTTGTAAACCTAGCGGTGGACATTTACTCGGTTAACTTGAACTACTTGTGAAGTTTAATCCTATAATAAACGAACACCTGAGGTGAAGCAATGTAAATTACGTATCACTACTTTTGTAACGGTGCTCGTAATGAATTGATTACCCGCATGGAAAAAGTACATTAATCAAACTACTATTTAAAAACAGAAACAACAAAACGTTAATGGAACAAGATATTTTTGTGTGAGTATGGACACCATACCGAGCAGCTGTGTAAACTACATTGCACATTGTTGATTGTGAAATATCGGTTAGTATGGCAGTTTCGGAACATTTTACTAGATTAGTGGTGTGCTACTTTTTCGGACCATTTAAATATCTTAAAAATCAATATTCACAACTGCGGGAGACAATGGAAGAAAATATAGGACTAAAAGTACAGTGATGCCCTGGACTTTAACAGAAACGTACTGTGTATTTTGTTGTACTGGATGCTGTTAAGTCGCTTGTGTTCTCTGTGACATTAGTGGAGTGTTACAACATATTTTTGTTATCTTCAGTTCTTCTAGTCAGAACTGGTGCTACTCAAGGTACTGTCAATCACTCGCCATATTGAAAGGGCTTCAAAATCAACTAGAAGTGTGTGGTGCTTTTGAAATATGGTACAAGGACAGTGTAACAGATTCAGAGACAAAGAATCTTGCACGAGGGTTTTTTTTTTTCAGTGAACTTCTGAGTATGTCTTGCAGCATGACACGATGTTTTGTTTCAAAACAGTTCGAGCAAACAGCTTTAAGGCAACAACATAGCAACGTAAAGTCTTAAACATATAATTCATGCGTGCTTAAATTTCTGAAAGATTAGAGTAAACTAGTTTGTATCAGCTTACACTCCTGCATCATAGACAAAACAGAGAATCCGAAGAAAGAAAGTAGTATTTGTCCATATGATGTTGCAAAGCCCAGGATAAGAGGTGTAAGTGAAATTTGTTCTTTCCAGTATTTGATACAGCTGTAAATAGCCTGGATAAAAGATTTTATCAGCATGAGCGTTTCTATGCTACAATTTCTTTGACTCTATATGTGATGCTAGAGAAACAAGCAAGGCCCTAGATACGAATACATTAAGGAAACGTACAAACATTTGGCTCTAAAAATAGGTGAGATTGGTTTTGATGATTTAGACCTCGACATTTATCCAAAAGTTTTTTCTAGCTGCTGTGTCCAATTCGCCTCTGTTGATTCTAAGCTACACCTACGCTGAAAAACGTGTTGGATCTCTATCCAAACGTTAGCTTTGCATTACGTAACCTTTTGACTATACCTGTAAGTATGGTATAGCATCAGGAGAGAGGCTTATGACATTGAACACTAGTGAAGAACTGCAATGCGCTAAAACATGTCAGAAGATCTGAACGTATTAGCTGCGATGTCAAATAAACTTTTTTTGCCACAAATCTGACTTCTTGAAAATAATCGAGGACTTTATCTCCGCAAATGTAGTGTCAGTCTTCTTTTAAAATGATTTATATGTAATTTTTAGCACTTATATCTTGGAGAAAAATTAGTGTAATTTGGTATTTTGTTGTAACGTTTTAATTTGCTCAGTACAGTGCTACAATTAAGACATCAACATATGCTGGAAAACTGTAAAACTGTATACTTAAACATGTATTATATTCATCTATAAAAAAAACAAAGTTATGGAATAGCTTCAGTTTGTACATTTTCAGTGTTTCTTTGTTTTAATCATCGTTTCACTTTTAGGTACTTTTTTATTTGTCTCTTAACCGTAATTTCGTTACTGATTTTGCATACTGTTACTATGTCTACAAATCACGTATAAACTTGCACGATATTGTGTTTCCATAACAACGATAATTGATTAGTTGGTTATCTCTAGTAATGTGAGGTGAATTTAGTGAGCGAGTGCTGGTTTGTCTGTGGTTACGTTTTTAGCAGGGCTTGGTTACCGAGGCGTAACTAGAAAAAAATAAGTCGATTAATGCCCGTATGATTCCAGGTAAGTTTATCATGTTTTATTCTCTAAATAAATGAATTCTAAATTTTAAGTGTTTTATTTTCAACACTGCAAAATATATGTTATTATTATGGCTGCAAAATGTTGAAAAAATGGTATTTTACCGTTTGGTGTAAGCAAACTATCAGTGAGACTTAAAGTAATAGAATGCACAGAGCCAGATGTTATGTTCTCCAGTTGTCAATTAAAGGCTTTTACCTGCATTTCTTTTAGTATAAATATATACTGTGCTGGGCTTAGGATTCTTCTACAGTAGGTGTCTGTGACTTATGGACGGTTACTTCAACAATAAATGAATGACAAGCTTCCACTTGTTTTTAAAATAATGTATCCATGTTCGAAACTAGTTTAACGTATGTACAACAAATTCTTTACACTACAGTAATTATAGGGATATCAAAAACACTATACGATTCTCTTCTTGTTGTCAAAAGTTCACTTAGGCCTATTCAATTACTTTATAGTTTCAGTTGACAAGCCAAACTATCTTTACCTATTTCTATCACACTAATATTTTGTGTATATTTACTTACAGTTTTAGCGCGAGGTACTGTAGTCGTACCGCTCTTCCAGTAATAGTTTGGCCTTCTTTCTTCAAAATATCTTCTGTTCCTTTTGTTAAAGGGTACTCAGACTCAGTCAGTTACTTTAGAACCACGATTTGACGGAATAAATTTTTCTTCTTATCTCCTTTTATACTGTTAGCCTTAATCTAGCATGTTAATCGTTAGGCCTATCACTTCTACAACAGTTAATTTCACGTCGAACTTTTCCTTGGCCGTGACTTTACTCTCTTCTGCTATTGTCTTTGTCTATTTGTCTTTTCCCGCTCATCTCATACTATTTATATGTTTATTACTAAATCGTCTGCTTGTTATATTCTCCACATCAATGAGTTACAAATACAACTTCCAATTATTGTGTGCTTTTAACTGATATAGTAAAAAACTAAGTAATAATATCTACACTAAATAGTCTTTTATATCATGACTCACAGTGAATGGAACTCGTACTTTAACTTTTGTCCTGGGCCTCCAAGAGGTCATTCTTGCCAGGCTTACCAGTTGCATCCTAGTTCACTTTTCGGAGTCTTTTGTGAACCAGCTATTCTGAAACAATGGGGTCTTCCTATAATCGACTTCCCAGTAATTTAAACATTATAAAAATGTTTAATTTAGTGCAACAGACAGTAGGTGTAGAAGTTAAAGATGCTTGTAGAATATAGAGTAACATTAATTTCTCTTCATCATTAAGATTAGAGATATCAAAATGCAAATAAATAATTTTTTTAAACAATACATTTATATATATATATATATATATATAGGAGATTCCTATAGCCGACTTATTTATCTCTACATTTAACAATCGGACTAGCAGTTGCTGCCTTTCATTTTTGTTTAATAAGAGAACCAAGCAGTTTCGTGGATGATTGGTTTGTTGAACGTGATGCCGAATAAGGTTTGTAAAACATATCAGATTGAAATATTAAAATATTTTCTAGCTAAAAGACTAAACATTACATTTGTTCACTGTATGTAAAAATGTTTTCGATTAATTAAGAAAAATAGATTATTTTGTACGAAGAACCTTGCATACAGAATACGTTATACGAATGTTAAGACTAAAAATCAATTATTATATAAACATAATTACAAACATTATCAAAGCTTCGTTTTGTGTTATAGTAGAAAAGTCGTTTTTATCGTACACAGAATGAACTATATATGAAGAGTAAATGATTAGGATAATGCTAAAATAAAATTATTGTAATTACAAAGGCGCACCTCTGAAGAAAATGATATGACCCGTAAGGCTTAGAAAAAAATTATTGGTTTCTTGTTTCCGAAAGACCCTATATAAAAATGTCTGACCTTAAAGTTTTCAACATCCCACCATTCCCTCCTCCTAAATTAATCTCCTAACCGACCTTAATGAAAAACGCCCTTTGATTATTTTTTTCTGTTTTAATTAAATTATTGCATCAATTTGCTACTATACTGTGTATGGTGAAAGTAATAAAAAACACGTCTCTGATTCGTTAGTTGGTGTAGTATGTCAACGCTCTCAATCAATTATACCTAATTTTCCATTCAGGCAATGCCAAATATTTCATCATAGCGACTAAAATATTGACTGTCATCTTTAACAAATGTCCACATGTTTATTTAAGAGAGACAGTGTAATAGTTTACTGGGACAGTCAGATATATTCGAATTATACCATCCTAAACTAGATTCGAATGCTTATGGGCACTGAGTGATGTCTCAGTGGACATTATGATAGACACATTTGGTTTGGTTTGTTTGTTTCTTTTGAATTTCGCGCAAAACTACACAAGAGTTATCTGTACTAGCCGTCCATAATTTAGCAGTGAAAGAATAGAGGGAAGGCAGCTGATCATCACCACCCACCAACAAATCTTGGGCTACACTTTTACCAACAAATAATGGGATTGACCATTACAAAATAACTCTTTTTACGGCTGAAAGGGTAAGCATGTTTGGTGTAACTGGGATTCGAATCGTGATCCTCAGATTGCGAGTCGAGTGCCTTAACCACCTGGCCATGCCGGGCTCGACACATTTTGTGTAAAATAAATTTAATTTCGGTGTAAGCTTAAACTAAAATTCCCCGTGAAAATTAAAGTCAGTTGAAAGATCCAGTGAGAAAATCCAATCAGCCCAAATACTCCACCTACCTATCCTATTTTCGATGACGTAAAAAAAGAGAAATGCCTACCTATCTATCGTATACTTAACGTGTAATAATTTATAATTTTCATTAATCAATAGACTTGTTTCTGGCTTGAAAAAAAACAACAAAAACGTTTACTCGAAACGTCGCGAAGTTAATAAATTATTATTATAGATTTTAAATTCGATTTTTTTTCTAAAAGTTTAATGCATAATATATAAGGTAACTGTTATGAAAAAATAGTGTTATATAACGTGTTTGTTTTTTTGTTTTGTTTTTTTGGGGGGTATAACCAACAATTAAGAAAAAGAAAGGGGTGGTATAATATCAAAATAAAACAGCCCTAAACAAGGAAACTCGGGTTGAAAACATTGAATACAAATACCGCGAAAGAAGGCGGCTGTCTATAGGATTAATGGAATTGGCTTTGTAGAAATACCATTGAGGCTTCAGTCACGATAGCGTTGCGTATCATAATGTTAATGCGTTATGATCATGAAAAAGAAAAAAAAAGTGCTTTTATTACATAAAATTGCTTCGATATGAATTTACGTAGCAAGGAACATTACTTTACATATGCGAGAATTTTGACTCTGATGCTGTGTCTTTAATATTTTTTTGACATAATACTTGTACTCAGTTTTTTTTTTTTTTTTAGAATAACCAGTACAGCCTCACGAATTCCTCATATAAGTTCTTTAAGAAACGTTACTATAGCCCCTCTATGCTTAGCTTGTTTGACAAAATTATTTTGCGGCTAATTTTGGCCAACATTTTTAACATTCTTAATCTTTTAGAATATATAATTAACAAATTAAAAACTATCGAATCACTAATCCTCCCGATTGTCAAGACTTAATATATACGTACATATGTATGTGTGTGTGTTTGTACACACACACACAACTGTTATTTTATTTAAATTTATCAGTAATCAGCTATACACGTCACAAAATTAGATATTAAGTATCTTCGAGAAATATTAGGTTGAAAATTGAAAAAAAAAAAAGGTTTTGCATACCGTGTATCCTGTAGTGCCATCTATAGAGAAAATTAAGAATCGACATTTTGTTTTGGAACTCGTTGGTGTCGTCACATGGACTTTTAGTTTAACGCTTTGAGGAAACTTGAAAGTACTGTAAGAAAATCACAAATGCAACAAAATGACACACTGTTTTACAACGTCATATCCTCCTAGCGGTTCGATGGTAAGTCTAAAGACGTATAACACTGAGAACGGGTTTAAATGTTCTTGGCGGGCAGAGCACAGATAGTCCAATGTGTAGTTCTGCACAAGAAATGATATCGTATTTTGAGTTGACGATTTGAAATCCTTTTACCTGTATGAGTTTGTTTGCTTTATTAATTTTATGTTCGAATATATTGAGTAGGTACTACTTTAGAGTAAAACATCTAAAACTGTAGGTTCCCAGAGTTATATTTGTTTTGATATTCATGTGTTTTTATTGTGAGACTTGATATTTTCGTAAGTTATATTTTGAGTTATAACTACGCTAGAAGAGCGCATCACGTAAAAACCACGTTAGCCCTAAAATATTTGAGATAGCAATAAATGAGAAACATATGAAACATCAAGAACAAGGATTAAATTCAGTGATGTCGAGAATTAGATTGCAAATACGGGTGAGCCAATCAGTTGCTTTAGTAAGCCTGCAGTGAAGCATAAATATTAAGTTATTTATTACGCGATAGAGTGACTCAGTCAGTATATTTACGTTTGTTTGTTTTCAAATATGCGTTAGCTATCCTGCATATTGAATTGCTTTGTTTAAATAAGTAAATTTTTACGTTTTGTGTAGTCAGATAGCGTGGCCATAAACGTAGTCCAACAACATATTGCAATGTAAACAAGCCTGTAAAGAAACTTTGTGGATGAAATAAAACTATTGTTGTTACGTGAACTGGATGTTGAAGTATTTGCACCATACAATTTAAAAGAACCCCCGACACCATGAAAGAAATTATTTATTACGAACACTCTATAATGATGTTTCTCAACAACGAATCCGTAACGACCACTTTACCGTCCGTGATATTTCATGAAAAACAAACAATAAAAAACTGTCACAATATTCACGTGTAAGATGTAATTATTTTTCAGTGTACACTCATGTTAGAGTTTGTTAACAATTTAAGGACGCAACGAGTCGGTCCTTGGTATCGAAAAATAATAATAAGTGCCGTTTTTTAATATGATAAGAAGTGGTTCGTATCTATTTTATTTGGTTTCAACTTAATATCATAGGTAACATGTTTTTAAGTAGAGCTATTTCAATTCCCACAATAATTTTTGAACAATTAAAATATCTATTTATGCCGTACGTGAACTAATTGAAATGTCTTAAACTCAGTTGCTCTATTATGTGAAAACTCGAACTAATTTTAAAATGCGCTTAGAAAACAATGATCTATCGCCTCAGATTAACTTTGCACTCTTTCAAAACGTTTCCATGTTTAATTATCATTTCTCCTTCTTAAATATTCAAATAAGCAGGCAGTCTCTAGGTGTGATGTAGAAGATTTTTCAATAAACTGTTTCAGGGCTATCTTTAACCTTTCTTTGACATAAAACTGTTATTTGAAACTTGCTATTTTGAAAGTTATGGATTTTTGGCGACTTGTTTTTCGCGTGTGACTCGTAACAGGAGAGATGACAACAATATGAAACTGCCAAATAAAGGTAACAGATGATATAACAGCGTGTCAAATATTTAATGTGAGAAATTTAACAAATAACCCACAAGACTTCAAAAAATGGTAAAGAAAAAACGTTACTAGTATAGTATCCGACTCATTTATAACCATATTACAAAGAGAATTCAAATAGTGTTTTAAACAAACATTACCATCGTCTAAAGAAGCTCATGGAATTTTATGTACGCAGTTCTATTTTATATCGCGCAGTCTCAAAGTTGTTCGAACTAAATTTTTACATTGTAAGTTGATATTCGTGCGACTTGGCATTTATTAAGTGAGTGTGTCCAAGGTTATATATTATGCAGCAATTCGGAATGACAATTTTGTTTGATTTTTAATGATTTTCAGTTTGTTGTAGTTCATCTCATTATTTACATATTTTGTACTAATTTTTTTCTGCTGCTACTACTTCTGTGTGTATGTAATTAACTTTAATACTTCATTATATTATTCAGATAAGTACCGTCATTATTATAAGTCTTGAAAGAGTGATGCATTTTCGTTTATACCTCCTCTCTGTGGGTGGATTAATAAAGGAAAAAAAAAGTCCTGTTTGTCCAGCATAGCCAGGTGGTTAGGGCGCAATCTGAGGGTCATGGATTCGAATCGCCGCCACACCAAATATTCTCGCCCTTCCAACCGTGGGAGCGTTGTAATGTGACGGTCAACCAATCCCACTATTCGTTGGTGAAAGAGTAGCCCAAGAAGGTATTGATGACTAGCTATATTCCCTCTTGTCTTTCACTGCTGAATTAGGGACGACTAATGCAGATGGTCCTCAAGTAGCTTAGCACAAAACTCAAAAAACAATTATTCTTGTTTTACAGAAATCTCTGTATTTTGAGTTTTTGTTTGTTTTTTGAAGATAATGTTTGTTTTTAAGTCAAGCGCAAAGCTACACAGTGGGCTATCTGTGCTCTACCCACCACGTGTATCGAAACCCGGTTTTTAGTGTTGTAAGGCTGCAGATATATTGCTGTGTCACTCGTCTTTGAACTCAAAACGTTGTTAAAAATATTCCAAAGTAAATTAGAAACTGAAGTTCTAAGCAATAGAGATATAAATGTAAAACATTATTATTTTTTTAAGCTATTCATATTTGACTCGAATTAACCGTGTAGGTGATCCTTTAGTTTCTTCCTCGTGCTTTTGTTGATGTCCATCATTATGATGATAATTCCTTTTTTACCGAGACATCTGGAGAAACATTCACAAATACATCATTATGTCATTGAGTGTAAAAACAAGTTTGGTAAAATTACATTAAAAATATAGTAACAACCTATCACATTCGGCGTATAAACCTGTAATCATTCAGCCTTTCTTACTGGTGAATTAGAGATGAGACATCTGTCGAAAACGCCAAGGTATTATTTGTTTTTGGTTGTTTTTTTTTATTGTGATTTATAATGTTATTACTTATACTCAAGTGAAACTTTTTTTTTATTTCGTGGCTAACTTCAGTACATGGAACCCATTATTATCAAAATCCAGTACAAAAATAGTAAAAGTTAATATAATGGCACGTTTTATGAGACGGACGATTATTTAACAAGCAGATTGTGGAAAATATGCTATATTGCACTACGTAATTCTATTAGTTTGTAAACGGTTTATCAAAACAGAATTTAAAGAAAATATTATTGTTCTGAATATAACTATTTATTGCAGAGTAGTTTTGTAATATATCCTTCAAGCCTCAGAGTTAGTCAACTTATTTCAGTTCTCGTTTGTTTGTTTCTCAACAGAATAACTGAGTCTAACCTCATCATAGATATTGCAACATTTCGAAAATATTTTGTTGGACTTTATAAGTGAGGATTATTATGGGATAGTTGAAAGCATTAGGAGCTGTGAGGTATTAGAAAATGAGCTTTGATAAATTAATACTAAGCAGTATTTGAAAATGAATGTTGTTCTAAACGCGGTTTAGGCTTAAAGCGTGCAGGACACCTGTTTTGGATTTCAGGCATCCAGTTGCTAACTTATTAAGTGAGTACGACTCTAGCACTTGGAGATCATTTACTTCTATGTAAACAAGTTACGAGGCAGAATAGGATTTGACGTAGTTGGAATTGCGATTATTTTTAGATAAATAACCTGTTTTAATTCCTGGAAAGAAGTACAATCTGAGCAAGTTTTTGTTTCTCTTAGCATATAACCAACATGACCTGCAACATTAGGTAGCTTCGATTTTTTGATTTTTTTATTAGCTTGGCATTTCAGCTATAAGTCTTCATTAGGAGATATTGTTGTAGTGAAAAACTCCGGAAAAAATAATATTCCAAACGAAAGCGAATGATATTTGTTTGTGCGAACTGTTTAAAAACAACGTTGTTGTGGAATAATGTAACAAAGAAACGTAGAACAGTTTTGTTTGAAGAGAAAAGATTATCTAATACATTCCGAGATGTACCAAGTAAAGCAAAGAGAAGTTTCAGAGAAAGTGAAATCCATTACTTACAAGAACCAGTGGTTGTCGTCATTTACTCCTGGGTTGTGTTTCTTCACAAGAAAAAACTCCGTAATTGTTTATTCTAAATATAATTTCGTTTTATTGGAATTCGTATTACAATCCGAAACTTGAACATGCTTGGAAATAATTATCTCAAGAATATTACTTCCTGAACTTTTAAAAAATATATTGAAATATTCTCATGTCTGTTTGTTAAGTAATTTGTCTAATTTTCTAATATAGTCGGAGCCACATTCTTTACATTCCACCTGGTGTATAACATTCTTCACAAGGCATTGCCCTTGTTTTTATAAAATAAACAAAACAATCTCTTTTCGTGTATTAGATTGTTAATTTAAAAGTAAATCGGTAGTGAATAGTTTTACATTTGTAACATTATTATGCTAATTGTGTGAATTGTCTTGCAGCTTTCCACGATTATCAGTAACCCCACGTTTATATCGTAAATTTGGAAAAATACCATTTCGTAACATTTGACCTTTTTTATTTTGTTGTAGTCCTGATTTCGGTTTTCAAGTTATTCTTAAAAGAACAACAACACGTGCAAATTGGGCGTAAAAGGGTCAGCGCCCTTGATAGTTTAGTTGGTTAGGTAATAATACTGTTCAATATATTTATTATTCAGTTTGAATACCAATGTTTTCCCAATTAAATGTATATCTCAGTTCTTTAATGTTGCAAAAACGACAAAAAAAGCTGTAAATAGATAGTTTTCAGAGCTTTTAAAGGTGAATTTAATTATCAAGTATATTTGGTTGAAATACAAATTAAATTTGACATAGATTCGAGAACTATATTTTCGAGTAAAAAATCTACCATATAAAAATGTCAGTCTAAACGAACCCGCTTTTATAAGTATAATCACGTGCTTTTGTTTGTTCCAGAATGCCCCTCGCTGGTACAGCGGTATGTCTCCAAATTTACAACGCTAAAATCAGGGGTTCGATTCCCCTCGGTGGGCTCAGCAGATAGCCTGATGTGGCTTTGCTCTTAGAAAACGCACACACACACACACACACACACTTGTTCCAGACTGTGATAAAATGATTACCTTCGTCCTATTATGAGTGGCGACACCTTGAATTTGTTGATAAAATTCATTTCTAAATTTGAAGTAACTATTCTTAAACGCAAATTGTGAATAGCTCCCGAAGGGATACGGTATTATTAGTATCAGAATTTTCAGTAACATCTCTGACACTTGTCAGTCCCTATAAAATGCAGTTAAACGTTCGTTACTTGATTATTTAATCTTTTCTTATGTGAGGAAATCTGGCGAAGCGTTAGAAACCAACACGACTGACGTGGTGTGTGTGAACTATTATTTTACAGTGTAATTTACACGTTTTGTGTTGCATTTGGGGGAAGTTTTGGTATGACGTAAATATGATGTGTGACGCAAAGAGATTTCACGAGTCTTTAAATTTAATGTTGCGTCTCGAATTTCTAGAAACCTGCGGAGAAATATTGTAATAATATAAAAAGTAGACATTAATCGAACTATACACTTTACTGTTGTGTTTTTCTTAATTTATGCTAAAAATATAAGATGAATTTTAAAAAATAAATGATTGCTAAATTGTATTTGTGATTTAGGCTTATTGCTTGATTGGCGCTAGTTCGTGAAACTGCGTAAGTTGTAAAACTATTAGTGGAACAAATTTAGTGCTTAGCTACCAAGTGGACTAGACTCAGCACCATGTTTACCGAAAATCAAAAAGAAACCGCATAATAATAAAAATCGTTACAACAAAATGGTGTCAGAAATTGAGTTATTTTGGTAAAATTAAAACGAAATCAAGACTAAATAGAATTAAAATGACTACATGTACTTGAAGTGAATTTATTGGAAATGATAAAATGATGGGAAAAAAGAATTAGGAGATGACTAGGAAGAAAGAGAGAGAAAAGAACGAATGATAAAAGAGAAACAAAGCAATGAAGGAAGACCAGGAAACAACAGACGATATATTATGGAAAGAAGTTGAAAGAAAAAAAGGTGTAAGATATTTCCAAACGTGTTAATAACAATAATAAATTTGATTAAAGATGGCAAAGCCAAGCTGTTATGGTGCTTAACTCATAATATGAGGGTTGTAAGTTCGAATCGCCGTCCCACCAAACATGCTCACCTTTTTAGCCGTGGGGGCGTTATAATGTTACAGTTATTCCCACTATTCATTGGTAAAAGAGTAGCCGAAGAGTTTGTGGTAGGTGGTGAGTACCAGCTGCCTTAGGCCCGGCATGGCCATGTGGGTTAATGCGTCCAACTCGTAATCTGAGGGTCGCAGATTCGAATCCCCGTCGCACCAAACATGCTCACCTTTTTAGCCGTGAGGGCGTTATAAAGTTACAGTTCATCCCACTATTTATTGGTAAAATAGTAGCCGAAGAGTTTGTGGTGGGTGGCGATTACTAGCTGCCTTATGCTCGGCATGGCCATGTGGGTTAAGGCGTTCGACTTGTAATCTGAGGGTCGCAGATTCGAATCCCCGTTGCACCAAACATGCTCGCCCTTTCAGTCGTGGGTATGTTATAATGTGACGGTCAATCCCACTATTCGTTGGTAAAAGAGTAGCCCAAGAGTTGGCGGTGGGTAGTGATGACTAGCTGCCTTCCCTCTAGTCTTACACTGTTAAATTAGGGACGACTAGCACAGATAGCCCTCGAGTAGCTTTGTGCGAAATTAAAAAAAACAACAAAAAAGACACACATTTATATATGTATATATGTGAAGTGCAGAAAAGGTGTAATAACGAAAATTGAGAACTACGAAAGGACGTTAATGAAGTACCAAAAGAGATTTATGAATTACAAAAATATTATAACATCAAAACTGTCAAGGTAGAAAGAATACCACTTACTGCATAAAGCATCTGCCTGATAATTGTAATCCAAACAGCATTAACTCTGGAACAGGATAACTCATATAACCTACATTTATAACTACGACTGCTGTGCTCTCTGACTGTAAAACCTTCCAGAGCTACTCCAGTTATATCATTACCGAATCCAGAACCACGTTCGTTTCGACAACATCACCCAGTTGAGAACCCACCATATTATGATGGAAACATAAAGAAAGATGAATATTTGGCTCAGTTTGAAATACTTTCAAACGAAAACATGAGCATTTGTGAACTTATAACTTGAATAAATTCAATCGTTACATTTCACCTACCTCCAATCGCATAAATTGATCGTAGATGGCGCTGACTTTTTCGAGTTATTTTTTAGCATAATACTACCCTCATAGCCCGCTATAAATAAATTAAAAATAGTTTTGAACAGAATAGTCCCAATTTGGACATTCCAATTTAAATACAAGTATGATTTTATTAGTTGTATTATTTTATCATTGTTTCTTAGCCTTGGTTGTCATAGTGTAACGCAATTGCTTGTATCTCAGGATTTTATTAGTTGTAGCCAATCATTGTTTCTTGGCTTTGGTTGTCATAGTATAACGCAATTGCTTGTATCTTAGTTTTATAAGTCATAGTCTAGGAAACTAAAGAAGTAATAAAACGTTTTTCTGTTCTTCTGTTCAGTTTTGTAATCCATCAAGGTTTCCAGTTCAGCAAGGACTTGTATAGAAATCGGTTGGAAAATGATAAACGCTTAGACTGGTGATATGTTGTTGGAAGCAAAGATGTTTGTTAACAACTTCCGATACACAGTGTATATTTTAATAGTTTCTTTTTGAGTTTACCCACGGATTATATGTATTACAAGTTACAGTTTTTATAGTAAGGAAGAATATTTTCAAAACGGGAACGATGTTTTGATTTTTTGTGCAGTGTTTTTGTTATCAAAACAAACATACAAATTACAGTAATGTAGGGAGAGAAACAGTAATCGAATTTTGCGAAAAAAACACAATAAAAATTTCTTGTGTGTTGTATTTTTATAGCAAAGCCACATCAGACTATCTGCCGAGTCCAACGAAGGGAATCGAACCCTTGATTTTAGCGTTGTAAAAATTTTCCTGACTTCTCAGAACTGTAAGTTCATGCCAATTTCCTTTACAAAAAGAATGTATTTTATTTAATGGAAGCTACATATAGTGTCTAGAAACATGGTCTCATGTATCAAACAATTTCATAGAGTGAAACACTATGAAACAAGAAATACAACAGATGCGTCAAGCCTTCTACGCACCCAGACTTTTCAAAGTTAAGCTGAATCTTAAGAAGTGTGAATTGTTGTGTCATGAGGTGAGGTTCGTGGAACACTTGGTCAATGGAGAGGGAGGGAGTGGCCACGGACCCAACCAAAACTGAATCTGTTAACAGTTGTATAGCACCTCAGGACTTGTGTAAGGTTTGACTGTACCTTTCTATCGCTGTTTTGTATAGGTACACACTGATATAGTTTGTGCGTCTAAAGAAACTATTAGAAAAACAAAACAAAAATATACAAGTTTCTCTTGACTCCTGAGTGTGAATCGGCACTCAATGAACCACTTGTCCTACATTAGCACGTCCAGTTCTTAAAGATCCGTTCAAAGTAGAGAAAGATGCCAGTGATCTTGCAGTGGGAGCAATTATTACAAGTACAACATAGACAAAACACGTGTGACAGTATTATTACAAGTACAACATAGACAAAACGTGTGACAGTATTATTACAAGTACAACATAGACAAAACACGTGTGACAGTATTATTACAAGTACAACATAGACAAAACATATGGGAGAAATTATTACAAGTACAACATAGACAAAACATGTGTGACAGTATTATTTTAAGTACAACATAGACAAAACGTGTGACAGTATTATTACAAGTACAACATAGACAAAACGTGTGACAGTATTATTACAAGTACAACATAAACAAAACATATGATTGCATACTTTCACAATGCGATGAATGCTTTAGAAAGAGTGTGTGTGCGGACCTACAACGCAATAAATCGGGTTTCAAATTCCGTAAGGGCAGAGCACAAATAGCCTTCTGTGTACCTTTGTGTTTAACTTCAAACATAACAAATGAACAAGTGTTAGAAAGAAACTCTGAAAGAACTAGCAAGTGTTATTCGAGAATTGAATCTTCTCTGTCAGAACCTACGTAGACAGAACTTGACAGTCATCACAGATCAGTAAGCACTAAATTGGCCAATAAGTTTCTACAATCCAGAAGGACAGATTGGAAGATGGCTTCAGAAGCACCAGGAGTAAACCTTTAAAATCTTTTATCACCTTGTACGGAATCACGTAAATACAGACGTATTATCCTGACAACCGTATATAAAGAAAGGTTGTTAACACTACGAACAGAGGGAAGTACAATAAACAAGGATGACAAATCTGAAATGCAACAGAGAAGAATCCAAGATGGGATATTAACAGATAAATAACTAATACGGTCCACTACTCAACTGAAAGATGCTCAGATGAAAGATGTTTACATTAAACTAATTAATCAACAGGCCATGATTGGTCTAGAATGGTCTTCATAGTATACAGTAGCTCCACATAACTCAACAGCAATGATATATGAGTACAGTGGAATTCATCATTACTATAAGAGGACAGAAATTATGACTACATTTGGTTATTTTGCAGTTATTACAGTCAGAGGAACTCCCTCTTCACAATCTGCTTTCCAGCATCTCAACATTCAGGTGTTAAGAAGACGCTGGAGAGAAAAAGAGAATGCTTTTATTAGTTTAGGTGCTGGAAATATCCTACATCAATTTATTTTGTAGCCTGTATTTATGTATATCTACCTAATTCCATGCCCAGTTATAGAACTAGCAAGACCAGAATTAGCAGGTACATTTAGAGCAGCCTGAAGGTGTCCTTATATGGCATAGCCGCACTACCAAGGGGGGATAAAATTCTTTAAAGGGTTACTCAGGCATGATGGGGTGTACGCAGCCATTTCTTCTAAAATGTTTTATAACTGAAGACACAACAGGAGTTGTCATTTCTGAATTCACCAGATCACTTCCATCCAATGAATTTCAGTTGAGAAACATGGATTAGCTAGTCTTCAGGACCCAGGATTTACTGAGAGAAGTTTGAGATGTTTCTCGAATTGTATATATTTATGGCGGTAAAGAAAACTTCCTCCATGTGATGTTTAAGCAATATTGCACACAGAACTGAACCAAGTAGGTCTTTACTCTTCTTGTAGATGGCACTTCAGCTTCATTCATTAGTTGCTATTTGCTGTCAGATGGTCCACTTGAGTTTTGGCTACAGGGATATCTAAAGGCAGTCGTGCATGGTGGAGTGCCTTGCCAAACTTGTTACATGTTGTTCGACAACATTTAGCTGTGTTAAATATTGGATGGTTTCAAGCAGTAGGTAAATAAATAATACCATGTTAGGTAATCTAAAATAAAATGTAAGTTCAGTATGAGGGAACAGTAGCAAATGTGTATGTTTGCTAGTTTCGATACTCACGTGCCCATTTCGATAGGCCTGGCATGGTTGAATGGTTAGAGTTCTCTACTTTCAACCAATGGGCCGCAGGTTCGAGTACCGATTCATCGAATGATGCTTGCCCCTTCAGGCGTGGGAACTTTATAATTTGATTGTCAATTTCACTATTCGTTAGTAAGATAGTAACGCAAGAGTAGGTGGTGGGTGGTGTTGACTAGCCAGCCATCTTTCTCATAAATTAGCTACGGCTAACGTAGACCAGCGTTTCCCAAACTTTTCCAACTAGGGACCACTTTATTTTTTTAATTTTTCATGAGGCCCGGCCTCTTGAAATACCTAATTTGATAACCCGCTGAAACATGGCTAAGTCTGAACATCAAGTTGGAAACAATAGTTCTATCAATACATCTTCAATTATAAAATATGCAGGTGTTTTATAGTACTACTGTGTAAAAAGAAATAAAAGAAATTATACTTCATTGTTTTTATTAGTGCTCTTTTAAGAAATAATTTGGATGATGCTGGTTTTCATCACAAAGCAACTTTAAATCAGATTGATCCCAAAATCTGGTTCGACATCTAATCTGTTCCTGTACTTGTTTTTTAAAGAAAACCAGCGTCGAGAAGCCTAATTTGCATTTATAAGTCGTGACAAAAGGCATAAGAAATTTTACTGCTTTTTCTGATAAATTTAGATACTCAGCACGACAGCTCAACCAAAAACTAATTAATGAGACTTGACTAAAACGGTCTTTCAGTGCAATGTCACAGGACGGTTCAATAATAGAATCGATTTCTGATTCACTGAGTTGTCATCCTTTCTCATTTTCTGTTCCAACAGTAAAGGATTTCCTGATCCACAATTTATTGCTATCAATTGGAGGAAAATATTCCTTCAAACATGATCTTAGCCCCAAAATATGATCTTTGATTGATGAAGAAAGCTCATCTGGAATATTACCTTCTTCATATTGGTTTTATAAATCTGTTAAAGTAGGGGAAGACTCGTAATTTCTTTTCTCAACTCTATGTACCCACAAGTTAATTTTTTTATAGCTGCTTCTATCTTTTCCTGGACTGTAAAAATAGTTATGTTAGCATCTTGTAAATTTAGATTTAACGCAGTTAAGAAATCAAAATAAATAGGCCACCTTAATGAACCAATGCAAATTATGACCTGTCTCGGCCATTAGTTTTGAGATTTCATATGAGGTCGTAACCAAGTCTTCATTGGAAGGTCTCGTGGAAAAAGTGTGTGAAATTATTTCTTTGGAAAAAAAACTGTTTCATTTTTCTTATTTATGAAAAACTATTGGCTTACTTGAGTATTCCGGTTGTCTGGTATCCAAGTGGCGTTTCAGTTTCGATGTTTTCACACTATTATTTAATAATGTTGAACAGCAGGGAAGACAGAATGACGAGTCATTATTGTTACCACCACTTATAAAACCATACTTCAAATAGTCATCATAATACTGTCGAGCCCAAAAGGTCTTTGTTTTCTCTTCTTTGATACCAAGCTGCGTATCACTTAAACGTTTATAATTAGGCCTATTATTTTTACTACAGTTTTACTAGAACTAGGCTGCATTTGCACTTCATTTGAGGTTTTTTTGTGTGATACATGTTTCTTTAGCCATCTATCCATATTTGAGAGGGGTTTTCTTAAAAATGAACAACTTAAAAAAGTTTATTTAGTACAAACTAAGTCACAAACAATTCTCTCTCTTCTCAGAACAAGCTGACGCTTCTAGCACCGGCCACCAGCAACTTGTCTGCTACCACCTGGCGTACCAGATGTAATACTCTGGTTTCACATGACTGTCAATTTTTATTAGCAGAGTAAGCAAATTTAAAATACTTGGAATAAAATTCCTAAAACTTTGGTGTCGAAGAACTGGTTAACTTGAATGAACAAATGGTCGTTTTATCTGAGACAAAATCCCTTCTTTGATCTTACCTGCAGATAGAGGAAGATCAGCTTGGACTCAGCAAGGGGACTTGTCTACCTAACATGTTTAAATGTACTGCTTTCACAAGAATCTCAAGGTTATCAACACCGTAAAACTTAATATTAGGCTCTCTGAATTGCGCTAAATGAGAAAACCTTAATTTGTGAGGGACTGAAAGTATAAAGGCAGCTGTCAACTTATGAATTCTATAGTTTCCTTGTCTTAATTACAAAATTTCACTTTTCCTTCCTGTTATATTACAGCTTAGTTGAAATACTGAGAAATTCAAATTAGATGAAGTGAAAATTTAAATTATAATGCATTTAAAAATATAAATTTTATTAGAATTTATTTATATTAACTGGTTTAATTACATTTTTCTTTAATATACAACAAGGACTTGGAGAAAGTTTGAAAATGGCGGTTGGTAGTGAAAGAGTTAAAATTAAAATTAATTAAATTTTTTTTTAGTTTTCTGCGGACTGGATTTTTTTTTTTTTTTCGTGGACCAGTATCGGATCCAGACCACACTTTGGGAAATGCTGGCGTAGATAATATTCGACAAGCTTTGCGTGAAATTCAAAACAGACCAAACCTTTTCACTACAATGTATCTGACCCTCCTGGGTCTTAAGACCTAAATTTCAATACAAAATAAGAAGAAACAATGTTAGAGTAAACACATAAGCACATCACCTTAACTGCCAACAGCAACACACGGTAAACTACAGATGATGTCAAAAGTACAAGAACATCAAAACACGTACAACGTACAATAAACAACTCAAATGTTACACAAACATACATACAAGTTCAGGAAACAAACAGAATGAGAAAGAACACATTTGTTGTCAACACCCAAACCTGAATAACCACCAACACAAATCAACGATATATACCTATGCAGGCAGCAAAAACATTCACTCAAACTCACGACACATCCAAACAAAAGCAGAACACACAACACATAACTGTAGTAACACAAGAAAATGAAACCATAACTAAAATAACAAAAGCAACTGAAAACATTTTCTATGCATTTTCAACAAAATATCGAAACCCCTTAAACCAAGAAGACAGCATAACACCAATTATTAAAACAGCTATTTAACACGTTACACCGTTACTACCTCAGAAAACAGTCACTCGTAATTTCACAAACATTACAGAACACAACCATACAATTAGCATAACTTCACAAACAAATACGTAACATAAACTGCCATAGGCTTGAAAGGAAAAGTAGTAACAGAAACCACTAGACATCCAAACCGGCTTACTAAATCAAAAGAATAGAACATCAAGCAACAACAGCTCAGGAAAAAGGAAGTGGTATTATTGGTAGATCCATCAAGACTCATTTTAATTATCTTTAAATACAACGAGGAGCTGTGTAAAGACCCTGTATGCAACTATTTATTTTTAATAATAGCAAAATAAATGGTTCTGTGTTTAAAGTATACAGTGATTAATGTTGCCAGTTCGTTAATGATGATTGGTGTGTAAAACAAATTTGTACTCCATTGGCCTAATCATTAGTCTGACCGAGACACGGAATAACACATTGTCGATCCACTTTATGAATTATCACGCTATATAATAAGCAAGCTTGTTGAATAAATAAAAAAAGTAAATTTCAGTGGAGAGAATCGGAGTTCACTGAAGAGAGGAAAATGAGAAAGTTCCAAATTTTTTTGTTGTACACGTATAGCAGGAGGATTAGCTTTTGATGTTCGAAATTGTCGTCCAGTTACAGGAAATGGCTTTGTTCTGTGTGGTTACGACTCATGTAAGCCTCAATTTGAAAAATGGCTTATTAGTTCAATGTGATTAACGTAGTGTAACTGGTGTAAGAGCCTATCTAGTGTGGAATTATACCTCTGCTAACGTTTTGATTCCACGTCAACTATGAGTGGATTCTGGTTGATCAGTCTTAATTCGTCCGATCAAATGGCGGATCTGTGAGTCATCTGTGAACCAAAAATGAAAACCATCAGCATAAACGTATGCAGGTAACAAAAGCAGTCATTGTGTTTCATCTGGCTCACTTGATAACAAGTTATGATATCTACTTTGTGTGTCACGAAGGACATTTATTTCTTGTTTACTGAGTAGGAATAAATCGATTTACTTTTAAACCACGTCTCTTTTGTCGTTGACAATTTTGACGTCTTACCGCGTTTTTTTTCGTAAAAAAAGTGTGTGCGTGTGTGTTATTTGTTACAGCAAAGAGACATCGGGGTATCTGCTGTGTCAACCGACGGAAATCGAACCCCTGATTTTAGCGTTGTAAATCCGTATATTTACCGCTGATTCGTAAAGAAAACTTTCGCATTAGATGAGGAAGAATGGTCTTTAACTTCTTATAACATTACGCTTATCTAGTTCAGCTTCTACAAGGGTATTTTAAAATAGTACAATCCCCTAGTGGCACAGCGGTATATATGCGGACTCAGGCCGCTATAAATCGGGTTCGATACCCGTAGTAAGTAGAGCACAAAGCTACACAATGGGCTATTCCCCCTCTCTTCATGTATGAGGGCCCGGCATGGCCTAGCGCGTTAAGGCGTTCGACTCGTAATCCGAGGGTCGCGGGTTCGAATCCCGGTCGCATCAAGCATGCTCGTCCTTTCAGCCGTGAGGGCGTTATAATGTTACGGTCAATCCCACCTTTCGTTGGTAAAAGAGTAGCCCAAGAGTTAGCGGTGGGTGGTGATGACTAGCTGCCTTCCCTCTAGTCTTACACTGCTAAATTAGGGACGGCTAACACAGATAGCCCTCGAGTAGCTTTGTGCGAAATTCCAAAAACCAAACCAAACCATCTTCATGTACGAAGTCTTATAATACGCGGCCCGGCATGACCAGGTGGGTTAAGGCGTTCGACTCGTAATCTAAGGGTCGCGGGTTCGAATTCCCGTCGCACCAAACATGCTCTCCCTCTCAGCTGTGGGGGCGTTATAATGTTACGATCGATCCCACTATTCGTTGGTAAAAGAGTAGCCCAAGAGTTGGCGGTGGGTGTTGATGACTAGCTGCCTTCCCTCTAGTTTTACACTGCTAAATTAGGGAAGGCTAGCGTAGATAGACTTCGAGTAGCTTTGCGCGAAATTCAAAAAAACAAAACAAACAAACTTATATTACGCACACTCAAATGCTATTAGATTGTACTGTTTTTTTGTAATATAAGACTTCGTACACTGAGAGGTGAGGGGTGGGATACTTGTAGCTTAACTTTAGCATTGTATATAATAATCCACTAAAACTGTTTTTCATAAAAAAGTTGATAGACATCACGAACAGGTTAAAGAAACTAGCTTGCTCGCGAAATCTTGCATATATGGAATCATTAGTATTTAGACGAAACTTAAAAACGCACCAGTTAATGTAGAATTATCATTTCTTGTTAAGCACATTACTACGCAATGGGTTGTGTGTGCTCTGCCCATACTGCTGAACCATTGAGACGGACAGTTTTTAAAACACAAGAATTCTAAATTATTTATTTCGTTCTGTTTGCTAGCACGCGTTTCGTTGTCTATAGTTTATTGTTATGAGTGAAGCTATGGCAATAAATCAAAATCTTGCTACGCAAATTAAATCGTCAGCGTTTCGGAAGTTTTTCTATAGACGGATGTGCAGTCCAAATATAATTTCGCTAAATGTCATTTTTTTTTTGCGTATATTCGAAATTCATAATCTTTCGGCCCAGCATGGCCAGGTGGGTTAAGGCGTTCGACTCGTCATCTGAGAGTCACAGGTTCAAATCTCAGTCGCACCAAACATGCTCGCCCTTTCAGCCGTGGGGGCGTTATAATGTGACGAGTAATCCCACTATTCGTTGATAAAAGAGTAGCCCAACAGTTGGCGGTGGGTGGTGATGACTAACTGCCTTCCATCTGGTCTTATACTGCTACATTAGGGATAGCTAGCGCAGATAGCCCTCGTGTAGCTTTGCGCGAAATTCAAAAACAGAAAATCATAATTTTGCTAAAGTGTGTATGGTATAACTAAGGATACAAACAATCACATGCTTCTTGTTCATTGATATTCCAAGGCTGTTAAGTGATGAGAGGTAATAGAAACTTCGTACAAAAATAAGGAAGTGTTTTCGTAGATTGCACGAATTTTGAGTATGCTATTAATTTTCGTTAAATTATACAAAACTTGATTGTAGTAATTTGGTGTTTTTCATTTACTTTTCTATATGAACATATTTTAAATAAGACAGTACGCATATGAATAACTAATCGCTTTTCAGGTCTGCCAGCGGTAAGTGTATGAACTTACAACACTAAGATCTGGGGTTCGATTCATCGCAGGAGGCAGAGTTCAGAAAACCCATTGTGTAGCTCTTCGCTAAAAAAAACGTATGTAAAAGTGTTAACATTTATGAGACAGGAACAAGTAAAGTATTTCTTTTCCCAACACGCAACACTTAACCAAGACAATTTTATGATGATTTTACACAAAACACTTTGTGAATTTTGAGAAATAGAAGAATAAGAAAGATCCATATAAAATATGCTTTAAATTGTATCAAATAGCTTATATGTATATTCCCCCTTCCATCCCCGATGGTTCAACGGTAAATTTAAAAACTTACAGTGCTAAAATTCATGGCTCGATCCTCCCTATAAGCAGAGCACAGATAATCTGTTGTATGTAACGTAATAAGAAACACAAGGTTATATTTATGGTCACATAATGTGTTAAGACACAATACGGCAAACTATTTGTTTGGAATTAAACACAACGCTGCACAACAGCCTATCTGTGCTCTGCTCACCACGGGTATCGAAACCCGGTTTTTAGCAGTGCGAGTCCGCAGACATACCGCTGTGCTACTGGGGAGCAAAGCAAATTGTAATCAGTTTTAGTGTTGGATTTTTTTCTTCAGCTGATATAACATGGAAATTTTAAATTTACTTTTAAAAAGAAAATCGTTAAATAAATAAAAATTATCACTCCTTGTCAACGCTTGCTAATTACTTGTCAACATATTTATTCGTTACTTACCATGCAAAGTAGAAGGTTTTGTTTTCAGTTTTGTTTTGTTTTTTGTTGTTTGCCAACTAACCTTTTTTTTTTTAGGGCTAGTAATGGAGTGATTGGGGTGGAGATAAACATTGTTTGTTTGTTTTGAATTTCGCGCAAAGTCACTCGAGGGCTATCTGCGCTAGCCGTCCCTAATTTAGCAGTTTAAGACTAGAGGGAAGGCAGTTAGTCATCACCACCCACCGCCAACTCTTGGGTTACTCTTTTACCAACGAATATTAGGATTGACAGTCACATTATAACGCCCTCACGGCTGAAAGGGCGAGCATGTTTGGTTCGACGGGGATTCGAACTCGCGACCCTCAGATTACGAGTCGAACGCCTTAACCTACCTGGCCATGCCAGGCAGAGATAAACGTACTTTGCGCAGTTACGGTGTTCAACGCTTTTACGATTGTTTTGTAAAGTTGGGTTTTCATAAAGATCTAGTCGTGGCTTATTTCTTAGTCATGCCGGTTTTGAATCTGAAAAACCAAAACTCACACTTTGAGTTTGTAGCTGTGTTATAAAAGTATCTTTTAAATCTTACTAGTCAAATGCGGTAATCTAAGAGTTGACGGTGGTTTTCGTTTATTAACCTCTAGTCGATCACTTCAAAATTAAGGACAGTCTTCAGAAAAATAAAAATAAAAAAGGTTTTGAAAATGCAACTACAGCAAGATCTTTCGTAAGTAACGGAATACCGTATTTTCCGGTTAATAAGCCGAATCGCCGAATAAGCCGCTCTGAAAATGAGGGTTTTTACTTATTACCGCCCAATAAGCCGAAGCCATTTTTAAGAAGTGACAAGTTTCTTCAAAATGATTTCTGTTTGTTTGTTTGTTTGTTTTTTGGAATTTCGCACTAAGCTACTCGAGGGCTATCTGTGCTAGCCGTCCCTAATTTAGCAGTGTAAGACTAGAGGGAAGGCAGCTAGTCATCACCACCCACCGCCAACTCTTGGGCTACTCTTTTACCAACGAATAGTGAGATTGACCGTCACATTATACGCCCCCATGGCTGGGAGGGCGAGCATGTTTAGCGCGACTCAAAAATGATTTCTTAGTCTCGTTTCAGCGTCAGCATGCATGTTGTGTCTGATCATTGGCGTTCTGTAGTAAAGCAGAACGTGTCGTATTGAGACAGAGATGGAATCAATATGTCATTCGTTATTGGCTCCACTCACTGTAATTAGGTAACCAATGAAATTCCAGAAACAACGTTTCACTGTAGTCTTAACGTGCTTTGCTGATGGGACAAAATTACCGCCTATGGTAATTTTCAAAAGAAAAACATTTCCTAAAAAGATGAAATTTCCGAAAGGAGTGATCGGCCAATAAGCCGACCCCCAAAAATCAGGTCCAAAATTTAGGGCCAGAAATTCGGCTTATTAGGCGGAAAATACGGTAAGTAAAAACGAAAACAATACATTTTGAAAACAATGGAATTTCTGAAAAACTTTTACCGTTATACCTTTTGCTGTAAATTGTATTTTTATAGTTTAACTGATTTCATCGTACAGCAGTACAAATTGCGTGAGACTCTTGAGAAAAAGCATATATAAATATCAGAAGCACCTGCTGAATTATTATACTTTGGCATTCCTTTTTATTGTCAGCATCTGAAACTTTAAACGACACAGGTTCGTTAAATGATATACTTAATAAGGCTTACCGAATGTTGTGGGCCCCGACATGGTCAGGTGGATAAAGCACTCGACTCGTAATATGAGGGTCGCGAGTTCGAATCCCCGTCACACAAAACATGCGTGCCCTTTCCATCGTGGGGGCGTATAATGTGACAGTCAATCCAACTATTCGTTGGTAAAAGAGTAGCTCAAGAGTTGGCGTTGGGTGGTGATGACTAATTGTCTTCCCTCCAGTCTTAAACTGCTAAATTAGGGCCGGCTAGCACAGATAGCCCTCGTGTAGCTTTGCGCGAAATTCAAAACAAACTAAATGTTGTGATCTCAAAAAGTATTAATCGCACCACATCACAAACTGGATATTCGAATACATTAAAGTATAATAGGCCTTGCCATTTATGCTTCCACTTGAGGGAAGAGAAATGTAAAAATCAACAGGGTAAGATTAGAAGTGGCACGAGCTTGCTTAAGTGTTGCCTGCTGAAAATAGGCAGAACCTAGGTGGATTTGTGAGCATGGTCCCCCAGAAGATTTTTGCAAAGAGAGTGGCAGTTTGAGCTTATCTTGGCACATTTGGACCAAGCTTCGAAATTCAAATCTCTACCACAAGGCATCTAAAAGAAAAAAAAAAAAAAGGCGTGGGGAAGGTTCAAGAACACCGTAATAATATTTTAAAAGATTACTGAATAATTAATTGGCAATAAGTTGCTATTCGTCATCAAATAACTCGTAACAAACTATTTAGCATTAAGGAAAAGCATTACACAAAAAGTAAGTAACTCGGTTTGGAATATATAAATTTTCTTCCTTTTGACTCTTCTGTAATACAAGTTCTGTTTTCATATGTAATTAAATCGAAAATTAGTTAGAAAGTAAAGCGAAGTAAAGTGGGAAGGGTTACGATTAACTCATTCAAAAATAAACACAAAAATCAACAACTCTGGACACAACTTTCGAGAGCACGAACCTTGAATATAATCACTTACTTATTCCCGGTCGCAGCTCAGTTCAACGTGCTTAGTTGATAGGTTACACTTTCCGAGCGCAGAGTTTGGGACACCTCCATTTTGAGGGTTGCATTAAATCTTAGTAATGGCTAGGGCTTCAGGTCCGGAGTTTGCTCTCCTCCGAGCAGGTAAGATTCATCATCCAGAATTTATCCTGTCAGTAAATTCTTATATTTTCCGTATGTACGTAAGCAAGACATGAATAAATATATTTATACTTTAATATGGCATTTTCTAGTCTGTTGCGTCATAATTAAGTTCTGTTTGAAGGCTTCATAACTAGTGTGCAAATCATGACTACACTCGAGACCGATGACGCTGTCGTCTGTCCAGGCTCGTGACATTGACGACCATTTTACTATTTTTAGCATAAACTATCACAATAATATACAAATTGATTATATATATGATATTTCTACGTTGTGTGGTATCTTTTATATTGTTTTTATTTCTAAAAAGAGTGAAGAATCTTCAGATTTTTTATTTATTAGGACGCGTAGAGAAAATCAGAGTAGACGTAAATCTAAACTTGAAAAAGTTTACGGATATCATACACAACATTGTTATTTAGTATGATATTAATTCTTAATATCTACTTTGTTAAAATAAATAGTAAGTAATTTAACTTAGTTGTAACATTGTTAACTGTATATGTAAATTCTTTCGTAAAAGATTTTTTTTTTTACTCGTTACAAGTTCACTGTTTTTTACACGTAGGATGATGTTTACTGTAGAAGCACGTGGGTCACGCACTACCCGTTCTTGTAACAACCCTACACGTACATCATACTTAAAGAGTTGTTAGGGGTCTCTATCTGATTTCAGTCATGTTTGTTTCTTGAGGACTGGTCAAAATATTAGAAAAGCACTTGACAGTTTTTTGCTGTTAATATTGTTTTAATTTTTAGTTTTGTATGATAATGAAGTATTAATTTTGAATAGAAAGGAAAAATGTCTTACAGAGAAAAAACTATTATTTACTAAATGTTATAACTCATCAGGGTACTTTAAAAATGCTAAAATTAATGTATAACCAAACATATTTAAGTAATTGTAATGTCAATTTCTTTTTATTAGAGAAATAACTTGTGTAAACAGGCATTCTAATTATGTAAATATTTTTTCTAAATACAGTAATTTTTTGTTATTACAAAACATTCCAATGAAGCCAAAAGCAGCGTAATTTAAAAATGAATCAATGAAAGAGTAAATATATATATATATATACGTATTTTCTATGAATATGTTCAGTTCCATATGATATTCTAATTGACTTGTTATGTATGACATTAAACATTTAGAACCATTTAGTGTGTGACTTCACCTTCTATTGTATCTTAGTGTACAGTAGAGCTTATTGTCTGCATATGTTAAGACTTCAAGTCCAAGATAAATATAAATGAATTGAGAAAAAATATTTGGTTTAAAGGGAAGAAGAAACCCAACTTACTGAATATTTGTTTAGAGGATTATCATGAAATGGTCTGCCTTTTTTAAAATAAATTCTATACTTTAAAAGTAATGTACACTTCACATATGTATGCTTTTATGTATGAAACAAAATGTCTTTTGTTCAAGGATACATTGGTGTAATTTATGCAGCTACATTGTGTTATAATCGGAATAAAAGTTATACCTGCTGTTTGTCTAGTTTATCTATGATTCACTGACTTGTAGCATCACATGAATGTTTTTATCTGTTGTTTGAAGACGTGTTGTTTTGTTTGTTTCATTTCAGTGTTACTGAATAATGTAGTTTTTAAATTCAACAAAATTTGATAATGTGCATTAAACAGACTGGACTGCACTATCAGCATCTACTGTAGTTGTTATAAAAGAATATGTTTTATTGCAAACACTTTATTATTACTCAAGTCTTTAGTTAAAAAAAATTATTTGCTCTCATAATTTAAATCTTTCAGTTTACTCTTGATTGTCAGTTTTGTAATTTAATTTCACATGCTTTCAGAGTATTACAGATTTATTACATTAGAAGTACAGTTTATTTCATAAGTGCAACAAACCATGACCTTAATTGTGGATAGAAATTTTTCAAGAGTTTTCTGACTAAATTACAAGTTACATTAGCAAAATAAAAGTTTAGTTTCAGTGTAAATACCATATTTGTGATGAAATTCACATATTTAGTAAAATATTTGCTTTTAAAAAATAAGACCTATTTCTAGTAGAGTTTTTATAAAATTATTATTTTTTATTCCTAAAGAAAGTATGAATGCATTATACTTTACTTAAATGTTTTCCTTCTTTGTACATCATCTGTTTAATTGCATAAGTATTGTCAGTATGTAACTATTGAAATACTTTTAAAATTTAAAAACCACTGATAATCCTTCAGTTTGTAGTGTATTTTATATTATTTTTCATAATACCAGTATATTTTTCAAACTGTACATTATAGATGTAGTTATTCATGTTATAGAGTTTTTTGGTTTACTTTTTTTTTTTTAGTTTCAGTATATAGAATCATAAAATTAAGCATTTGGGATATAGAAATTTTCAAAAGACTATTAACATTTATCAAGATTGAGAAACATATAGTTGTGGGTTGGTGGTTTGGTGCTCAAAACCCTGTTAGAACAAGGTTGATTAATTAGTTTAGTGGTGAACTGTATGAAATGTATAGTAAGAAACTCTTTTTTCAAGTGATTTTTTAAGGTGTACAATAATAAGTACTGATGAACCTTTATTTACTGATGATTTTTAAATGTTAAATTTAGATAAATATGCTATATTAATAATTTTTAACTGTTAGATTCTGATAATCTTTACACACAAACTGATTGTCTATTAGTTCATTAATTTTTAAATGACATCAGATCTTATTTTTTGATTGAGTAGATGAGAGATCAGGGTTTCTGTTTTTATAATAATTGGTCTTTTTCCACATTCTCTTGCTTTGTATGGCTGTTGCTATGAAATAGAATTTGAATGATTTAATGGTGACACCTTTGTTTTTTCTAAATTGCTCTGGCTTTTCAAGTAAAGTTAGGTGTACAAAACATCTTTTGTTTTTCTTAATCTACCTTTCGCACATACATTCATAAGCACTTATTACTGAACTTCCACTGGATATTTCTGGTTTAATATAGTGCAGGTATGCATTTAACTTGTTAATGAGAAACATCAGACGACTGTGTTTCTTGTAGATGTTAAATGTTACATAAAGATTATGCAAAGGAAGCTGCATGACTAACATTTTTGCCTGTTCTTCTAACTCAGTTCACAAGTAAATTTATTGAACTGTTATTAGTATCCTGAATCCTGATTTAGTAGGTTATTTACATTATTTACACATCAGTAAGAAAAATAACATCTAAGATGTAAAGAAACTGGGAAATAGCAGTTTGAAAGAAGGGAATATACAGAAAAGCTGTGTTTGAATAATCTATCAGTGATTATAAATTTTAGAATATTTTAAAAAAAAGGTATTGATTAGAGTGCATGTTGTTAGGCTCTGCAAACTCTATTTATCATCAGACATTTTCTCCACACTTTTCTGTAAAATGATGGACAGGATTAATTGTGCAATTGCATTGTTTTCCTCACCTGTACATGGTATGTCCTTTTAGTTTCATCAATCTCTTCATTCCATATAAGCAATTTCAAACTTAGTCTGTGCTTTCACGGTGCAGGTTATGCATTAACATTCCTAACAGTAATAACTGGATGTAGACTTTTTTTCAGGTTATTTGACAATACTTGCAGACATGCATAATACCTGGTTATTTTAACAACAACTGAAATCCAATATGGACTGTTACTTTTCTAGGTCCCATACAGTACAATACGTAGATATGGCTAAGGCTAATTTTGGAGTATTGTGAAATAAACGATAATCCTTAAAGTTACACAAATTATTTTATATGATTTAGTTTAAAAGTAGTGTATGTTTACAAAATAGTTTACTGATGATTGCAATCATCAATATTGCATCAGTATGGGATCAATGATGCAATTTTGTGTTGAATTGATTGAAGTGAATGTGACTGTTGTCAAACAGTACTTAAGTATGTGTGTTATACAGTGCGTATAAAAACTGTAAACACAAAGAAATAAATTACTCAGTTACTGTTAACACAACTAGCTTATGTCTATAATATTGTATATAGTGATGAACTGCTAGCCTATACAATATATATATATATATATATTTATGTGTGTTTGTCAGATTTATTCATTTGTATTAGTATTAGAATATTTAAAACAAACTTTAAAGAGAGAAATAGGTCATCATTCCCTATAATTAAGCTTGTTTTAAGATCTTGGAGATATTAAAATTTATCTTGCCAGTTTAGGCTTAACCCTATAAAATAACAGTTTTTTTTCCTTTCTTAGTATACAAACACACAGTGTAGAATCCAGTTGGTATCAATTTTTTATAACTTTTCATAACTCTCTTCTTTGTTTTTTTATGATGCATGCATATTATTTATATTTTAATAAGTTGCCTTTAATATGATTTGGATCTTTATATTTAATCAGATTGTAAAATGGGCAATTTAGTATCTTGTGAACTGTGAGGAAAGCTGTATTCAGTGAGAAGTTTTAAAATTAATTATGAGAAAAATTAAATATTAGTTTTAATGATGAAACTAGAAAAGTTTGTTTTCTTAAAAAGTGACTTAAGACACCTTTTCACATAAATACTTGAGGGCTACAAGAATTGTCAAGCTTTCTATTGACACTTCTCTGATTAATATTTATAAAATAATCTTAAGAAAAAAATTTAGCTGTCTATATAGATTTGTTTTAAGACCACCGTATCATGTTAAATAACATGGCTTTGAATTAATACAAGCTTGTCTTATTTATTAATTCAGTATTGTAAACATAGTGTATATATACATCTTTCCCTTGCCTGAACATGTTTCTTGTTCAGGTGACAATGTAATATTTAGGAGAATGTCACAAATATCAAGTAATGGAATAAATAATATGCAGTAAATCTATACTTATTTTAATGAGAATGAAGTAGAGCTTGGCATATAAGCAATGCTACTATTAAGTATAACTGGTAACTTTTAAGTTTTAATTGTTATTATTTGTTTAAATATGAAAAAAATTGTAAATATTGTTTTTCAAGCCTTGGATCTTCTGTATTGAGCTCACTTAAATCATATTATCCTGTTAACTTGCTGTGTTCAAGGAGTGATAAATTTGGTGGAGGATCAGTTGTTTTGACCCAGCTGGATTCTCCCAATAGAATGGATGCTTCATCAAGGGGTTCTCCAATTAAATTTACTCTCAGTTTAGGATACAAGTGATTGATGCATTTGTTACTGATTAGAACACTCAACTACTGGCATTTTGATCTCTTTTTACCTCACCCTCAGGCATTGGCAGTAGATGGATTCAGTCAAAACTGGACTGGATTGCATCCATATGCCTACCCACCAATTGATCTGTTATCCATAATCCTAACAGCGATTTGTTCAAACTCTGGTTACATTCTGTTGGTAGCACCAGATTTGCCTACCCAACTTTGGTTTCCACTTTTGTAATACCTTCATGAGTGCCTATCTCTTCTATTTTCTCTTTGGCCATGTGTGTTGAGGCAGCCCCAATCCAACATTTTATACCCATCCATTTAAAGCTTAAGCTTCGTGTATAAAGATTATGCTGTCCTTCATATGACATTGGGATGTCACTTTTATGGTTGTCACATATCTGACTCCGTCTCTGTATTGTCCCACAATGGACATTTTTATCAATGGAAATTACAAAGATATTAATATTGGTGTAGTGTGAAGAGGTTGAATCAATTTATTTTAATGTGCCGTGCCTACAATTGCTCAGTTGTTGGCATGGCTCATTGGCAAGATTTTTACATCTTCTACTATTGCCATATAAAAGGCAGCCTTATCAGCTACCTAAAGGTACTCATAGAGATGAAAATTCTTTGAATCCCAAATGCTCTCCAGCCTCCTGAAGTAATTTCAGATCCTTCATCCCAAATGACCAACTTAGTTACTTAACTTAGATATAAATTTGGTGTTACATGCCCTTTCTTGACATTTGTTTGACCTCTTAGCCTCATGTACATATATAATCTTTCCCTTAAAGTTTAATTTTTATTTACACTGCAAGTTTTACAGGATGCTTTATCATTCTACCTAAAACTTTCTTTACCCAGACTAGTCCTTCTTACGTAAGACACTGCCAGCTAGAGAAGTGGATAATGCATTTTCACTAATTCACCTGACCACTGTTTTGCACCTCTGGTTAATCAGATCTTAATCACTTGTTGTATCCATTGAGGGTTTTGAAGTGTTATGATGGCTACACTAAAGCTTTTTTTGAGGTAGTAGATAGTGGATTTTTATTTATTATGACCCTTCAGTTTTCCTGGATTGATATGCACAATCTGAAAGTATCCTCCACTGAGAGTTTTTTTTATTACCCCCTCCTACTATATTAACCATATCTGCTAGATTATAAATAGCAGTGGGTATTTTCCATAGTTATCCTTTCTTTCCTTTCAAGGGTCCCTTAACTCTTTTTCACAGAATCCTACTCTGTGATGAGTGTTGTCTAGTCAGATGTGTTTTTGTCAGAATAAATTGACATTACCAACCACTAACACTATACTTTTTCTAGTTTGCAACAGGCTTTGTAGAAATGAGGTATTCCATGAGACAGTTTAGAGGCAGATATGGTTGTATTACAGTGCCATGTGGAATTGCCATTCGTTGACTATCATGAGTAAAGCATGAGGGGATCCTACCTGTCTCTGTTGATCAGTGGATTGAATAAATTGAGGTTGGTTTTCCTTTAAACATTTAGGAAACTTACTTCACCTGTTGCATTGTTTCTCAGAACTTCCTAACATGCAATATACCCCCTTCTTCAAATTCTACTAATGAATCTAAGGGGAGTCCTTATCACTCTTGGTTTCCAGTCACTGAGGTGGTTGCAGAGTTATACCTCCAGAGTGTTCAAGTGATTTTGGGAAAGATGGCAAAGCTGGGGGTCTTCTTACCTAAACCCTTGGATGCTTTTATTCCAGATATTGGCAAGAGTGAAAACAGTTTATACTAGAACTTAGTTGTAATATTGGACTAGATCTGACATTTGGCTGTCCAGTTGTATTGAGTTTGTCCCTTCTTTCTGATCAATATTGGTTCATTATCTTGTTTGTAGAAGACAGTCTACAATTGTCTCCTTCTAAATGCACTGACATAATAGCACCACCCTGAGTCCATGGTTGAGCATAGTGTGTTCCATATTATTCACATAATGCTGGTGACAAATGGAATTTACTTTGCCCACATAGTTGGGAAGTAAGGATTAATATTGATAATTCCAGACTAGACAAGTTCTGTTTCCTCAAGTTGAATGTGCCATATAGGAATCCTCTCATTCTGTGTTTACAATGTTGCCTTTCAAACCTCTTTGAGTTAAGAAGAGGGTGTGCCCACTTCATTGTTGCTTATGGTCTTGTCGTGATTCTTGTGGCTCAGGATACATCACTCTGTAGATCCAGGTTGGGATCAAATCACAAATATATATATATTTATCGTATTCCAAATTCCCAAGCCACTACCATGGGAATTAGGGGACATTCTCTTAATTCTTACCCCTAACAGTGTGATCTTTGTTGTCTAATTGGGTCTGGCCAGTGCTGATTACAAGTAACATCAAATTCCACATGCAGTTCATGACTTAGGTTTTGGGTGAAGATCATTCATGTTTTGGATGTAAGTGCTTTTAAAACTTTTGTTTAAATAAACACCCTCACATATGTATTTTTAATTGTAAAAAAAAAAAAAAAAAGAAAGAAAAAAAAGGCCATCCAGGTGGTTAAATGTTAAGCTTGATAGCTTATAATACTGAAAAATATGGTTCAATACCTGCAGTGGGTACAGTGTAGATAGTTGATTGGGTATTTTGGACCTAAAAAAAATGCATTAAAAATGAGAGCTTGCAACAATAAGTGATGTAGAAACTAAAAACAGAAACCTAAAGAATCTTGTCAGTATGTATAAACAAATCATAAAAATTAATTCATGTATAATGGATGCAAAATATTAATCATAATAAGCATTAGAATAAACAAATAATAAAAAGGATAAATAAAAGATGGATTTCAAAACTATGCTGTTCACACAAAAAAAATCAATTCTAGCAGAATTATCACAAAAATACTATAAATGGAAGTGTCTAACAACTTGTTGAAAAATCACTCAAGAGAAAACTAGAAATTTGGGTTAATTTGTTGTTAGATAGGCTTAACGTCATATTATTGTACAGCATATCTACTTCCTGCTGAACACTCAATATTAGTTGTTCCTTTTCATAGCTAAAAATTAATAAAACATACAGTTACAGTAAATCTCGAATCACAACTGTGCATGTATAATGCTTTTGCAAAATTGCATAAATTGCATTGGTTCTAATTGCAGGAGTGGTGTATTGACTGATAAAGAGAGTTGTCTGTTTGACCAAAATACTTGTAAATTATTCATTATAACAACATTAAAGTTCCTTGTCAAATTCTACTGTGATTTACCCTCCGTGTTTATAGGCATTTACTTAAAATCTTACTAGCTCTGAAGATACAAAAAAATATACACAAAGCTGTATGTTCCTGAGTATTTGTAAATTATTGTTCACAGATATTAACAGAGCATTTTCAGTATTTGAAATTCACTGTTAAAGTAATAAAAACAAAAATAAATGAATATTTAGTGAGAGTGTACATTCCTTTTTTATTTTAAAAAATGTTAATGCTGTAAATGATAAAAATTTGATTGTAGGACTATGCTGGTTAAAATGTGTATAATATACATATAATAAGGGATCATTTGTCCTTCAGGGCTGTCCTTGCACATCCATTCTTGTTAAAATTTTTATTTTTTTTCAGCAAATCTTCAGTTCTTTTTAAATTTCTAAAGAGCCAGCCCCAATTGTTGCCAATTGTAACTCATTCTGTATGTCAGTCACCCTGTTATAAAATAAAACTGGCTTAACTGGAGTCTAGCCTGCCGTTTTACAAATTGTAAATCTATGTCTTTTTGTCTTCTTTTATTTGGAATAAAGCAGAAAGAAATGAGAAGCTTTTATCTCGTTGATCCTCCTGGGTAAATCTGTAAAGTTCAGTGAGATTACATCTTGTCTCTTTTATCAAATTAAGATAAGTTCTATTCTTCACTTGTCTATTGAGATAAACCTTCAATCCTCAGAATAATGGGTAGCATACCACCCCTGAACTGTTTATAGTAAATTAATATTCTTCCTTAAACAGGGAAATCAAAACTGTGCACGCTGTTTCAATAGAGGTGTCACTAGTAATTTGTGTAAAGGGATAATTACTAATTACCTCTTTTGGCTTGCAAATGCAATTTCTATAAATACCCTTTAAAATACCATTTTATTTACTTCCAGCAACATAACTGACTTGATGGCTTTAGTGACTTACCTAACACTATGTCAAGATCCTTTTGTTCAGTCAAGCATTTGTGTGGGTTCCCATCTGCATTGAAGATAATTCACATTTGTATGATAAAGTGCATTACCTTGTACTCATTGTTACAATAAAAGGTAATTTGTTATCTGTTTGCCCAATTTAGCTCCACATATTCAATGCTGCTAGAAATGCCTGAAAGTTTAAATGCCATAAGCAATCTTTACTGACTTAATAATTAATTATGTGTATGTCACTTTGTTATGTATAGACATTTTAAACCTACTTCTAATGTATAATGACTTAAGTGTAAAAATTACAGTTCACCAAGGTATCCTAGTACACACTAGAACAGTCATTGTTCAAGTACTTGATTGTATAAGTACTGCCTCAACCACTACTGTGTCTTTTGTATCTCGGCTATCTTGACGAGTTTTGGTATTAGGTGAAAGGCCTTATCAAAAGAGGATATAACAGAGGTTTTGTAGTTGATATATTAGTACATTCTTCTTCACTTTCAATTTTACATTTGTATGATATTATTAATGCAGGTAAGAACTTGTCAATGATCCAGTTACTAACCCATGAGGCATTTAAAAGTATCAAAAGTCCATTTAGTCTACACTACACCTCACCCCATACCATGCATACAAGTTGTTTATCCCTAACCACTATTGGTGTTACTTTCTCAGCTAATCTTCAGTGTTGCACTTTATCAAAAACTTTTTATAAATCTGCATCAACTCTTAAGCCTTTTCATTTTCTATTTTTACAAGTAACATCCTCAGAAAGGTTAACAAGTTTTAGTAAGATAAGAATAACGACTACCAGTCCATGTGGAATACATTTTTCTTTTTGATAATGTGTAAATTTGTTTTGTAGTTAAGTTTTAAGAGATTGAATATTGTATGCAAATGAAGATTAAGTCTTTTTCTCTACATTATCTTATGATACTTTAGTAGGAATATAGGTGTTGTGGTCACTTTTATTCACATGTATATGTATAGTAGTTATTAACAATTACTGTAGCATATGTACAGTGTATAAATGTGTGTGTGTATGTGAGACAAGATTTTTACATTAACAGAATACACAGATAGCAATTAAAAAAGAAAAAGTTAAAAGAGTCTTGATAAATATTTAAATAATAAAAATATCATAAGCTGTTACAGTATTAGTTAGTATTAACTTGTAATAAATAAAAAAATTAAGCTTGCATTTGAAATGTGTAATTTGTGTTTTAATTATTTAAGAGTTAGGTAGGTTACATAACACATAACTAAAGTACATGATTAATATTATTTGAAATTAAACTTTGTGTATGTGTTTATAAGCAACAATGCTTAGACCTTTTTATTCTGAGATTATTTTGACTTTTGAAAACTTTAATAAGAGTTATAACTTATAAAAAAAAAAAAAAAATAAACATTCTATTGTTTCAGAGATGTTTTTGTACTTAAAATAATGTTTATAATCTTGCAGCTTACGAAATAATTTTACACATATTGCAAAATACATCACATTTCTGTACTGGTGGGATTTATAAAAAGATAGTTGTAGTATGATCACCATGATATTGTTGCATACTACTGTAGTTTTTACCACTTTGTATATTTGTACAAGATTTTGATATTTATATTGGCAATATGATTTGTAGTTTTTAGCTCTGAAATAATGCTTAGAACATTTCACACTCAGTACACTATCACTGTTTCAAGGTAAAGTTTTAAAAGTTTTGTGTATGAAAAGTTTTTGGTATATTCTGTACTTGTTACTGATATGATTTCTTGATCATGGAAAAATTTATCCTGATAAGCATCAAAGAAATTTGAATCGGTGATTACAAATATGTGAATATTTTATTGAAAATTTAATATTCTGTAATTCCAAAAAAAAAAGATAAATATATGTTTTTTGTAATACCTAAAAGTTCAGTTATTAATGGCGTATGATAACTTTGAAGTGTTCCCTGTGAGAATTACTTTAAAAATTATACATGCTTAGTTACATTATTGTACATGAAACTATCCTGACTGCAAATGTAGTTTTTTAATACAGCTTGTGTTTCTTTTCTAATTAAGTAAATTATTGGTATGTAAGAATGTTTAATATAATTATATAAGTTTTGTGTGTGCTCAAAGACTTCTTATGAGTAACATAGCAATTAGAACAGGTTATCAGTTAGCTCAAAGCAAACTAGCATTGCTGAAAAGTGGTTTGGCAGGTTAAGTTGTAAAGGGATGTGTTGTTGAGGAAGACATTTACATGTGTATGATTTCTAGGTCTATGTGCCATTCTGACAGAAATGTCTCCATAGTTAGGGTCACTCCCGTAGGCTGTTTGTATACCCTGTTGAATAACTACCTCTTCATAGGACTATAGGTTTTATTGATTGCTTTCTTATCTTTTATAAAATGTTCTGAACATTCATCTGTTCCATCCTGCTTGTGGTGTTTTTATTTTGCACTTTACCTTCCTATAAAATGAATGAAGAGATATTTACAATTTGTGCTATTCTGAAAAAAATACCAATTTTTACGTTTATATTTTCATGCACATAGGAAAGAAAAAATAAAATATAACAGTTACTTATCTGTCATTTATTTTACTTTTTTAAAACATAACATTATTTAAATGAACTATAAAGCTACAACCAAAATAGTGTTTGGTGTAGTTGTGAATAATATTTCTATACGCTAAACATGTACATCTATCAGTAGGTCTAAACATTTTGTTGTTATCAAAATGAGGATTTCAGTATAATGATGAAAATACACTAACAGCATTTGTCTTTATTGTACGGGGTGTTCAGAAATTCACTGTGCACTTATATATTTATTAACAGACATGTTTCAATATAGAATACAGGAGGTAAAATATGAATGACAATTATAAACAATGTTGAAAGTAACCCCTGTTGGCATCAATACAGGCCTGAATCCTTTTTATTTTGTTTCTAAACACCGCTACCAGTTGCTGGCTTGAAATAGACTGAATAAAATATGATTACAAAACTGCACAGTGACTTTCCGAACACCCTGTAGTACTTCAGATCACACTACATAATATGTTTAGTAGTTCTGCAAAAGTAATTTTTAATTTAAATCATATATTCCTGATTTATGATTTACTGTACAATATTCTAACTTTTAAATGGACAATGCATTGTTAAAGTTTAGTTTGCTAGATAAGACTTCACTAACAGTAAGTTTTCCTTAAGTGGATACATATTAGAAAATCAAACAAACCAAAGCTGTCAGTTAAGTTCTAATTATCTTATTCATATATCTCATATTCCAAAACATATTTACCATCTGCTGATACCATAGCTGTTTTTCAATCTCCAGGATTTTCCTTGCATATCATCAGCGTCTTCTCCAGAATAATATAACTCAGTAGTGTCAACCTTACAAAATTCACATTCATTGCTGTCACCAGTGAAGGACAGAGATTGCGACTAGGTTGTATCATTTGCAGTGTCTGAAAACAAAATCATATTTAACATAAAATTGTAGTTTATGTGATGCATAAAATCTATTGTAAAGATTGTTTTTAATACTGTATAAGGTAAATAGTGTTTTTTGTTCCACAAGTGATTTCTTTGGAAATTTTAAGTTTCTTTGGTTGTGCTTGTCAGAAAATAAGTCAGTAAAGATTGTTGTTGTATTCATCTGTGTATATATATGCACACACACACAAATTATAATATCATTAAACACAAACTTTGTCATTTAAAACTCCAGACATATGCATAGCACAACACAAGTTAGTTATTCTGATTACATTTCAAAGACTATACTAACTCCTAAAGCAGCAAAGCTGTGTAGTTCTGTACCTTGATCTTTAAAGAACATTAGCATATCATTGTAGTAAGTTTCATGTAGGCATTTCTTTCTGTTCAGTAAGAAGTGTCAAAGGTCTAGCTTGTATATCATATACTGTGTAGTGATGCAAGCTCAGACTGTTGTATAATGGGTAAGTTTCAAGTGGGATGCTTAAATCTCAAACCTATAATAAATTTATAGTTCTTTTCCATTACACAATGCAACTTCCTTGTGCTCAAAACCATATGTAGTTAACTGTTAGATATACATGACTGTTTTAGTTTAATTTGTGTTATGTGAGTATTATGATTTGAATAGTTTATATAATGCAGTTGTTTTATTTAGTTATTTTTAGAAGTGAGGATTTATGGCAAGTTTGTTTATGTAATTGTTTACCAATCATATATTATATATAGTGTATGTTCAATTGTTATGAGTTGGCATTTGTTATATTGTTGCATGATGTTAGTAGAACATTCTGAATTTTTATTTTTATTTCTCCTAAATTGTATATTATTGCATTAGAATATATAGTATTGTATGGAATGTTTTAGACTTCTTTCAGGGTGTAAGTACACATCAGAATATTATCATATATATTTAGACTGTGTGATTGTGAGTATAACAATAAGGAGTGTATAATGGTGATACTTAAAGTGATGTTATCACAGACTATATTGCAAAAACAGAGCAGAGAAGTATAATTCCTCTTGTCATTTGTGTTCTTCTAAAGTAATTAAACCAGCTTGTGTGGACTTTGAATTGTTTTAATATATGATTTTAAAACAAATGGGCTATGTTACTGTTTGATTATTGTTGAAATTTATTGCCAACAGGTCAGACACCTACTGCAAAGAATCTAGCCTACAAAGCTTGAATGTAACAATACAGCTTTGGGCTTTCAATTACAAAGTGTTAGCAAACATCATTGCATGTGACAATTTCAACAAAACAGTAACAATCAGAGAAGTTGCACACCCTCACTCTGCAGTTCCTTTTCGACACTGCATGCATTAATATTAGATAATGTCAGACTCCACTCTCAGAAACTGGGAAAATAATTCTTTGATCTAAAATGAAAAACAATCCAGATATTTTTTTTCAGTGTGATAAGAAGTCTTATCTTAATGTGTTCATAAAGTGTGGTACAAATCCAGTCATGCTTTACAGAGTTATTAACTCAAACCCATGAAAATATCCTATTTCCCCATTAATAATAAAAAAAATGCTTCAAAGTGATCCAGAACATGGATCTAGATCAAATTTGGGGAGGACTGTCCCATACTGACTTCCCATTTTGTAGAAGATTTTCATGTACATCAGTGTATTAGAGTTTGAGGTACATGCATGAAAACAGACACATACATAAACCCAATTGCAATACCCTCACCCCAGGTGAGGGTAAACACACTTGTGCTTCATCAAAAGAATGTAGACCATGTATAAATTCAAAAATAGCATAAGAAGCTGCACTACATGTAAGCATATGTGCATAAGTAAGGAGAAGAAAATTTATGAATTAATCTGCATATAGTTATAAGAGTTGCTTTCCCTAAGGTTAAACTTTATATATGATGGTAATTATGAGACATTTTTATAATGCTAATTATCAGTCACTCTTGCAACATTATGAAAAATGTAATAAACATGATATCGTACCAGTATCGACTGCAAATCGTACTTGTTTTGAAATATCGATACAGGTTTTTTTTTGCCAAAAATCATGCCTATAAACATCACAATTGTTTACCTAATATAAACCTGATACAGCCAAAAGTATCTGTAGATTAGTGGTTGAATTACTTTATTTTGAGGATAAAAATAACTTTTATGTCTTATACCAGAAATTAAAAAAATAAACCATTATAAATTTATTTGAACTACAGTACCTTTGTTCAGTTCAACAATATTCTAAGATACTTCTGCTTTTTGAAGTTAAAAATATCTGATATGTTACATTTTGTAACTGTCCTTGCTCATGTTATTGAATATAAATATATTGTGATAAAGTTACCCTGTCTGAACTTGGTTGTATTAAATGCTAATCTGTAAACTGTGTATTTTTAACCTGTCATTTCTTTTGATTCTGTTTACAAGCTCATTTATACAGCTTAAAAAGTAAGATTTTTTTTATAAATTTTGTGTGTTTGAGATACTTTAGAGGATTTTGATATGTGATTAAAAATACACTTGAACAAAGATGTAATAAAGTACATCATTTATAAACTAGATAGCATTGCCATTCATCAATGCTGTGCTGTCAGAAAGATAATTCACTATAATTTTACACACTGCTAACTATATAACAGTTTTCTTGTTAGATACAGTCAATGTGATTGCTTTTTTGTTTTTTTAATTTATATTTTACTATCATAGGTATAAATCTTAAACCTTTTTTAATTGTAGGGCCCACCCTCGTAATGTTTACCATTACTCAGTTTAAACTACCATGAGTTTTGCCCCTAATGCAGTTACAAAGAAGCGGAGGAAATCGGACAGCAAACCCCAGTCACAGTTGTAAGTATCTCACTACAATAACCTTTGTTTTTCAGCATTCTGGCCCACTAATAGGGCCATCTTTTTAATTTTTTTGTGACAAGAGTATTTTATTATTATTTAAGTTATTCTTTAATAGTTACATTTATATATATTATATATTTTAATATATATATTTATATATAATATTTATATATATATATTTATATATATTTATATATATATATTTATATTTATTTGAGTATAAACATTATAAACTTCACATTTTATCTTTTTCTTATATATCTTCCTAATAATAAGCTTTTAACATTTCAAGTGAACAATCATATGAACTCCCAGATGACAAAGCTGAGGTTGTATTGTTACAAGTTTACTGAAGACATTACACTTGTACTTTGAAATGTTTAGATGAATAGTTCTTAAATTAAAAATATTCTATTGATATTCTAGAAATTATTCATAAAATATTGTTTTTGAAATTTGACATGAATATCAGGTAATGTACACCAGACAAAATAACATTGTTATCAAGATATCAACAAAAGTGTAATTTAAGATACTGTCCAGACTATTTGTTTAAAGATATAGAATAGCTGTAATGAACTTTTTAAAAGAGATTACACAGTGTCTGTACTTGTTGAATGTAAACTGAAATGCTCACTTCATCTAATGGTATACTAACAGAGTTTAAAGTACTTAATATGTTTCACATGCTACATTTTTTATGTCAGAACTTTAAGTAAATTGTTTTAGGGATCTGTATACAAAATCTTTACAGTTGCTGCAATTGTGAAGAGTTTTGAAGTGACTCATGAATGAGGTGTCTTAATCAATTTTAACAACAATTTTAACAACATCAACAGTTGTTCACCTCTGTGAACAGTTGGTGGGTCTGACAGCCCTGAAATGCTTCATACACTCATCAGACTTGAGGTTTCCTCTACAGCCAGTGAGAAACCATAAACAGGATCAAACTATAAGTTACCCATGCAATCTTGAACAGAATTATTTACAGTGGTTGAGAACATCTAGATCTGATGTCCCTGAGATGCTTGATACTGCTATAAAATATGAGGTATACTGTACAGTTCTAAGGGATGCACAATTTTTGGGTGTGGTGGTTTCGAGCTATTTGTTACAGACCTTAAACATACAGCAACATGTACAACTTTTTTATGGGGTGTACTGTTCCTGAAACGTTTGGCGTATGCCTTTGACCTTGAGGTTTTCTCTGTTCATTTGAATCAAAAATTGTGTTTTTTGCTTTGTCTTTATATAAGGTTCTAGTGCACATACTAATCTGAACATTTATTATTGCTCTGAATAACTAAAAATATGCATTACTTTACTGTTAAACTGTAGGTATTGTAGTGTTGTTTTTGTTGTTATATTGCAATTTTATAATAATTGATGTCTTAATATAGTTTATACTGTTTTCTATAAATAATCTGAATTACATCCAGGGATATTTATAATTTATAAATTGCTTTTACAATGCTAATCAAAGCATTGGAATATATTAATAGTTCAAAGAAAATTTAGTAAAACATGTTTTTCACTGGTTTATTGAATTTTTACTAAGCTATTTTATAAAAAAAAGTTCTACTGGATGCTATAGTAATTTAGTTAAGCTTAGCCTTCTTTGTAAATGAGGATGCCATTAAACATAAAATGAAGTTGGGAATCCTTAAACAAAGAGGGATGAGTACATTTATATTGAATATTATTCTGAAGATGCAAATAGTATGATGCAAGACAATCATATATAAAGTCATGAAGAAAAGAATGTATCAGATGTACATTTTGACATTGTTTGGCATTGTATAGGTAATGTAATGATGTTAAAAACTGACTGCTTTTGAGACCAGTGTTTAACAACCATTTCTGATGCAAAATATTCGTACATTCAGATTATAAAGGTCTATTCAAGTTGAAATTTTAAAATTTCTAGGACGTGGATATTCATTGTACATAATGTCATTTGAAAATAATGAAATGCGAATCAATTTGGTACACTAAGATGATCCAGGAAGAAACCTGCAACAAGTCATGCCTCAGCCATTGTAAATAAATTTTTGTATCTTGTAACAGTTGAGACAAATCCACTTAACACTAAAGTCAATACAAAAGCCATCAATGTGCACAATAATACTGTGCAACATGATCAAAAAAGGATATCCATATTGTGTCAACAAAGCTAAACAGAATACAAATTGACCAAGATAAAGTTTTCAGTCATATCTCCTGTTCAAGCATTGCAAATCTCATGCAGTTTGAAAAGGAAGAAGGTATTCAATCTATTCCATAAGACATACCGATCAAGTCATTGGACACAGTATTTATAGGCATCTGTGTAATCATACTGTTGAAACAGGCACTGAGAAAGCATTGTTTTTATAGACTAGATAGGTCATTGAAAGTTTACATGGTGGAGTGGTTTGCTTTGGACATTACATTATTACAACATAGCCACTTACATTAGAACTACTATTTATTTATACAAATTGGTGCTGAAACTTGCAATGTTGGACTTACTGAAATGGTTTTTAATTTATTAATATTGTCAGATAGAGTATGACCATATGTGGTAACATGGAGTTTAACCATGTGGTGAAACTTCAAAATCGCACTCAACCACTGTTTATGGAGATATATGAAGGTGCATCTCACAATCCATACAAATTAGTCAGTCATATTTGATATTTATTTTCAAAAACACATCTAACTAATGAAGACAGATATAACTTTTATCTAAGAAAGACTTTCATACATATATAACTAATTTTATGAACAACTCTACTATTTTTTTAGCAGCACCTTCACATGTTTAGAGTTCTGTTGTGTAATTGTATGTTAACTATAATCTGAAAAAGACAGGCCAGTGTTTTATTAAAACATGTAGCATGTTCCACTGCAAATAAAATACTTCCTTATGCTTATAGATCATTGTTTGCTACTTGCTTGTATGTTAGCATAATATGCTTCCTTACTTATGTACAGTCTGGATCAATTTCACTTATTGTAGCTGAAATTTAAGAGTGTATTTTTTCATTCCTGAGACAGGATCACTGGAACAAACTCACTTAAAATGACAATGCAAAAGCACAGAGCATTTTACTGTTGCTGGCATTAATCAAATTTGTAGGTGGATAAGAACAACATAAATGACCTTTGATATTTATTGGTTTTATGATGTAAGGGCTTGTAATCCCAAGAGATAAAGGTCAACATTCAAATTTTATTTTTTGTGCTCAGAGATATAAATTAATGTCAGCAATGTTTAGGAAGTGAAATTAACAGCCATGAGGTTTTAGACCCTTTTCTAAGTGCGAGTTATAGTTTGTGCACCTTAAACTTAGATGTGCAGTTTTGATGCTAATGTAAGACCTGTCAGCAATTTGAATAACAGAATTGGAAGTCAAAAGCCAAAGCTATGTTTTTGGGACTAAATAATTACTGAGAATTACTTATTAAATAAGTTTAATATTCTGATTTGTTATGAAGTTCTTTATTGAATAAATATTTTGTGATGTTTCTTGGCCTATTTTTTGGCACACTGGCAAGAAACACATGGACGTTTACTCCTAATCCTAATTCACTTCAAATCAAGTGCAGGAGAATATTAGTGTAAGAAAGAAATTAGCTTATATTTTTCAAAAGAAAAATTTAATTTTACTGGTTTAAGAACTAATTTCATTGTAGCATTCATCAGACTATCACAAATTCTTAATTGTTTTTTTTGTTTCAAGGTCATTAACATAGAAACAACAACAATGAACTGGATACCTCTGTTTGTTTTTAATTATGTTTTTACCTTATTACAAATGTAAGTTGGTTCATTACTTTATACAAGTTATGTGTGCACCCTAATTGAACTACATTTACAAATTACTAATAATTTTCTTTACTGTGGTATCATATCCTGTAGGTGAATCCAGTTTGACTGATAAAATACTTGACATGCTAGGTAAGATGTATGACAATATTGTATAATAAAATGGTTGACATGTTAAGTAAGATGTATAACGATATTGTATGGTAAAATGGTTGACATGCTAGGTAGGATGTATGATGATATTGTATGATAAAATAGTTGCCATGCTAGGAAAGATGTGTGATGATATTGTATGATAAAATAGTTGCCATGCTAGGTAGGATGTATGATGATATTGTATGATAAAATAGTTGCCATGCTAGGAAAGATGTGTGATGATATTGTATGATAAAATAGTTGCCATGCTAGGAAAGATGTATGATGATATTGTATGATAAAATAGTTGACATGCTAGGAAAGATGTATGATGATATTGTATGATAAAATAGTTGACATGCTAGGAAAGATGTATGATGATATTGTATGATAAAATAGTTGACATGCTAGGAAAGATGTGTGATGACATTATATAATAAAATAGTTACCATGCTAGGAAAGATGTGTGATGATATTGTATGATAAAATAGTTGCCATGCTAGGTAGGATGTATGATGATATTGTATGATAAAATAGTTGCCATGCTAGGAAAGATGTATGATGATATTGTATGATAAAACAGTTGCCATGCTAGGAAAGATGTATGATGATATTGTATGATAAAATAGTTGCCATGCTAGGTAGGATGTATGATGATATTGTATGATAAAACAGTTGCCATGCTAGGAAAGATGTATGATGATATTGTATGATAAAACAGTTACCATGCTAGGAAAGGTGTATGATGATATTGTATGATAAAACAGTTGCCATGCTAGGAAAGATGTATGATGATATTGTATGATAAAACAGTTGCCATGCTAGGAAAGATGTATGATGATATTGTATGATAAAATAGTTGCCATGCTAGGAAAGATGTATGATGATATTGTATGATAAAATAGTTGCCATGCTAGGAAAGATGTATGATGATATTGTATGATAAAATAGTTGCCATGCTAGGAAAGATGTATGATGATATTGTATGATAAAAATAGTTGCCATGCTAGGAAAGATGTATGATGATATTGTATGATAAAATAGTTGCCATGCTAGGAAAGATGTATGATGATATTGTATGATAAAATAGTTGCCATGCTAGGAAAGATGTATGATGATATTGTATGATAAAATAGTTGCCATGCTAGGAAAGATGTATGATGATATTGTATGATAAAATAGTTGCCATGCTAGGAAAGATGTATGATGATATTGTATGATAAAATAGTTGCCATGCTAGGAAAGATGTATGATGATATTGTATGATAAAATAGTTGCCATGCTAGGAAAGATGTATGATGATATTGTATGATAAAATAGTTGCCATGCTAGGAAAGATGTATGATGATATTGTATGATAAAATAGTTGCCATGCTAGGAAAGATGTATGATGATATTGTATGATATGATGATATAGTTGCCATGCTAGGAAAGATGTATGATGATATTGTATGATAAAATAGTTGCCATGCTAGGAAAGATGTATGATGATATTGTATGATAAAATAGTTGCCATGCTAGGAAAGATGTATGATGATATTGTATGATAAAATAGTTGCCATGCTAGGAAAGATGTATGATGATATTGTATGATAAAATAGTTGCCATGCTAGGAAAGATGTATGATGATATTGTATGATAAAACAGTTGCCATGCTAGGAAAGATGTATGATGATATTGTATGATAAAATAGTTGCCATGCTAGGAAAGATGTATGATGATATTGTATGATAAAATAGTTGCCATGCTAGGAAAGATGTATGATGATATTGTATGATAAAACAGTTGCCATGCTAGGAAAGATGTATGATGATATTGTATGATAAAACAGTTGCCATGCTAGGAAAGATGTATGATGATATTGTATGATAAAACAGTTGCCATGCTAGGAAAGATGTATGATGATATTGTATGATAAAATAGTTGCCATGCTAGGAAAGATGTATGATGATATTGTATGATAAAATAGTTGCCATGCTAGGAAAGATGTATGATGATATTGTATGATAAAATAGTTGCCATGCTAGGAAAGATGTATGATGATATTGTATGATAAAATAGTTGCCATGCTAGGAAAGATGTATGATGATATTGTATGATAAAATAGTTGCCATGCTAGGAAAGATGTATGATGATATTGTATGATAAAATAGTTGCCATGCTAGGAAAGATGTATGATGATATTGTATGATAAAATAGTTGCCATGCTAGGAAAGATGTATGATGATATTGTATGATAAAATAGTTGCCATGCTAGGAAAGATGTATGATGATATTGTATGATAAAATAGTTGCCATGCTAGGAAAGATGTATGATGATATTGTATGATAAAATAGTTGCCATGCTAGGAAAGATGTATGATGATATTGTATGATAAAACAGTTACCATGCTAGGAAAGGTGTATGATGATATTGTATGATAAAACAGTTGCCATGCTAGGAAAGATGTATGATGATATTGTATGATAAAACAGTTACCATGCTAGGAAAGGTGTATGATGATATTGTATGATAAAATAGTTTAAAAGTAGGTAAGTTGTATGATAAAATACGTGAATACTAATTCAGCTGTATGATGGTATTGTATAATAAAGTAGTTGACATGCTAGGTAAGATGTATAGTGATATTGTATGATAAAATAGTTGATATGCTAGGTAAAACGTATAATAGGCAGAATAATTTAAAAGTAGGTAAGTTGTATGATAAAATACTTGGCATACTAATTCAGATGTATGATGGTATTGTATAATAAAGTAGTTGACATGCTAGGTAAGATGTATGATGATGTTTTATATAATACAACAGTTGACGTACTAGGTAAGATGTATGGTGATATTTTATGATAAAATAGTTGAAATGCTAGGATAGATGTATGGCAATATTGTAGAATGAAATGATTAGCATTGCTAGGTAAGATGTATGTCAGTATTGTAGAATGAAATGGTTGACATTTAGGTAAGATGTGTGTTGATACTTCACTAATGTATTATTTGTGTACATTTATCAATTTGTGGAGCTGGTCATATAAAAACAAAGTTTGATGCTCATTTTATGACTGTTTGATTCAATATCTGATATTCAACTCTTACACAGGTATTGCAGGTTTTCTAATTACTTTCTGGAAATCTTAAAAAGAGACCACACTTTTAAGGGTTAATGCTCATACGGAATATTTATCTTGGTGATATGTTTTATGTGTTTTCAGACTAACTGTTTTGGATAATTCTACTTGTTTCCTTACTTGTAATTCTACTTTTGTGTCACATGTTTGGTAAAAGTATTTCACTCTATTTCTATTGAATATTCTTTTAATCATTGTGTGTGTATGTGTTTGATTACAAGTTACAACTTTTTAGTCATAACTTATAATAAAAACAACTTATACTTGGTGAGTAAATTCAGAACGAAACTATTTTATGTGTCTGTTTCAAAAACCAATTTCATTTATTGTAAATTGGGCTAGTTTGGTGGTCATACTGTTTACCCTACAAGTCAGTTGTATGGTCATTGCCATTTTTTGTTGGTGGTTGTAAGTATGTTCATTTTTATTATGCTCGTGCTTTGTATTTTTTTAAAATGTTCATGTGTGTTAGGTTTTTCAAAAACGTTTAGTTCATTTTAATCTGAATTAGTGCTAATAGTACTGACACTTTAACTTCTTAAATTTCAACCTTAAGTGTTATTTGAATTCCAGGAACAAGTGCCTTAATGAAAAACGCCGTCGAGAGCAAGAGAACATCTATATAGAAGAACTAGCAGAAC